>NC_060273.1:34722773-35022773 GCF_021613505.1 Equus quagga | reverse complement strand
GAACTGACCAGAAGACAATCGGTCAGCCATTGACCACTTTCCTCAAAGACTCATTCCACAACCGGGTGGAGCGCACAGAAGATTCTAGAGTTCTCATGGTGGTCAAAAGGCAGCAGACCGTTAACAGCTTAGCTGCTCCTCGGTGCCAGGTCCTGGGGGATGTGCAAGAATGGCCAGCTGGCGGCCTTGCCCTGTGGGGCTGACCTCCACGTGAGCTCCGAGGGCTTTCCATGGAACATGCACATCAAGAGCGTGGTGCCAGAATCAGGCTAGAGATGGGAGGGACAGTCACAAAGTGGCAGCTCCTGGGTGGCCACAGCTATGATGAAGGACTTTAGAGGGAGCCAAGCGACACCCACAAAAAGCCGCCTGGAGTCAGAACAGAGATGGGAGGGGCGGGATTACGGGACTATTGCTGCTCACCAGCTGGTGGCCCAGGCCCCACCTCGGCCACCTCTCTCCAAATGACACACCTCTGGCCACGAGCCTCCGAGCATTGTTCTCCTCTGTGAAATGGGTATAACAGAAGTCCTACCTCACAGGGGTGACGTGCTCAGCACACCGCTGGCACTGCTCCATGCCCTAACTCAGCAGGCTTTTATCGACCCACCTCCTTGTAGCAACTTGGCCACCATGCCAAATGAGGGGTACAGCCACGGAGGTCTCTGGCAGAGCCCTCCTCTCATTCTACAGCTGCCCCCACCCCCTTTGAGACACTGACTAATCACAGTGAACCTGTTTCACAGCCCTGCCTGTCCCCAGGTTCCACTGGGGGTGAGGCTGGGGCATGGAAAGGCAAGCCGCCCTGCCCTCAGATCCCACACTGCCTTCCTCTCCTGTCCTGCGAGAAAGGCCAACGTTGCAGCTGCTCTGCCTTTGGGGAAGCCCCTCGAGACCAAACGAGTTTCCTGAGGTCCCCCAGGAATGCAGGTGGGGCAGAGGACACTTTTTCAGAAACCCAAGAATCTCGAGTCTAACAGGTAAGCCACACCCACCCTTTTCTGAGAAGGGTAAGGAAGAAAGGAATGAGTTTTTGGGAGGAAGAGAACAGGAAAGGGAGGAAGCAGACCTGTGCCTCCTGGGACGCTGCCGTAATACGGACCGGAAACACCATCCCTTGGTCTACCCCACCTGGCCCTCCTGAGCCAATGTCACGAAAAGGGTATCTGGACGTTCTCCTATCAATTCATGGAATTAAGTAACGGAAAACCGCCTTTGTCAGATTAGTGCAACTGAAAAGCTTATAATCCCATATCACCACCAGCAAACCTAAAACCTCACCCCCCAGTCCACCGGCAGCTTGGGGGTTGAAAATGCAATCTGAATGACCTAGGGCCCTCGAGACCCCTCCCTTCCTGTCTCCTGTGGGAGAAACTTACCCACCAAAGGGTGAGCAGAGGAGAGAACGATACACGGAACCTGCTGCAAGGACCAGCCGAGAAGGGAACAGAAACGCCCAAGTGGCAGGAGGTCGGGGACTAGGTGATTTGTCCAAGCTGGTCCCGAGAGCACTGGCTTTTCCGTGGATAATGCCAGCGGGGGCGGGGCGTGGGGCTAACTCCTGAGATGACCATCATCAAGGTTCCCTTCTTATTTGCTCAACCCACCTCCATGTAGCGCCCCCATCACGTGCTGACATCCCAGCCTGACTATAAGTGATGAAAACCAGGCCCCTCCCAGCAGCAGCCGGCCCCTTCAGTCTCCGCCGAGTGTCTCCGGCAACGTGCCCACGTCTGCTAAGCCAGCCTGACTGCGGGGGAGCAGCTCTCACCCTCTGGGCACCATGGGAGATGATGCAGGGTTGCAAAAGCAACAGTTTCTCGGAGAGACAGGGAAGGGAGGCGTGGACTGCTGCCAGAATGGGAGAGAATCAGGTGGCCTTCTGCCTCCAGGACAGGTAGGTTCAGAGGTGACGGAAGAGCAGCCGCAGAGCCCCCGACCAGTGAACCTGGGAGCAGAGCTGCGTGCAAGAGTCAGCAGGAGGGTGTCTGGAAGTGACCACTCCCTCAAGGGCCCAAGCACCCTCATCTGTAATCGGGCAAGACAGCCGGGGGCTGCCCCATCTCTGTCTGCTCCCCCCTTGCTCTGAGCCCAGCTCCCCCTGCACCACAGCCAAGAAAGAGCCAAGACAGCTGGGTGGGGGGGCCCGGAGGGACATCAGCCAGAGGGCGACAGAGAAACAAGGAAGCACTCACCGCGCTCCAGCTCCGTCACCCTCTGCAGGAGGGCGTTCAGGGCGCTCTCGGTCTTCTGGCGGTGAGCCGAGGTCTCATTGTGGAGCAGGGACTTCTCGTCCTCCAGCTCGGCCACCTTGTGCAGCAGCTGCCTCTCCAGCTCGGCGAGCCGCCGCTGGAGCATCTCTCGGAAGTCGCTGGGCAGCGCGGCGTTCGATACGTTCACTCGGAGCTGGTGCTTTCGGCCCGGGGGAGGGGACACAGAGGACAAAATATTAAGCCCAGTTAACAAGAAACTGTCAAATGCAGCCCTCACGACCCCACCACACAGGGAGACGCTTCCAAAAGCAGAGAATTAAATCGTGCCAGTGGCACGAAGGGGAGCATTTCACTGATGCTTTTTTTTCTTTTTTGTGTGGAAAGGATTTCGAAGTCAGACAAGAATTACTTTGCTGCCATATGTGAAACTTATGAATCTCATTTTCCCCTCTCAGAAAGCTGTTTTTCTCCTCTTGCTAAAAAGTCAAAATTTTAACCAACATCCATCATTCTCGGGTAAAGACCAAAACACAGCTAGAATTTAAAAAAAAAAAAGAGTTAATCAAATGTGATTCAAAACTAATGAGTTTTCATCTAGAAACGACAACAGCCCCCAAGTTTCAGTATGGCACAAAGGTAAATAACTATGCTCGCAGAGATGTTACTGGAAAATAAGAACTCTAAAACATGGCCATTCTGAATTCCAGGAATCTTTGCTTTTAAATGCTGTTTCTAAATCCTCACTTTCTTTATCTTTTACTTCTCTACCATCATGTGGCTCTCGAGGCAGCCTGTAGCTACCCAGCCACGGTCCTTGGCCAGCTATTTGCCCCTCTATGTTCCAAATTGGCAAATGCAGTTAATAGGATCTGCCTCCCAGGATTGTCGCAGGGGTTAAAATTAGATAATATGCCTGGTGCATATTTAGTGTTGCAGAAATGTTAGCTGTTTTTAATCAGAATGAATCACGGGATAGACAGATGCTGGAAATACTGTATTTAGCCATCATGCCACAGGAAATCCTCAAATAATTTTGCAATAATTACCACCTGTAATTGAAACCCAGTTTTGCTAATAAGTATTTTGGCAAACGTGTAACAGAAACGTCCACACTTCTTAAATAGAGTGGAAAGTAAAGATGGAAATTACAGGGAGATTTCTCTCGTAAAGTTCCAAACTACACACACCTTGCAAGAGAACGGCATGAGGTCCCTTCCCCTAAAGCAATCGGGAAGGGCACCTTAGAACCGCGCAATTCGCGGGGCAGAGCGTCTTTGACGTTAACAAGGTTTCCTCCGAGGCGCGTTCTGGTGCGGCCGGGGACCCGCCCGCGCTCGCCCCCCGCCGAGACCCCCGGGCATCCCAGCTCAGGTCCAGCCGGACCAGATTTATAAAAGGCAACATCGGACGCCCGGGGCAGCTGACCTCACGCGGCAGCCAGCCTCACGTCACCCGGCACAGCCTCGGGGAGCGCGTCCGGCTCAGGGAGACTCGGAGATTTGCAAGAAGAGAGGACAGGCTGTCCCATGGCGCTGGCCGGGACCTCGGGAAGCGAAGGGCCGCACAGTGGGCAGTCCCGGCGCGCGGGGAATTGAACCCTTTCCTTCCAGAAGGGGGCGGGGGTGCGAACCACGCAAGTAAGTTTCCGAGCAGGAGCGAGAAACCCCTGACCCCAAACCCGGCTCGCCCCGCGTCCGAGCGGGCCCGGGCGGCCGTGTCCCGCACATCCTCGCGGGTAGGACCACGCGCCCCTCCTCTGCCCCGCGCCTCGGGGACGTCCCCCCTCCCCCAGGACCCCCGCGCCCCGCTACCTCGAGGCTCTCCAGGCGGTCCTTGAGGGTCTGCAGCGAGCGGCTGAGCTGCTCCACGACGTGGCTGGGGTCCCGCGGCAGGTCGCCCATCGTGTCCTTGCCCGCGGCCCGGCCCGGCGCCTTGCCGCCCGCCAGCCCCTCGCAGCGCGCCAGCTTGCCCGTGAGCTCGCGGATGGCCTCGCGCTGCGCGCCCAGCGTCTCCTTCTGCTGCACGACGGTCTCGCGCAGCTGCAGCACCGCGGCCCGCAGCTCCTCCTCGGGGCTCAGCGCGCCGCCCTGCATGGGCATCGCGGGCAGCGGGCAGCCGGCGCGCGCCGCCTCCGGGGGCAGCGCCGTGCACACGAAGCGGCTGCCGGGCGAGGGGCCGTCCTGGGCCCCGGCGGCCACGGCGAGCGCCACGCCGGCGGCCAGCAGCGCCAGCATCCCGTCGCCGTCGCGCTCACTCCAGCATCGGCGGGCGGGCGGGCGCCGTCGGGGCGCGCGGCGGGCTGCTGCCGAGCGCGTCACTCGAAGGCAGCGGCAGCGGGACCCCCTCGGAGCCGCCCCTTCGCGCAGCCAGCACTCTCCGCCCGGCGCGGCGCTCTGGCCGGGCTCGGCCCGCGCGCCCTTTCTTAAGCTGGGGGGAGGGGGGGGCCGGCGCGTGGGGCGCGGCGCCGCGGGCTCTGATTGGCCCGGCCGGGCGTGCGTCAGCGCGGGGGGCGGGGCGGGGGCGCCTCTCCTGGCGCGGCCGGGGGGAGGGCGGGCGCGTGGGCCGGAGCCGGGGGCGCGAGCGCGGGGCCCGGGGCCCCTACGAAGGGGGTGCTGCGGCACAAAGCGCCCCGGGTGCCTTCAGGAGCCTCAGCCGGCGTGTCCAGGCGCCCCTCGGGCCCAGCGAGGACGCGGGCGTCGCGGGAGACCCCACTGCATAAGGAAGGAAAGCAAGGAGAAGCCCCAGGCGGGACTCGAGCCCGCGGCGGCCGTCGCGAGTCCCCCGCGGCCGGCGTGGGCCGCCTGGTTAGGCCGCGGCCACCGCACCCTGAGGGCGGGAAGGACCTGCGCGACGGCAGCCTCCAGGATGCCCTCCGCGTCCACGTCCGCGTCCCGACTCCCACCCGCTGCCTTGGAAAGAAGTCTCGGGGCCGTGGGGACCAGAAACGGGCGCCAGAGCTGATGGCAACCAGAGGACGCCCGCACACCCTCGCGCGCACATGGCCTCCGAGGAGCGGCGTGGAGTGGGGCCAGGGTCACGAGGCCGCTCGCAGAGATTCCCGTGCGGTCCGGCGACAGCCCAGCAGGTGGTGGCCTTACTCAGCAAGACCTGGGCCTGCTGGGGTTCACCCGATCGCAGTCATCGTGATGGGGCCACGTGGTAAAACAGCGCCCCACGCTTGTCAATGGGGTGGCCGCGATGTCCACTTTCCCAGTTTGAGCCCGCTGTACTCAGATTCTTGGAGATACCAGCTATAGACAGAAACCCCCAAAGGCAGGAGCAGATTTGTTTCCACGTCTCGTCTGTGGTTTACAAACAAGTTGGGAGAGGCTTTGGTGCACAGCTACAGACTGAGCCGGTTTACTGCACATTATAAATGGAAATCTTTATTTTTTTTCTCTCTGTTTTTAAGAAATCCTGTTGCAAGGTCATTAATCACATTATCCATTATACCAGAAACAAATGGATTTGTCACTTGTTCGCAGAAGCTGAGGCCGCTTCTGGAAACAAATTGTATCAAAATAAATGAAATTATTATGATAATATAAAATAGACGGCAGTGATTAATCTCCAGAAACCAAATTTTGACCTGCTTTGCACTTCAAACAATAGCTTCTGTTATGTAAATAGTTGTGGGGTTTTCAAGGACAGTGTTGCTAAATTACAAGAAAAGTTCTTTTCATGAAAAATCTCTTCGTGGGTAAACACTAGAGACAGGAAATCTGATCTACACAACAGCCAAAGCAGAGGACAGTGAAAGTTATGATGGTTCAGGTAAGAAATCAGTAGAAAAGGTATGGGGTGGGGGATGGGGTAGGGTAGGTAATGGGCTAATGTCTGTTGGTCTGCATCACTGGGAGGTATCAGTTTCATGTTGTAAAGAGGACCTTGGATGGGCTCATTCCTCCTACATCCTTTACTTCAGCTCCTTGAAAACTCCAGAAGTTCAAAGGAGCCCACCTAGACACAGATTACCCTAAAGAAGGTAACAGAGTTGCAAAGTGCTTAGAAAATGTTACATTTTAGGTGATTCCATAAGGTACCAAATCCAGACATGTTCAGAATTATCCAGATAAGGGTTTGACTTTGCAACTTTCACTTGTAGGTTTGATGGTTTTTTACTCATGGACCTAGATGGATCTTAATTGGATGTGACAGTGGAGTAGTCTAGCCAATATTGTTCCATATATCCTTTCTTGACCCAGACTGATAAATTCTTATTTGAAACTATTTGAAATAGAGGCTTGTTGCTTTAATAATTAAATAAAATCGAGTGTATATCCAGAATTCTAATTTCCTCCTGAACAAAGAAAGCAGTGTACAAGAAGACATAAAAGTAGCAGAGTGTGTATCCCAAAATAATTACTCTTAAATTTCTCAAGATATTTCCAATATGGGAGGTGATCCGTGAAATTGTCAAAGCCCAGATGGAAAAACCCAGGCGTTTAAGATGTGATTTTCTTTGGAGGCAGTCTAATTAGAGGGCTTAGCTAACAGAGTATATGCTGTTTAGAGTTTTATTTTGCCATCCTGGTGCAGTGGAAAGTCTGCTGGCTTAAAAATGAGGGGCTGCGTCCTAATACCAACTCTGTCACTAGCTAAGCCGTTTGGGGCAAGTCATTTCTCCTCTCTGGACATCAGTTTCCTTGTGTATAAAATAAAGGGATTAGGCTAGAGTCTTCAAAGGCCCTTCCGTCCGTGTTCAAGAGCTAGTAGTTTGACAAAGAATCAGTGTTCGGTGTGGTGAACGTTTCAGAGCCTTGTTCTTTGTGTTTGTGTGATGTTTGCGTTATGAACCACCTGTAGCCAAGGGTGAGTATGGGAAGGCAGGGTGTTTGTGTATACAGCAGGTAAGCCTTCACACAAGGCGATGCTGTAGCTGTGGTTGAAATCTGCTCTCGACAGTATGAAAGCTCACCCTCGGTTTACTCACGGCACAACAACCTTGTCTCCCTGAAGGATCCTGCTTATCTGACTCATGCTACCCATGAGGATGGTTATGTGAGTGGCAGCGTCCAGGGCCCACAGATTTTCCTCCACTTGAAAAGTCGTGCAGATCTGCAGCCGTGAATCAGGTCCACCTAATCTCTTAGTGTAACTGATGCTGTCGCATAGTAACCACCCACTCATTCACTATGTCTCCTGGCTCCCAGGTCAGCTGAGAGCCCCGTATGGACTTCCACCGTGTGCTGGGAATCCTGATGAGCTCAGTCCGCCTCCCTTTTATTGCCCCATCTGTTTGGTCCCCTTGTTCTTCGCACATGCATTTTTATCTTGGTCTTCTGGGAAATGTGCTAATTTCCACCATGGTGTCAGAGGATCCCATCTTATACTTCCTTACATTTCCTCCTCTATTTCTCAGTGCTGCTTGGGGAGTCGAGGTCGGGGGGGGGTGGTGGGGGGAGTGTGAGCTCAATAACAGAATCCAAGGACGCCTTCCTGCAAACATGACTCAGGAGCTGTCCTCGGTGCTGAATTTCAATTGGGAGGGGGAGTAAGAGTGTATGGTGGTTTGGAGGGTTTTTTTTTTCTTCTTCTTTTCTTTTTTTGGTAGGATTCAGTGCAGATGCAACAGAATTTGGAGGCTCCAGAGAATCCTATATAATACTCTTTTATGCTTAAAATTCTAAGATCCTTTCAAGAGTGAATTTTTCACCAGACTGAACCGTATGGTAGGGTAGAAAGTGCTTGAGCTTTGGAGTCAGACAGCTCTTGTTTCAATCCTAGTTTTATAACTTGCCATTTGACCTTGAGAGGATAGCTAAACCTCTCTGAGCCTCAATTTTGTTATCTGTAACATCAAAGCTAAATTTACTACAAAATGTTGTTGTCAGGCTTGAAGGAGATAATGTATATGAACATGTTGGCATATGGCAGGAGCACAATAGATGCTAATCGTCCTTTTCTTCCCTTTTTCTCCACTGAATTCAGAGCTGAGTTATATACATTCTTTTAAAAACAAAGTTAATTCTTTTCTGTGTTTTCTACAATATCCATTTTGAACTAAATTAGTCAAGGAAGAATTGTTGATAGAGAATGAGCTAATCTCTTTGGAGGAAAGGCAAGGGGTGAGAACTTAAGGAAAACTTACTGGTGTTTCAGCCAGAGAAAGTTATCCTACTTTGTGGTTTGTCATTATTGTTTTTAAGGTAAAGCATTGTGTCTTTTAACTCTAATCAGAGAATTCAGTCAAAATGAACTATTTGACATCTGCACCAACTTAGAATACATCACTAGACTATGTACCTGGACCCATCTAAAAGATTTGTAGTCCTTAACATTTCAATGACTCTGAGTTTGTAGTGCTAGAGCATCCCAACAGATATAAGGCCCCCAGTAAAGCAAATGTTCTTTCTTCAGTGCATCTGGGTTCTTGAATAACATATTTCTGGTGTAATTTTGGAAGCATGTGATATGAGACACTGAACTTCAGGAAGTGTTTCTGTGCCAGTAAATGATCACATGAGGCTGGAAAGCCACGATTTAGGGATATTGATTGTAAATATTCCCCAGATGATTTCAACAAACAAAAAGGGCTTTGGTGACATCCTCTGACTTCAAGCTATAGAACGTGTGGGTGGATAAACCAGGGACGATGTCTTAGCTCAGTTTTTAAAAGTTAAGGATAGTAGACTGGGATTAGGAAGAGCTGGAGGAAGGGACCACATAAACTTAGTTGCTTGGAGGAAATACTCTAAGAGTAAGTCTCAATTTCTCTATATTAGGAAACACTTAGAAAGTGCCTCACTTTTACACAAGTAGTGAAACTGGCCTCTATCTAATCAATATTTGTAGCTCCATATCTCCATATGGTTTGGGCACACAGGCAGCTTGCTGGAATCTTGAAAGTGAGAGTTGGAAGAGATTTATAGAATTTTGAAGACTAGGAAACAGTTTAAGAAAGGTTAAAAGGTCATATAGCTACTTAACAGCAGGGCCAAGCTGGAACTCAGGTTCTCTGGTTCCCAGTCAAGAGCTCTGTTCTCTGTACCACTCCCTAACTTACTTATTAACCCTTTAAAATGCTTGGCTTCTTCAAAAACAGCTTTCTAAAAAATTAGTAATTTGCAATACTAGATCCAGTGACCATTTTCTTGTAATTCTCCTGGAACTCATCATAGGATTCAACATTGTTGGCTAAGACCTTTTTCATTAAAACTTTCCATTGTCAGTTTCTATGATATTGTATTTTCTGGTTTTGACCCTTGCTTTCTGGGCATCCTGTCTTTCTTCTTTGGAGCTTCTTTCATTATCTACCTCCTCAACACATGTGTCCAAAGTTGAGTTGTCATAGTTCTCTCCTTTCTCTCATTATACCCTCTGTGTGCTCTTTTATGCTTTTAGCTATGGTCTTGGTGTTAGTGACTTTATCCCTGATCTATACAGAGCTCCAGAACTTAATAAGCCAATTACATGCTGGACATCTCAAGGATATACTACTATATTCTACTACTACTATATTCTAACTCATTATGTCCTCAACTAAATCCATTGTTCCCTTCCCCATCCCTCTCTTCCTCCTGTATCCCCTATTACTGATGTATTAATGCTTTCCAAGTCATCCAAACTGAAAACTTTGGATTTACCTGTGTCTCCTCTCCCACCCTGCAAATCCATTCAAATTCTAGCCAGTTTCTTAGTTCTAATCCTACTTTTAGAATATGTCAACTCTATATTCACTGCTACAACCTCATTACTTCTGTTCTAAACTATACAATTGCCTCCCAACTGATCTTTCCAACTCTATCATCTCCATTTCGCTAACATTCTATTGCCAGGTCAGTATTCCTGAAGCACAACTCAAGCATTTAATGCCTCTGCTCAAAAACTTTCAGTGTTCCACTATGCAAATTCATAAACTCTTCAGTCTCGATCATCTGCCCCCAACTTCCTATTCCGTCCTATTTTCCACTATATCCCTTGGTAAACTAAACTCCAATCAAAGTGAACTATTTGATGCTTTTCACACATCACCCACACTTTCCATCCTTCAGATTTGGGGCTCAGGTTGTTTCCTACATCTAGAATGGCGTTTCCACCAATTCTTGAAGCACAAAGCTCTTTCAGTCTTCATAGCTCTGTGTACGTGTTACCTTCTCCACAAAGTTTACCCTGAACTTGCTCAGTCTGAAGTAACACTATAGAGGACAGTAATTTGTTTTTTCATTCTTCTTTCTCTTACTACTTTCAGCCTGTATTATAATTATCTCCTCTGCTGGACTCTGAGCTCCTTACAGGCAACATCTAGGTCTGCTGTACTTTCTCCTTTAAGTAACTATCTTGTTGGATGCCTTTGTGCACAACAGTGGTAGTGCTGTGGGAGAGAAAAAAGAATATTTTGCTCAATATGTAATCTGTTCTGTGATTTTGCAGGAAGAAAGTCACTGTGCTTGAATGGCAGGAGACATTTTCATGGAGAAGTTGGGAATTAAATTAGCCCTTGAGAGGGATAATGGAGAGTGTGAAAGACAGGAAGTGTTGAGTATCTGAATGAGCAGGCAACAGAAGAGAACATAGAAGCTATTGGAGAAAAACAAGATATGTAACTAGTAATCTCTTTTAGTCCTCTGTTCCAAATCTGTTCTCTGTTTCCAAGGATACCTTAAGATAAATTTATCTCATTTCCAGTAGATATCACTCACCTAGCATCCGTAAGGAAAGATAGGGTCATTATTTTGGCCAGGTGACAAGAATAGTTACTTGTAAGAATGAACAAAGTGTGAGTAGTAATAATGTTCAGTTCTTAATTGAGCAAAGGAAAGTGGGAATTTGTGTCTGAAATGTCTACACATTCCAGACTTTTTGAAATTCTCCCATCTGGATACCCAGATGGAAGTATCACAGAAATGATGGGGGGAGGGTTAGCAGTTTTTTCCTGCTGGCTCTATAACACCATTTGGTGGGGGTGAAGGTCAAATTGTAAAAGAATGAACCTCCCTCCCAGAACCCTCAGAGGTTCTGAGCCCTAAAAGCAACTGAAATTAGAAGGTCAGAGCCAAAACAAGTTCTCCAATGATGTTTATTCTCAATGTATGAGATTCAGTGCAGCCTTGAGCTTTGAGCTAAAACTCTTATTGGCTCTTTCTTCTCAGCTGAATCACTTCTTCCTCCTAGAATCCTGATGTTCCATACATGGGATAGCCTCTCCTTGGCTGAATGAAAGGTGCAAAGAGACTGCATATTTTAGATTGCTAATCAGGGAGGAATTGCACTATTACCAGCTTCCATCAAGAGAACGTGTTCATCTATGTTCTAGATGTCCCGTTGCCATCTCCACTCAGCCCTGGACCACATGAAGGGAATTAAACCCTTCATGCACATTGCTGCTTTTGTTGCAGAGGTGACAGTGTATTCCATCCAAACTCTTTCTTCTTTTGCTCTGTGATTCAGTCGAGCTAATGGACAGCCCATCTGGGTGGAAGGGGGTGAAGGACATTTCCCTTAAATTTAAGCAGCCTAAATAAGTAAATTCTCCAAGTAAGATTTTCTTTCCCCTTCAACAAGAACCAGCTATGCAATCCTTATTTCATTCCCCAACTCAAAAGAAGCCCAGGTGGGATTCATTAGAAAATATTTAAAACCCCTTAGAATGGAGGAAAAATCTTTTGTGGACACAGAGACTGTATTATGATTGGTTTTTGAGTCTAGCTTCCTGAAAACTACATAAGGTAGTACAAGGGTTCTGAGAACAAAGGTAGAATGCTGTATTGCAGCCTTGAGTCTTTGGGTTTGACAGATAAGGTCAATTTAATGCCAGGAAAAAAAAAAAAAAACCTCTCATGGCATATGAAAGCAAAAAGAATCTGAGTCAATGTATGGTATTTTAGGTCAAAGCTTAGACTTCATTCTTTTTATGGTGTTTCATATTTTTCTTTGCCATTTTGGCACTGAAAAGAATTCTCTCAATTTTCAAACCTTATAACAAAATAAATATGCATTAAGTGTGCTACTTGAAACTGCAGCTAATGTTTTGATGTTTAATCTTTATTTTTAAGCAAATAAGCGATATCATGAGTCCTGGTTTGAAAATCATCTAAGCCGGGAAGTATAAAGACTGTGTTTGCTGAGGGCTATGGCAGGGGTGGGTGGTGAGGTGGGGAGATGGTAATTTCCTTTGCAATTGAAATCAACATTAATCCTCCAATTATTATATAAATGCAATTCGTGATGCTTCATAACTTGCTGAAGATGATGCTTGTAGAGTAAACCGGCCAGGAAATGTTATCTCAACTGACAATGACGAAGGATGAAGACTTTATTTTTGTTGACTTCTGTCTCCAGCGCTAGAATAGTGCCTGACACCTTGTAAGTACTCAATAATATTTGTTGTAAAAGGTGTGTTGTTGTGTAGAGGGGCTGGATGCTTTACAAAATATCATTCCCATAGGTAGGTGGTATACTGATTTAAAGTAAAAGGCTCCTAACTTATTGATCCAGAAGGTTACTTGATGGCCTAATTTGCTTCTGAAAACTACAGGCAAGACTACTATATTGCAATTTTAATTATACTTTGGAAATTTGTAAGTCCAGGAAAAACAACAGAAACAGAAGCCTTCCCAATTTTGACTGTCTCTTGAGGAATTAACAAATGGAGGAGTGGCCTCACCCCAGGAAATGAAAACCTTAAAAGGGCATCCTTGGAGGAAAAGGAGCTGAAAACAGAGAGGAGGCCTGAAAAGACTTTTCCTCTGGGGTAAGCCTCAGGTATTCTCTCTACAGCATTGCAGTTAACACACCTCATGGAACCTCAGCCACCATCAGAGCCACATAGACACACACAGACAGAGACGCTGCAAATGGAATCTTGGAAATACAAAGCAAAAGAGTGAGAGCCTTCATTTACCTCCAGCACTGCTTACATCCTGGTTACCACAATTCTAGAGCTATGATGTTTACTTTAAGCACAATGCTTTGGGAATCTTTGGGTTGACCTGGATTGAAAAAGAGTTATTTCTATGACCCTCCTTCCCCCGTGGGCCAATATGGATAACTAGGAGATACAAAGGGCTTGTTTGTCCTCTTAGCCCAAATTAAAAGTAACCCCACTGGAGTTTATTGAATCTTCAATCATCGTTATAAGCACACGCCTTTAGAAAGCTATTTTGACAAATCTAAAACAGAAACGGCTGTGTTAACAGCTAACGCATTGACCTCTTCCTTGATCAGTATCTGAGTTGACAGATTGGAAAAGAATGGTATCGAAACTCAATTTGGCAACATGCCTTACTGTGGGAAGAAATGAAAAGCAAGCAGGAAAGTAAGGGACAGGATGAGGGGGAGGTCCTGACCAGTGAAATTCACATCTTTTCTAGAACCTATGGGAGGACTGGGGAATATGGTTTAAGAATTTCTGGCTGTGAGGGGCCTGCCCAGTGGCCTAGTGGTTAAGTTCGCACACTCCACGTTGGCGGCCTGGGGTTCGTGGGTTTGATCCCGGGCACAGACCTACACACTACTCATCAAGCCATGCTGTGGCAGCATCCCACATGCAAAATAGAGGAAGACTGGCACAGATGTTAGCTCAGTGACAATCTTCCTCAAGCAAAAAGAGGAAGATTGGCAACAGATGTTAGCTCAGGGCCAATCTTCCTCACATAAAAAAAAAAGTTTATATATAAAAAAATAATTTTTGGCTGTGAAATAAGAACTTGGAGGTCATGCCAAGTGGTTTAATGATCTTAAAGCTCAGCTTTAGCCCTCTTATATAGTAACAATTTTTATTCCAGACAGAACATCCTGATCCTTGAACACAACTAGTATTAAATAAGGAATTCAGAGTGGAAATGGATCCTGTTCTTTCTGTCATTCTCCCATGTGTTGAATGAAGATAAATTATATCATGAAACTCCCAGTCACTGGAACATCCCTATCTTTAGGGATTGAGGCCAATAATAAATCAATTCCCTTGGACGGGCAAGTGTGGCTTCACTATTCTACCTGTTTCTCTAAGTTCCTGATTTCTGTAGTAATTTCTTACCATTTTGACAAGCTCTTTGATGTTTTTGAGGAGTTTTTAAAAATCCAGCCTTGAGAGAATCGGTCCAAATAACCTAGTTCCCTAACTCTATGAGCTCAAATTGTTCAAACTAGTTATGCTAAGAAGAGAAAAGATGAGTGGATGCTAGGCATGTGTGAGGATATGAGATTATAGTCCTTTCTTTCCATCAAAGTTCCTCCCACTCAGAACCAA
Organism: Equus quagga; assembly: GCF_021613505.1. Taxonomy (NCBI): domain Eukaryota; kingdom Metazoa; phylum Chordata; class Mammalia; order Perissodactyla; family Equidae; genus Equus; species Equus quagga. Next base: position 35,008,370 of record NC_060273.1, on the reverse strand, counting down.
AAAAGGTGTAAGTTGGAGGGAATCTTGGGTGTCATTTAGAACAACTCCCAGATTTCACAGTTGAGAATATTGAGATCCAGAAAGGTGATGGGACTAGCATAGAGTCACATAGTTAATTTTGGTGCAGTTCTAACAAGGAACTTCTGACTTTTCATCCAGCACGCTCCCCGTCTCACCTTGACGATTTCTTCCCCCATCTCTTCTGCAAGGATATATCAAAGGCCAGTTGTATTACCTTCTCTATGTCTCATCTATGGGCTACGGTTGTTTATCTTTCTGGTAACCTAAAATAAGCCAGTGAGGTCATTGGAATCCCTGAAGGAAAAGAGAGAGAAAGGGGACAGAAGAAAATGTTTGAAGAAATAATAGCCTAAAATTTTCCAAAATCAATGAAAACTATAAACTCCTAGATTCAAGAAGCTCAGTGAACCCAAAACACAATAAACATGAATAAAACTACACTAAGTCACTTCATAATCCAATTTCTTAAAACTAGTTGCAAAGGGAAAAATTTTAAAAGCCACAAGGACATCTTTACTGAAAGAAAATCTGTCAATCTGGAATTCTATGACCCAATGAAAGTGTCTTTCAAAAATGAAAGCGAAATATAGACCTTTTTCAGACATACAAAGCCACACAAAAAATTATCACCAGCAGATCTACAGTACACGAAATATTAAGGGAAATCTTCAGGCATAAGAAAAATTAAACTAAGCAGAAATATGGGTCTATATAAAGGAATAATGAACACCAGAAATGATGACTACATAGACAATATGATTGTCTGTGGAGAAAATTTTATGAAATCTACAAAAAAGCTGCTAGAACTAATAAGTGAGTTTAAGAAGATTTCTGGACTCAAGATCAATATACACAAATCTGTGCTGTTTCTATATGCTAGCAGCAATTAGAAAGTGAAATTTAAAATTTTGTGATAGCATCAAAAATGTGAAACACTTAGAAATGTATCTGTCAAAAGATGTGCGAGGCTGGTACACTAATAACGACAAAACATTGCTGAGAAAAAATAAAGATCGAAGTAAATGGAGAAATATGCCGTGTTTGTGGATTGGAAGGCTCACCATCGTTAAGATGTCAGTTCTTCCCAAACTGACCCAAAGATTCAATGCCATCCTGATCAAAGCTCTAGCAAGCTACCTTGTAGAAACTGATAATTTGCTTCTAAAATTCATGTGGAAATTCAAAGGACCTATAACAGCCAAAAAAAGAACAAAGTTTGAGGACTGATACTATCTGATTTCCGTTCTTATTTTAAACTACAAGTAGTCAGGCTAACAGGGTTTTGGAGTAATGATAGGTAAACAGGTCAATGGAACAGAATAGAGAGTCCAGAAATAGACTTCACATATATAGTCAATTGATTTTTGACAAAGATGCAAAGTTCAGTGGAGAAGGGGAAATTTTTTTAAAAAATTTTGATTCCCATGCAAAAGAAAAAAAAGAACTTTGACTCACCCCACATAATGTGAAAAAGTAATTCAAAATGGATCATAGATCTAAATAAAGCCTAAAGCTATAAAACTTCTAGAAGAAGCATGGGAGAAAATCTTTGTGACCTTGAGTTAAGCAAAGATTTTTTAGATACGACACCATTCCATTTTTTAAGAATAGTACATTAGATTTCACAAAAATTAAGAACTTTTGCTCTTTGAAAGACACTGTTAAATGAAATTTTTTTTAAAAGCCATAGATTTGGAGAAAATGCTTTCAAATTACAGATCTGACCAATACTTGTATCCAGGATATATAAAGAACTCTTAAAACTTAATCATAAGAAAACAAACAACCCAATTAATAAATGGCAGAAGAGTTAAACAGATGCTTCAGCAAAGAGCATATGCAGATGGCTAAAAGCCGTATGAAAAGATGCACAACATCATTAGTCATTGAGGAAAGGCAAATTTAAGCTGTGAGATACCACTACACACTAGAATGTCTAAAATAAAAAAAGACTCACCATATCAAGTGTTGGCGAGGATGTGGGGCGACCTGAACTCTCATACATGCTGTAGGAGTGTAAGATGGTACAACCACCACGAAAAAGTTTGCCAGTTTCTTAAAAAGTTAAACATATGCCTAACATGTGATCCAGACATTCTAGTCCAAGGTATTTACCAAAGAGAAGTTAGAGATACGTTCATACAGAGACTTGTACGTGAATGTTTATAGCAGCTTAATTTGTAATAGCCGGAAAGTGGAAACAATCTAAATGTTCACCAATAAGTGGATAGATAAGTAAATTGTGGTAAATACTCAGCAATAAGATAGAATGAGCTATCAATATGCGCAAGAATGTGGTTGAATCTTGAAGCAATCACACTGACTTAAAGGAGCCAGAGAAAGAAGAAGAATATTCACGATTCCATTTATATAAAATTCTACAAAATGCAAAATTAAAGCAGATCAGGATGGGGAATAGGAAACTCGAGAGGGTCTGAGAGGGATTACAGATGGGCCAAAGGAGACTTTCCAGAAGACACTCACGATCTTGATTGTGGTGATGGTTTCATGGGTGTATACATAGGTAAAAACTTACCGAATTGTACACTTCAAAAGTGTGAAGTTTATTTCATATCAACTATACCTCAATAAAGCTTAATAAAAAATAGAAAAAACACAAGCCAGTGAGGATGTGTACAAGTGATGTAACACGATTAAATGATTGTACATATGGGATCATATACGTGACCTCACACTTTTGTACATATGGGAATATGTAAATCTAAATAATGCAGGGATATGATATAACTGTAGCTATAAGCTAAGGTATACCTGGGAAACCATAAGTGTGCATCTGAGATAAGAGATCACATGATATATGACATTTGTAATGGCCTGGTATGGAAACGTAATGTGATTTTAGTAGACGAAAGTCCAAGAATAAATTTTCATGCAATGAGCTTTAATTTCCTTCCTCCCCCCGGACTTATAGTCCTGGCTCATGACGTGAGTAACCTATTTCGTGCCGTGAGCCACCCTGCCTTATTACTCACTTCAACCTCAATAAGGAAAACACAATAATCAAGCTCTCCATGGCTCTCAGACACGTAAGCCAGCAATCGAATGCCTGTTCACACAGCGCACCATTTATTCTGGGACATTTCAGGTTAAGCCAAGAGGATTTCTCTCTGAAACAAAATACTTGCCGTAAAGCTGCAAAGAAGAACCATCTCTTAGAGAATCACCTTGGGTAAAGATATAGACATTTAAAAACAAAATTATTCTTTGCTTTCTACAAGAGGCCAAGGCCAGGACTTGAGTGCAAATCCACAAGGAGGAACAGATGAGCAGTTCTCAACAATTCATTTGGACCTTGACTGATTTTTTTCAAGGTCAAGTAAAACTGATCCTTTGAGAACCTTCCTGACATGTTATAGATAAAACCAGTTACATAAACTTGTAAGAGTAATACAAGCCTTTTACAACATTCGCTTTCCCTCCCTCCCTCTCTCCCTCCCTCTTTCCCTCTCTCTCTCTCTCTCTCTCTCTCTCTCTCTCTCTCTCTCACACACACACACACACACACACACACACACATTCTCTCTCTTCCCAACCCAAATACAGTAAATCTGTGAAAGAATACCTCTGGGTGACATTCCTCACCTGCAGAATGGAGAGTTGCTTTATCTCGAAGGCCCATGAGAGAGCATCCTGCTTGGAAACACTATGAGATATACTGCTCAGTGGATCGCTATGCTTCTAGCAAAGCCAAAACTAGACTATTTTAAGACACAGACTAGAAACTTCCATGGTATTATGCTGTGTGATGTCAGAAAGCTGAAGAATTGAAAAAATCTGGTAAAGCCGCCTGTTTTTAAGATCTGCGTGACATCAAAGGGTTGGTTTCACTGATCATAAAAGTGGATGAAAACCATATCTACCTGAATGAGTCTGAGCCCTGCCTGCACATTAGGATCACCTGGGGATTTCATTAGTCCGGGGGTGGGGCAATGAGCTGTTTCGTTGTGTTTCTGCGGCTCACGTTCTTACGTCCTCCGGGCAAGTCTAACACGCAGTCAGCTGAGAGCCTTTCATTTGCCCTATACCAAATATCAGAATAAAAGCAGGCCACAGTCCAAACTTCAGGTGCTGGAATATTTGGATCTTGCTGGCTTTGTGTGTGCCCAGCCTAAATCTGAGACAACATCCTGGAGTTAAGGCTATTTCTTCTCTGACACCCCAGGCCGGCCACCCCCGTGGGTGGGTCACACAGGTCACGGTGTGATTAAAAACTGTCAGCTTGTGCAAAGCAAACGTAAGTTCAATATTTTTCCAATTTCACAAGTTATACTTGCTCTTTGTAATAATTCAAATAATTCAGGGGTAAATACATTTTTATTATTTTGCCCTTCCCCTCCTGTCTAACACAACTCCCCTGATGTAACGCATGTTAACAGTGGGGAGTACATCCTTTTACACTGTGTATTAAAATACATGTACCAGCACATACAAATGTATGAACTCGTATATCATGATTTTGTTCTTTTTTTCTTTCTTCCTTCGTTATATACAGGAGACAGACGTTTTTGTATTTTCTTCCTGCCATGTGCTTTATTCACTTAATATATGTCGTGAGACTTCAGTAAAACCTGGTGGATTAAACACCCTCCTGCAACCTCTCTTAAAATGGCAGCGGAGGGACTAAAAACAGCATGAGCTGCAAGGACAACGAGAACGGCGAAGGAGAAGAGAATAATAAAATCTTGCAACTGGAAGGCAAATGGAGGAGCTGAAACTGTCTCAGGAAACCAGAGAAATGACAACTGGACATTGCAGGAAGGTCCCGAACCACTACTTGCCAGTGGAAAATCTCAGGCTGCGGAAGTGGGGGCCCACGTACTTCTACGAGTGGGTGTGCAGGTGACGGGGCACACTGGGAGGTTGGCTGAGAGTCTGTACCAGAAGCTCCCGAATTGTCAGATCCCTCTCCCCGTCTGAACAACCGGGTGGCTGTTCTCCCTCCTTCCCAGTGGAAAACCAGAGGAGTGGTTCTCAAACGTCAGCAGCCATCAGAGTCCCCTGGAGGGCAAGTTCAAATGCAGATTGCTGGGCCCCACCCCTAGAGTTTCCGATGCAGCAGGTCCAAGAAGGGACCTGGGAATCTGCATTTCTAACAGATTTCTAGGAGATGCTGATGCTGATGCTGATGTTGATGCTGGGCACTACACAATGAGAACTACCGGACTAGAGATTTACTCTCTGGTTCTAGACATGAGCACACACGGCATAGTTAAGGATGCAACCACTCTACAGAGAACAAGGATTATGTAGGAACCTACATACGGAGTGGGGAGCCCCTCGGCCCCTTCTCCCAGTAGAGTGCCAGAATGTTGGCAGCCATATGCCTCTCCCCTAAGGCGGGAGATTAAAAGATTCTTTTCTGAGGGATCTGATCAGCCCGAAGGAAAAGCATATCCTATACATTGATAATTGAGGACACCCTCCCACACCAGTGGAAGGGGTCAGTCCCCCCAGCAGAGGTTCTCCTCCCTGGATGATAGAATCTTCTGGTGAGCTTTTAAAAATAGAAGACTTTCAACCTTTGAAAAAGGTTCTTATTGAATTATAACACACAGAAAAGAACACAGATCCTAAGTGGACCAACCGCTTGATGAATTTTCACAAACTGAATGAACACATCCAGAAAGGAACCGGTCCCAAGCCCAAAAAACCAGGATCCCCAGCATTCCCCTCAGGCCCTTCTCACCAACCCTCACCCCGGAGTAATCGCTGTACCAACTTCTAACATCACAGGTGATTTTGTCTATTTCTCTAATGTTTTCGAACTTGATAGAAATGGAATCATCCAGTGCATACTCTTTTTTTCTGGCATCTTTTACACTATTTTGTTTGTTTATATTACTGTGTGTAGTTGTAATCTTTCTATTCTCATTGGTTGTTAATATTCTGTTGTATAAATGGATCACAATTTATTTATCCACTCTACCATTTTGGGCATTGAAGTGGCTTCCAGTTTGGATATGCTATGAATAGTGCTGCGATGGGGGAAAAAAATGAATGACGGGGTTTCAACCAATGAAATAAGATGCTGGGGGTGGGGGACTGGCATTTGTATTGGTTTTAAAGGCTCCTGGGTTATGCAAATATACAGCCGGAAGTAGGACCCGCTCCTTGGAGTAACACGGGTCGCAGCCTACAAGCTACAGCCACACACACAGGACTTTGGGTGATCCACTGCAGAATCAGAGTCGACACTCAGGGAATGTTTGAGGAAGCTCCAATATGAAGGTCAGAGACCAAAACAAACGGAAGAAAAGAACTCAGAGGAAACAAATAATGCAAGGAGCAGAAGAAACCTTCAAAGAAACTGTAAATTACATCTTCCGAGGGATAAAAGGAGACCTTCCATCCACGAAACAAGAACAGGATGTTATGAAAAGAACCTCCTGAGAACAAAAAAGAACTCTTGCAATTTGAAACTACTGTGGCAGAAATAGAATTTCCAGTAAAAGCTTTGGAAGTTATGTTTAGGAAATATCCATGAAACAGAACAGAGAAACAGAGAGAGGTGGAAATGGGAGAGAAAAGATAAGAAAACTAAAATATCAATCCAGGGGACCCAACAACCAAATAATAGATATTCCATAAAGAGGGAGCAGAAAATAGAGGGAGGATTGTTAAAGGAATAATTCAAAGAATGGCCCCCAAAGTAAATTGGTGGTTGCTTAGGGCTGGTGGGCAACCATGGGGAATGATTTCAAATGGGCATAAGGTTTGTCTTGGAGGTGATGGAAATGTTCGAAATCAGATTATGGTGATGGTTGCACACTTCTGCAAATATACTAAAAACCATTGAATTGTATACTGTAACTGGGCGAATTTTATTCTATGTAGATTGTATCTCAAGTGCAAAAAGAGACCTACACTGAGGCACATTATGATCTGATTTCAGAATATTGGCGACAGAGAGTGAGGAAAGAATTATTACCAGGCTAGAATTCTATCTAGCATAAGGATAGACTAAAGAATGGTGAAATCCAGTGGCTAATGCCCCAGGGAATGAGGACCACACAAACTTTATTCTGTAAGTCCATGACGCTGTGCATCTCATCTTGTTACGGCAAGAGCGTGAATTACGCTCACGTTGAAGCTGGGCCGTGGCAGCGAGCAGTCGGCCAGCCAGGGAGCCCAGCCAGCGGCCTCACCCCCACTTCGCAGGGGGGCTCTGTTATTTTCTGTCCTCAGGAACCCGGGGTTTCTCAAAATGTGAAAAATAACTGTGTTAAATTGTGAACACGATCCTGAAAAAGAGAGCCCCCTGCCAGCAGTGGCATTGTATGGAGTTTAAGAATCCGGGCTTCAGATTAAAAAACTCGTGTTCAGATCCTGGCTGGATCACACCAGTCTTGCAACTTGGGGCCAGTTACCTCACCACTGAGATTTAATGTCCTGTCTTAGAAGATGGAAATCGTAATAGCTTCTCATTGGATGGTCGTGAGCATTAGATGAAATTCTGTCTGTTTAGGTGGAGGGCATGGTACCCGGTCCAGAGCAGCGCCCACTAATTATTAGTAGTAGTCATACTGGTACTGGTGCTGGTAGTAGTAACAGTGGCAATAGAAATGAAGAGGTCCGATGGAGTGACATCATTGACCAGTTTGGTGTCTCTCTCATAAATGTCAGACTTGCACATGTTCAGAATTCAATTTGCCCTTTATTATACCAACACTCTGTCAAAAAAAAAACCCTTATTCCTTATTTTTCTTTCATCCATACTGAGTTAGATTTTTCATTCTACTCATGCTCTTTTGGGAAAAGGCCTAACAGCTTATGTCTCTATCTGTAACTATTTCTGAAACGCGGCTTCAAGGTTTGAAAGGCTTTGCCTCTCTTACCTTCTTCTCATTGTTAGCATCAGACTCAGGGTGTCTGGGGAAGATTCGAGTTCCTGGTGTGAGGGTGTGATTGTCTGTCCCAGGGGTCTGGGTCAGAGAGGGGCGGAGAGGGAGCGAGTGTTTAGAAGAGGAGCGTATACATTCGCGGCAGCTCATGTCTTTGGGTTTGTTCTTATCGCATTGCGACACGGAAGACACCTCCAGCAGGATACCTGGCTAACGTGCAGCAATCCAGACACAAACATCTGCCCAGAGGTAACAAAGCACCACAAATGGGAGTGAGCACGTTGAGGCACGTGGTCTTCTAGTGGCTTAGCCTCTGGCACCCTGGCTTACAGAGAGGATGCCACCTCAGCCAGACCAGAGGCGCATCCTGGGATGGCTTGGGCAGGGCAGAGCTGTTGTCCTTGGATGGCGGTCAGTCAGGGCTGGAGAGGCTGGAATGGTGACGGATACGAGAGGTGTTGTTCCCGAACCAGGTTAGTTGTTGCCCGCTGCCCAGAAAGCCAAACACCGGGACGACGAGATCGCAGCAGAGAGAGGGTTTACTCACAAGGCAGCCATGTGAGGAAGCAAGAGCGTGAGCCTCAAATCCACTTCCCCAAAAATAGGGATTCAGGGATATTTATAGGATGGGGGCAAGGTGGTCTGAAATGTGCAGAGAGGTGATTGGAGGTGAGGAGAGGTGAGGTAATTGATGATCTGCGCAAGCATAGTCAGACTCCGTACCTCTTCGTAGGACCCATGTTCACAAAATGGCGGCATTAGCATGACCCGAGGGTGGAGTTTTTAGCCTCTTGATGTCAAAAGGTCACCTATCGGACATCTGCGTGGGCCTGGTTGATGAGTTGGTGGTCTCAACAGGCCTGAAGTGGACAAGGAGTTCTAATTCCTGAAAAACAGTTCACACACCCATTACCGTGGTGACCCAGGCTCCAGGAAGATGTCGTCCATAGGAGCCTAGTGGGAGTCAGATAGCAAATCGCCTAAGCAGCCCAGTTAACAATGGGTGGGTCAAACAGCTAAAAACTATAATCAGTAATTGCCAAAAGGAAAGAACTTTAGTACCTAGATACTCCATCGTCAATGGCTGTTTGCCAGTTTCAGTGCTATCCCTGCTCTTTCATAGATTTCCACACCCTTGCTCCACAGAGGAAGGCGGAAGTGCTGCCTCCTGGGGTCTGTGCATGGGCTGGTCCACCATGTCTGTTTGGCGTCTCCACCATCGGCTCATTCCCCTCTCAGGAAACACCCACCAGGCATCACTGCCAGTCTCAAGTGACTATTCTGAAAAGACACAGAGACACAGCACAAACCGCTGACAGGAACACACACACACACACACACACACACACACACACACACGCATTTCTCCTCTAACTCACAGACAGCACTTTAAAACATATGCAGAGTTTTCTCAGGTGCTCTGTCATTTGATACCCGTGACGACCCTGTGTGTGTATTACCGTTGTCTTTCTTACAAATGAAGGAGCCAACGAGGGACATGGCTGGCCAAGATCGCACAATGAGTAAATTTTGGAGCCAGCATTTGAGGCCGCATTTCTTGACTAGAAGTGACATATGTTTTTCCTGATGTCATGCTGCTTCTTCTAAAGTAATCGTAAGAGCAATATTTATTAAGCACTGACTGTGTGCCAGGTATGGTTCTAAGCACTTTCCACATATCAAGTTATTTGCTCCTTATTGCAATCCAGGTTTACAGAGGAGGAATCTGGGGCACAGAGCCGGAAGTTTTTATTGTACAAAACAATAGATGGCTATTCAAAGAGGTTGTGCTCCATCCAAAAGGGGGTCAGCGCTCTCAAAGACTCCACTTTGAGTTTCTTCCTCTTTCTACCAAAGGCCAAGGTACTTTGCTAAATTAGTTATGCCCTTTCAGTAACTGAAGGACCCATGAGCAAACACCAATGAGATGGCTCCTCTGGCTGCCCCCCAGGCTGTGTGGGGCTAATACAAGCAGCAATTCCAGCGAGAGAAGGGTGAGCCCTCTGTAGAGAGGCTCCCACCTTGTTGGGGAGGCAAGGTGGAGATGTGACCAGGCTTCTCAAAGTGATGGCTGTGCTCATTTTTGCCTCTGTTACTTTTGGAAGTGGAGTCCCCATATCTGCCTCCTGGTGCGTAAAGTGTTTCCTTATGTTCTCATGTCCGGGTCCTCCAGGCCCCCAGGGTACCTCTCATTCCAAGGTTTCAGCCTCCACGCGTCAGTCCGTGCTCACAGCCTGCATTATTTCCGAACTTCCACCCTGTGCCCTTTGGCCCAAACCTTCTAAGCCAGGGTCCTCACTCGTCCAGTCTCTCTCTCTGCAAGAATTACTTCGACCCCCTGACAATTACTTGGCCTTCTCTGAGATCCCCCCCAGACCTCTGGCCTTCCCCCCAGGTTCCTGCATCCAAATGGCCCTTCCATGAAAGTCAGCGTTGAATCCTATTTCTGCTGGGTGAGCTCCCCTTCCTCCTGTGCCTGAGAGATACCACTGTCCTTGGTGCTCAGAGAGAACCTGCCTTGAAAACTAGTTGCCTTCTCTCTCGATGCCTGTTTGACCTAAAGTGTAATTACCTTCAGAAGTTTATATCTGTCTTTTCTTTCTGTTAAATGCTCCACTGCCCCCCGCCCCACACTCACTCATTTGTTTAGGAGACTAGAGCCGGGCACCCTGCAAGAAGCTAGCAATACAACGATGAATAAGACAGACCCAGCCATTGTCCTCCCAGGGGACCGCATGGCAAACAATTAAAACACAGTGTGAGCGGTATGGTGGTCGGAGAAGCACAGGAAGTTGGAGAAGCACCGAGAGGAACGCCCAGCTCACGCTGGGGGCTCAGGAAAGATTTCTCAGAGAAGGTGAGAAGTAGAGAGTGAAGGAAGAGTCAGAAGGTCAGAGGTGCCTGAGCGAGCGGCTATGGGGAGGGAGGAAGTGGACAGACAGGGCATTTTAGACAGACACACCTTCCACCACACACACATACACACCGTGCACAGGCCTGGGGCAGCCATGAAATTAAAAGACCTCCCTGAGGTCAGAAGCAGAACATTCAAGGGAAGTCAAAAACTGAGGATGCAGAGATAAGCAGAGGGCAGGTCATGCAAACTTTATGAGACTTGTTAAGACCGCTGGGCGTTATTCTGGGGGCACCAGGTGTCCATGAAAGGGTTTCAGGCAGGACGGTGATCATGGGATCAGATTTGCATTTGGACCCTGGAGGGGCCCGGGGTGGAGGGAGGTGAGGAGGAGCCATCTGCATTAACAAATGAAGGAGGTGAGTGTTCATCCCTCGGGGGCCCCCCCGCGGCTGAGGCTCTCGTCCCTCAGCTGCTTGGGGAGGTGGCCATCCTCAGCTCGCCACTGAGTCCCTCTCTGGGAACTGTCCTCAGCTGAAGAGAGTCACCTCCCCCAAAGTCACATTGCTCCGCGGGGTCGCCACATCCAAGGGTGGGTTGGTGGGACAGTCTCCAGGCAGGACGACTCTGAAGGGCCGACTCAGCTCCCGAGGTCCTGTGCAATCGCTGAGGCCTTGGGTGCAGCCACATCACAGTTCAGCTCTTCATCCTTTGTTCCCCACAGGCGTGGACCCTGGGGGTGCCCAGAAAACTTCCTGCCTGCAAACCTCAGAGCCTCAGAGCCTGTTCCCTGGGAAACTGGACCTAAGACAGTTGGAATCAGGTGTGGTGGAAGGAAGAAGATGCTAAAGTGGGGCTTCGGCCCTCAGTCACTCATCAGTGGACTGGCCTGAGGCCGTGTCAGTGGTAGATGGAGCTGTGACGGCCCCGGGGTGCTGGAGTGGTGCAACTGCAAACCTTCATGAGTGGCCAACAGGGCTGGGATGGGGGCGGTGTCCTGGCGGGGCCAATATCTCTGGCTTTTGAAAGGTAAAGGGCCTGAAATAATATTATAACGAAATGAATGATCACAATGAAATGGGATGCTTTTTTTTTTTTTTAAGATTGGCACCTGAGCTAACAACTGTTGCCAATCTTTTTTTTTTTTTTTTTTCTGCTTTATCTCCTCAAACCCCACCATACATAGTTGTATATCTTAGTTGCAGGTCCTTCTAGTTGTGGGATGTGGGACTCCGCCTCAACATGGCCTGATGAGAGGTGCCATGTCTGCGCCCAGGATCCGAACCCTGGGCCGCCGCAGCGGAGCACATGAACTTAACCACTCAGCCACGGAGCCGGCCCCTGGGATGCTTTTTAATGAGTGCCATTGACGCCTCGGAGAAAGACTATAAGAAGTAAAGTGTGAAGTTCAGAGGGCCTTCTGGACAGCACGTCAAGAGACTCGTAGCTCCCGCATCCAGAAGGCAGGAAAAGTCAGGCCCAGGACTTCCTTGTGGGGGTAGCCCAGTCCTCCAGAGTGGGTTGAATTCTCAGACCTGGCAAGTCTATTGTGTCAGCTGAGGACCCGAGTTGGGAAGGAGTGGTACCTTGAGGATTGACATGGGTCATCTGGTGGATGCTCTTGAAAACTTGAAGCCCAGTATCCCTCTAAACCGCCTTACCCTAAGCTGGCCCCTACCTCCAGTTAGAGGCTAGCTGGAAGACCGTGCAGAAGGCTCAGCTTTCCAAGGCCATGTGTACCCACCTCAGGATGTGCCCCTGCCTCTCCTCTTGGCATCAGACCAGTATCGGGGGTCAAGTCATAACACAATCCAACTGGAGATGTGTGAAGCCTGCTACGGGATGATGGTGACTGTCCCCAGGAGGAAAGTCCATATGAGACTGGATCCTGGTGGTGCTGGACCAAGGGGAGGGGGCCAAAGATCGGACAAGGGAGCATTTGCTGCTGTGGAAGCACTTTCCTACATACACACACTGCATTCGACCCCCTGGCAAGGACGTCTGGAGAAGGTGCCATTGCGCTACAAGGACAGATCTTGGAAGCTCAGTGGCACACACTAAATGAGGTAGAAAGGTCCGCACTGCTGTGGCAGATGTGGAAGAAAGAATCAAAAGGCCTGGAAGGTACGTCCCTTTTAACAGCTTACGGGGAATTTGTTCCAAGTTCTTAATTTACAGGAAACCTTCCATCTCGGTTCACTGGAGGAAAAATGCCTTTTGTGGCTCGTGAGCATTTTGAATAGGCAGTATTTGCTAAAGGAAATTTTCTTTCCTAAAAGATCTTAGCAAGCAGATTGTTCCATTTTTCGTTTTCAGAGAAAGCTCTCTGCCATATCTTTCTTGAGAACAAATTTGCTTAATTCTTATCTTCCCCACTGGCGAAAGGGTTTCCCCTGGATGGTACTGCTGGCTGGTTTTCCTTATTCTGTTTTCCTGGCTGGGCCGTGTAATTTCTCTCCTTGTACTTTTTCCTTGGTATGTGTGCGAATCACATACCCAGCTCATTTTGAGTCCTGTCTTATTAGTTAGGCTTCCAGGTAACATTTGAGCTCTACCAATGGTATTTTAGACCACATCAGATAAAAGTACCACATAGCAACACCACGATGATAACTGATGCTTAATGCGCGCTTGGCTCCATCGCGCGCCGTTCTCAGGATTTTCCACGCTTTGCTCATTTCACCAGCCTCATCTTTAGAACCCCAATCTCACAGATGAGGAAGCTGATGGGTTAAGTAACCTGTCATGACATAAGTCGATGACTTAGGAAGCTTTATCTATGAGTTACAGATGTAGAAACCAAGCCGCAGAGGCCATGCAACCTGTATCTGAGCCCGTCCCATGATGGGAGACTCAGCCTTCCCCAGGCAGCCCTGGTAAGGACGGGCTCAGTGTCAACACATCGCAAGATTTCACTCTTAGAAGTCTAGCAATATCCATTGCATTCCCCCAACAAATAATGAGACAGGCTTTGTGAGGTCGCCAGCCACGGAGGGAAATTTAGGTAACCGGGGTTCTAGGTCTGCCCCAGAAATAAGTAACTCGCCATCTGTAAAATGAGGGCGTAGACCAGATCAGGAATTGTGTATTGGTGGCCCAAGGCCACTGGAAGCCCCCACATGGGTTTTGTTTTGGTTGCGTGTTTTGTTTTGTTTTGATTTGGTTTTTCCGGGGAGGGAGTTGTATTAAGTTTGAATTCCTTTAAGATGGCCCGTTCAGACACTGGCCCCATGACCCCTTATTGCCTTAAACAAACCTGATCTATTCATTTATGTACTTGCCTCGTCCCTATAGGCTTCTGAGTTTCAAATTGAGGATTCGATTATCTCTGATACCCATGTCAGGTGTGTTTATTTCCCCCTGGAATCCCAGAACCAAGGAGATCTGAGACCCAGGGATGGCGGAGTTAATGAGGGAGCAGGAGTGGTTGCTGGCCCTGGGCATTCTTAGTGTCCTGGGGTCCTAGACGCTTGGCTGGCCTTACCCAGTACCGCCCGCTCCCCAGTGCCGAGGAGGCCGAAGCGGTGGGGGGTGCTGGCTGGGAGGGTGGAGGTGGGTGCGGGTGTTCTGCTCTCATTCACAGAATGTGGGCGAAGGTTGGCATGCCCCCTGTGGGCAGAAAATGTCAGCGACCAGCAGGAACAAGTGTCCAGACTGGCCAGCAGCGCCTGCCACTGCACGGTGACCCACATGGGGCAAGGGAGAGCTGCCTGTGGTCTTCAGACTGAGTGAGGCCACGAAGTCCCTTCCGCTGAGCGCAGACCAGCCTCAACTCTGCTGGTGTCAACCTTGAGAGGTCCGGCTCATCGTTCTCTCCTGCTGTCTGTGGTTGTCATAGTTACGAGTTTTCCTTGCCCCTGATTCCCCCTCTTTGTGGTGAAGGGGCTCAAACTGACTTCTGGCTGGGAACGAGAAGCCCATGCCAGTTGCATACAGTGAGGTCACCCTGAGATTGCATCGCTCACCGCAGCGTGGCTCCCAGGCGTCCCGGAGAGCAGGAAGGGCCCAGTTTCTTCAACGTGTGTGAACGACCTTGAGTTTCTTTGCTGTTGTCCCTTTTCACTTACTTATTCCATGCCCAGCTCGGTGACTGACATAATCAGGGCTGGTATTATCGCTCAAACAATATGACATTTCAAAACACCCAGGCCTCAGGTGCACCGAGAGAATGTCAGGAAGGCTCTATAGGGTTCCTCTCAGGCCCTAATGAGAAACACAAAGGAGCAAATTATGGAGACTTTCTATAGAGCTTTCTGCTGAGCGCAGGAAGGGAGGGGAGAGAAAGAATCCTGTCAGTACCAAGGGCCCTCCCACGAGGAACTACTGTTATCCGTCTGCTCTCGGGTCCAGATTGAGCTCCGCAGCTGAGAGAACGCCCGCCTCTCGTGGTGGATTTCTCCCTGTGAGCTTGGGGAAACATTTCAAGCCAAAGACAGAATTCAATCAGCAAATGATGGGGAGTCTGTGTACCCCGGGCGGGGAAGCCCGTCAAGGACTTTCGTTCCTTTGTTTTGGCGCTCAGCTAGAACACGCGGTTTAAATTAATGTTTTTAAACGGCATTCTTTAAGCTCCATCAACATCATTTTACAAAGCATTAAAGGATGCTTTTTGGTGAGGAAGACTGGCCCTGAGCTAACATCTGTTGCTAATCTTCCTCTTTTTTTTTTTTTCTCTCTCCAAAGCCCCAGTGCATAGTTGTATATCCTAGTCATAAGTCAGTCTAATTCTTCCATGTGGGATGCTGTCGCAGCACGGCTTGAAGCGTGGCGTGTAGGTCTGCGCCCAGGATCTGAACTGGTGAACCCCAGGCCACCAAGGCAGAGTGTGGGAACTTAACCACTCGGCCATGGGGCTGGTTCCTACAAGCTTTTCTTAAGGTGGGAACTTTTTAAAATCGTTTATTTCCACAGACCGCCTCCGAGATACAGTAGGCTTAAAATTGCCTATGGGAGAAGCTGAGTCTTTAAAGATACAATGCGCGAGCCGATTTTTTTAAAAACACCATGTATTTTGACATTATCATGGGTAAAATGCTTAAGAGGGCAAGTTTCCTTGTTAGGCTGTTTTATTCTTATCTCTTACACCTCCTAGCACTGAGCATTATGCTGTATACACACATAGTAGGTACTCAGCGGATGTGAGTTGAATTGAGTTTATCAAATATTCATTAAGCCTCCCCCATTTAATTATATAGTTTTGCTAAAGTCCTATTCTAATAGCTTGATTCCAATTCAGGTTTTGCAGACTACACTTAATTTGCTTAATTTATTCCAAATAGCTCGAACAATTATGAAACATTTTGTCATTAACATAAGTCACCGGGAAACAGACCTAGGCTGAACATTTTTCTTACATGGTGCAACTCCTATGTAGTTTCAAGTTAAGCTGGCAGAATCCTTCAAGAGATTTTTAAAAGAGGCTTCTCCTCGGTGATCAAACAGCAGTCATCTGATCCTTTGGGGTCCCAGCCATCTCAGACAGAGCTCCAAATAAGTTTGTGAACACTGCAAAGCCAAAGGAAGGAAAAAGAAAAGAAACGCACCGTCTAGCCAGCTGTGTAAAGAGGAAATCCATTCCCACTTGTCTGCGGTTGGTTGAACCTTCGTGAACTGCCAATGCCACAGACGCTGGAGGAACCGGATGAAAGCCCTCCAGGACACGCCTTCTCGATCTTCTTAGACAGGTGCTTTTCACACCTCTGCAGTTTATCTAAGGCTCACTTCACAAGGACTGGGAGGGAGCCCAGCCCTTCCTAAAGCTCATGAAGTAATATAAACCCAGAGCTCAAAACGAAGACGCTCAGGTTCAAACTCCGAATCACGTGAATGACGGACAGAACGGAGGCAGAAAGTCTCTTCGTGTGAAAACCCTATATATCGGTGTTCACTGTCCTCAGCGGACGTCATCGTCATTCACTCACTGATTTGTTAGTTCATTCATTCAGCCCATTTGAACGGAGCGCCTGCTGTGAGCAAGGTACGCTTCTAGGAGTAGAAGTGAGCTCTGACAGGGCTGTTGAGACGACTCCCCACCCTACAAGTTTATGAGCGGCCCTACAGGGGTGAATCCCGTGTGGACCCAGCTCACTGATTTACGCTTTGTGTATCTGGAAATATATGGGTACTTAACCCAGTTTGCCCCCATTATCCCGTAGACTTTAGCTGAGGAGGGGGGATTTGTAAGCCAAGGTGAGATCTCACTTGGACTAAAAATATTTGTGATTCAAACTTTATCTTAAAATTTCAGAAGGTGACTGTTATGGACTGAGTCGTATGCCCCCTAAAATTAATACATTGAATTCCTGACACCTAATGTGGCTGCATTTGGAGAGAGAGCCTTTAGGCCTCTGGGGAGGTCACTAAGGTTAAATGAGGTCATAAGGGTAGGCTCCTAATCTGCTGGGACTGGTGTCCTTTTAAGAAAAGGAAAAAACAACAGAGATCTTTCTGTAATTCACATGCAGTGAGAAGGCAGCCGGCTGCAAGCCAAGAAGTGAGGCCTCACCAGAAACCAACTCCAGTGGCACCTTGATCTTGGACTTCCAGCCTCCAGAGCAGTGAGAAAAGAAATGTCTGTTGTTTTAGCTGCCCGGTCTATAGCTGCCCAGCCCTAGCTGACTACTACAGAAACACTGCAAAAATCCTCTAAACCGTTCACACAGGACGGTGGCCGTTAGGACAGTGACACGCACACAGAGTACACAATGGGTGTCTGCCAAGGGCGCAGTGAGGAGAGAGGTCAGGGGACACCTGGTCCATGGGGTCCTGGTGGGCGGAGAGACGGGGCCGGTTGCCCAGTGGTGACGTGCTCCCCTTCCCGTCTGGAAAGTACAGTTGCTCATCTAACTCAGGCCCTCTCTACCTTACGAGAAGCCTCTGTGAAGGCTGGGGGATGACTCTAAAATGGCCTGAACTTGAAAATAAAAAATAAAAATGAAGCACCTCCACATATTCTCCCCGACTGGCTTCCTCCTTTTGCCGAAGGGTCAGGACAGAATGACAAGTCAGGGTCACCTGTGTGTTCATGGCAACCCCCCTCTCAGGAAAGAGATGCCCGGTTGGTCGTTTAGAGCTGCAGGAGTTAGAAATAATGATCTCCTTCGATATTGGGAGAAGACCCACGTTGGGCAAAATTATAAGGAAAGATTTGCTTGTTTCCAGTATGTCATGTCCTTCCTACCCCGACATGTGCCAGCTCCCAGGTGCCTGGATGCCCCCAGCCCACCTGATCTGACAGTAAGCTCAGTCAGACCCCAGAGGTTAGGGCTTTGTGACTGATACTGGCCACGCTGTAGATTGCATTCAACAAAGTCTACATCCAGAAGCTATTTCTGTCTTTCTGGGTTTCACGCCCGAAGTTTGGGTAACTTCCGGCAGACAAAATGGCACTTAAGCTAGACACGTGTTCCCAATGGTCAAACTTTCTGAATAAAAAGTTAGCACGCAAAAAACAAAAGTTAGCCTGCTTTTCCGCCCAATTATGTTATTTCTATTAAAACAGGAGGATTTATGAAAATAGTCTATTAGCTAGTATAATATTACTAATATTCGTGTGGTTTACCTTTGGAAGGGTGATATATAATTCAGAGCATAATTTAGGAAAATATAAATATTTTATCCAGTGACTATTTACTTATCTCCATCATGTGGTTTTATCGCAAATTTGAGAAGAATAGCACAATCTAACCCAGCCAGTTGGAAGACTGTAGGAGGAAATCTGGAATTTTCCATAGGTTTGGGGGTCCCTGAAGCCTGTCTTTTACTATGAATTTAGCTGCGTTAGCCCACCCTAACTCTCTCATTTGTACTTAACTCCCTCCCTGTTAATCCCAGGAGATATTATTTCCTCTTCCCCAGCCAACTGGCCTCTAGCTCTCATAAAATATTCAAGCCGTATTTTTCAGTATTTTTTCTAGAACTAAGACCTACAAAAAACAAGAATAACACAAAAACCAGGGAGAAGGAACATAATCTTTTTTTATTATTATTTTTTTCCTTTTTCTCCCCAAAGCCCCCCAGTACATAGTTGTATATTCTTCGTTGTGGGTCCTTCTAGTTGTGGCATGTGGGACGCTGCCTCAGCGTGGTTTGATGAGCAGCGCCATGTCTGCGCCCAGGATTCGAACCAACAAAACACTGGGCCGCCTGCAGCAGAGCACGTGAACTTAACCACTTGGCCACGGGGCCAGCCCCTGGAACATAATCTTTAATGGAACAAGGAAGCAGCTACGAAGCTACCCGCTTCACAGACTCTGGGAGCACCACTGCCAGATGCTGATGCTGAGCTCAGATGCAGGACGGGCTTGAGTAAGCAGGTTACACGTGTCCTCAGGACACAGGTCACGCACTTGTAAAGAGATGAAAACAAATGAAAAAGATAAGACTAGATCCCTCATACGTCATACCATATGCAAGAATAAATTCCAAGTGGATCAGCTATCTAAATGTAAAAAATAAAACCCTACTAGTACTAAAATAAAACATGGGTGAGTTCCTTTTTCATCTAGATGCAGGGAAAGGCTTTTAACTGCGACTCAAAACCCAGGTGCAATAAAAGAAAAAAAATTATCAATTAAACTACGTGAAAAAAGACATGTCAAAATACATAAAGTCGAAAGGCAACTAAACCTTGGGAAATTATTTCAATATATCTTACAGATAATGTGTCAATATACCTAATATATAAACAACTGTTTAAAATTGAGGGGAAAACGTTTAAAAACCACCAAAGAAAAATGGGCGAAAACATGAACAGACAATTCACAGAAAAAGATATAAAAATGATCCTTAAATGTATATGTTCAATCTACTCATGATAAGAGAAATGCAGATTAAAACATTGAGATACCATTTCTCATCTTGGATCAGCAAAAATTAAGAAACAGGACTACACACTGTTCTGATGTGACTGTAGGAAATTAGGCCCTCTTACAGATCACTGATGAGAGTACAAATCATTACAACCCTTACAGGGGGAATTTGTCTCACTAAGAAAACTACATATGCTTTCACCTTTTGACCCAGAAATTCCACTTCTGAGAATTTTCCCTGAAGATACACTGCAAGTAATTGGAAACAACCTAAATACACACACACAGCAGCATGATGGAATAGACCCTCCCATATTCACATGGTGGAATACTATGCAGCCATGAAAAATGAAGACAGTCTCTATGAATTGATTGGGAGCGATTTCTAGGATGTATTGTTAAGTGAAAAAAGTAAGCGCAAAAGAACATCTGTAGTATGATACCTTTTGTGTAAAGAAAAGGTTAAACTAGAAAATATGCATCTATCTGCTCATTTGACCAAAGAGAAGTATAAGAAAGATGAAATAGACACAAAGGACATTGGTCACCTGCAGGGTATGACTGGAAAGGCGTGAAGAGGATGGAAGGAAGAGAGGGAAAATGACACGTCCTGAATATGCTTTTGTGCACAGTCCTGACTTCGGAACCACCTTAATATTTCACGCAGAAAGCAGGACTAAAGAAATGAAGGAAGAAATAAGATCAGCAAGGATGCAGGAGGAATTCTAAAATTGAATACAAACAAAACCAAACGGTACTGTAATTCAAGTGAATACCATCACCACACTGAAATGGAGGAAAAAGAACTAACCCAATTAGCTTTTAAACACAGTCTTTGCACTATATACCCTCAGGCGTATGCTCTGAATAAATATTGAACTCTAATTAGTAAGCTTCTTTTACTCAGAGGCTTGAGCTAGCAATTGCGAAACTACTTTCTGAAAATTCTTGGATTGAGCTAATAAGTACATTTATTGTGGATAATGCAAGTCGGGTTTTTTACCATCAGAAAAAGGAGGTGTAAATAGAGAAAGCAGGAAGGACAGAACAAGCCCTATGGTATTGGGTTGAAATCGGAGATGTCTGTGTGAACTTGCGGGTTTTAGTCTAGCTGGCTAAAGAAATGAAGATAGATTGTGAGGTTATGTATATGTGTGCACACATGTATGTATGTGCATACGAATATTCATATATGAATATTCATATCTCTATGTCCCACTTATGTCGGCTGAGAGAAGTGCTGACACCCCACTAGCAATGAGCATACCTAGCACCCAGATCTTGCTTTCTAAATACCATTCTCCACCAAAAGGAAACAGGGCTCTTTGGAGAAATGACTGACTCCAGGCTCGGAGAGGGAAAATACAAGATAAGCCAGGGCTGTCTTGCGCCAAAAAGGAAAGAAAGCAATCGTCCAGAAGTGCTCCAAGAATTATGGGAGTTTGCCGAAAGCCCACAGTAGCCAGCTCCGAGGTGTTCCTGCTGGCAAAATAGGGGCCAATTTGAGTAGCAAATAAATGATGATAGCAAAGAATTATAACCAATTGAGTCCATGAGTCCACGCTGGTATAAATGAATAACTAAATAGGGGGAGAGAAAGTTCTCCCTTTTCATATATTTTCATTTGGATGTTTATATATTGCTTTTTTCGTAGCTTTATTGTGATATAATTCACATACCATACAATTTGCCCATTTCAAGTATATGGTTAAATGGTCTTGGTATACTCACAGAGTTGTGCAGCCACCAGCATGTCTAAATTTAGAACATTTTTATTACCTGGACCCATTCGCAGTCATTCCTCAATTCTCCTCACCCCACCTTCCAGCCCTGGGCAACCACGAATCTTCTTTCTGTCTCTGTAGGTTTGCCGGCTCTGAACATCCGCTGTAAATGGAGTCATATAATACATGGTCATTTGGCGTTGGCTTCTCTCACTTAGTGTTTTCAAAGGTCATCCATGTTGTAGGAGGTATCATGACTTCATTCTTTTTTGTTGCCAAATAACATTCATTGTATGGGTTACCATATTTTGTTTATCCATTCATCAATTGATGGACATCTGGATTGTTTCCACTGTTTAGCTATTATGACTAAATATGCTTGAACTATGCGTACAAATCTTTCAATGCACAAATTTTTGAAGATTTGTGGACCAATATTTATAAGGATACGTGTTTTCACTTCTCTCGGGTGGATGCCTCTAGGAGTGATTTTGCTGGGTCGTACGGTAACTCTGTGTTTAACATTTTGAGGAAGTTCCAAAGTGTTTTCCGTGGAAGCTTCACCGTTTTTACATTTTGCATTCTACATTCCCACCCGCAATGTACGAGCGCTCCAGTTTCTCCCCATCCTGTTATTGTCTGTCTTTTTGATGATAGTTGTCCTACTAGGTGGGAAATGGTATCTCACTGTGGTTGTGATTTGCGTTTCGCTAATGACTAATGATAGTGAACACTGCTTCATAGATTTAGTGTGTATTTGTATGTCTTCTTTGAAGGAATGCCTATCGAGTCTTTTGTCCATTTTTATTGGGTTATTGATATTTTTATTATTGATATTTTATGTATTCTGGATACAAGTCACTTCTTAGATATACGATTTGCCAATATTTTGTCCTATTCTGTGGGTTGTCTTTTCACTCTCTTGACAGCATCATTTGCAGCACAAATGTTTTTAATTTTGATGAAATCCAATTATCTATATTTTCTTTTGTCACTTACGTTTTTGGTGTCATATCTAAAAAGCCATTGCCTAACACAAGCTCATAAAGCTTTACTCCCATGCTTCCTTCTAATAGTTTATAGGTTTAGCTCATACATGTAAGTCTTTGATCCATTTTTATTTTTTTGAGTCTGGTATGACATAGGGATCCAACTTCATTCTTTTGCATACAGATATCCAGTAGTTCCAGCACCATTTTTTGAAAAAGCTATCCTTTTTCCATTCAATTGCCTTGGCACCCTTGCCAAAAATCAAGTGACCACAAATTTAAAAGTTTATTTCTGGACTTTCAATTCTGTTCCATCGATCTGTACATTTATCCTTACGCCAGTACCACACAGTCTTGATTAATGGAGCTTTGAAGTTAAGTTCTAAAATCAGAAAATGGGAGTCCTCTAAATTTGTTCTCCTTTTTCAAGATTGTTTTGGCTTCTCTGGGTGCCTTTCATTTCCACATCAATTTTAGAGTCAGCCTGTTAATTTCTGCAAAAAAAAAAAAAAAAAAAAAGCCAGCTGGGGTTCTGATGGGGATTGTGCTGAATCCAGAGATCAATTTAGGGAAGTATGATCATTCCCATTTTAACAATACTAAGTTTTCTGATTCATCAGCTTCATTTCTGATTTTCTGGGCATCGGATGTCTTTTCATTTATTTAGATCTTTTTTAATTTCAGAAAGCTCTTTCTTCCTCTAGAAAGTCAACTAATAATTGCAGAAGGAATGATAATATTAAAAGATCATCATTTGCCAGTCATCCTAGTAATGATGGATTCAGATAAGAATTATGAACGGATGCTAAAACTAGTGGGCGAAAATTTGAGGCGTAATAGGATATTTACGTAATCTCAAAGTATTTCATCAAAAGATACTTATTAATTCTAGAGGATGAGATGGTACCTTGACGGTGGAGAAATGCTACAGGCACCGCCTTAACTGACTTTCTCATTTAATCCTCATGCCAAAATCCTTTGATAGAAAGACTATTGTTAACCCCGTTCTACAGACGGGGCTACTAAGGCCTATAGAGACCAAGTAACTTACACAAGGTTACACAGCTAAGAATTGGTGAAGGTTTTCTGACTCCAAAGACTGTGTTCTTAATTGCAACGTTATACTGAACATTTTATTCTTGCCAACAAACCTATTGTGTCAATAATTTATTTAAGCGGAGAAATATCAGTATTGTTCGGAATGAAAGTCTCTTGTGTATCAATAAAAGCCACATAATGGCTCTTTATGAAAATGTCCACCTTGGACTGTCAGGCAGGAAAGAGCATCTCTCATGAGAAATTCGTCTGCATTGTTTGATCAGACATTCGTCTGCATTGTTTTACCAGACAATGAGAGTTGTACCACTCATTTCCCTTTTTTCCTCTCTGCGAGGGAACTTAAGCTGAAATAGATGTTCAAGTGGAATAACTCATTTGGGTGCCGGGCAAAGCCTATTTCTGTTTTGCAGACGCTGTATTGTTCTTATTAGCCGTCCTGCTTCCATTGTGTTTAATTTTGTAAGCAGCCTCAAATCCTATTTGGAAGTCAGCAGGACTTAAAGAACAAATTTAGTTCACGTGATTATGCTCAACACCGCTGAAGTGTACACTTTAAATGGGCCAATTGTATGGTCTGTACAACTCGACAAAGCTGTCTTCAAAAAGAGTCAATTAGTTAATGAAGTTTAAAGATACAAAGAAAGGGAAGGGAAGTGGGTTGTAAAGCTGGCAAAGAAGATCTTATCCCAGCCTCTGAAAATCAGGGAAGGCTGAATGATAAGAAATGAAGGGTGGGTCATTGCAAACAGGGGGATCTGCCAACTGGGCAAGTGTGAAGACCGACCGCTGCGTACCATGACCTGGAAGGAGAGCTGTCTGGTCTGTGGGCTAAGGACATGAAGCCTTGAAGAAAAGGCTGGGTGGTGGGGTGAGTGACGCCTCATGGAGTTGATCCCGCAAGCCAGGCTTTTAAACTGGCAGTTGTCGTGGCATATCCAGGCCACAGATTGTTTTCTCTGGCCCACGCAGTATTTTGACAATTTTTTAAATTAGTTGTCAACGTTACAAATTGGGAAATTCACACAAAAATCCAGATTTCCAGCTTATCTGGGAAAATCAGAAAACAGGTCCGCATGGTCTATGTTCTCACCTGACGAGGATAAGCTGGAGTCGAGAAGCAGTGGTTTGCTGCGGCCAGGCAGCCGGGTCAGTCCCACCTGCCTTCCTTAGTCATGGTTTCTGCCTGGTCCTGTAGGCATTTGGATTTGTGACTGTAGCCTAGGCAGGGGAGAGCTGTTGACATTTTATTAGGAATGGAAGGATACATTGATGCTTTCTGTTTTACGATGCTGAGTCATAAGATGGATGGAAGGGGAGAGAGGGGATTGTAAGCAGGCAGACGAGTGGGAGTCCAGAATGAGGATGGGAAGACAAATATTTTGGGGAAAGAATAGGCAGGAATCCAGAAGTGACTGGAACTGGGAGACGGAAATTTCCCTGTGCACACAGCAGTCTCAGAGTTGCTGGCGGGAAGACATTTTGGGGTTCACTTGCTGGGCACCTTTCATTGTGCAAAGGTCAGTACTTGCCCACTCCTCCCTTCTCAGTCCTCAGGCACCTCGGGGGACCACCTCCTGCCGTCTCGTCTCCAATGGGCTCATCGTGTGTGGCTGAGACACCGCCTCAGCCCCCGTGCCTGGCTTTGTCTTTGTCTCAGTGAATTGCTACATCTGCTAACTGCTAATTGAGTCAAGCCTTTCTGCTTCTGCAGATTTAGCAAACATGTCCCATCCTGGTCCTGGAATACTGTATCCTGGGTCTGCTAACTAACGGAACCCTCAGGATCACCCTGCTTCTCCATTAGTGGAAAATCTTCCTCTCTGACTCCATGTGTTTCCTCTACTTTCTTGTTCCTTCACATTTAAAATGGACAAACCAGAATTCTGGCTCTGGATGCAGAAAGCCAGAAAGAACGTCACTCCTACCCTGACAGTGAGAAAATCATAACTTTTCTTGAACCCATCAGAAAGCCGAGGTTGCACGGCAACCAAGTGGTCTGAAATCTAAGGAAAGATGGGCCCGTGCGAGGAAAAATGAGATGCAAGCACCGAGTCAGCTGTGCCACAACACAGGAGCAAAAGGCGCCAGGTGCCATACAAATGGGTCAGAAGAATTCAGGTAAAGATTTTCAACAAACTTCTAGAGACCAAGGGAGGGCTCGTAAGAGAGTATAGACACATGGGTGCAAGCCCCTACTTGCAAACTCTGCTCACACAAAAGCTCGGACACCACTGGGAAACTAGAGCAAACCACGCAGGCGCGGAGGGCTGCCACTGTGGCAGAGGCACAAAGCTCAGGGCTCAGGACTCTTGCCCTCTGTGGAATAAAGGCCTTCAGCTGCTAGGGGATGGGCAGAAAACTCCACCATCCCCAGAACACAGGTGAAGACCTGTTGCAAATGGCAGAGGGTAGAAGAATAAAGATCTGCCCCTGGGGAGGATCAGGAAATCACTGTGGGCCCAGAATCCTAGACTAATCCCACAAGAGGTCTCCCACTGCTGGCGCAGCAACAGGAAACTCTCTCCCTCGCAAGACCCACCAGAGGCACAAGGCAGAGTTCGGCTGCCGTGGGAAGGCAGGCCGGACCACTGAGGAAGGCCTGCCCCCAAGACCCAGAGACACAGGGCCTGCCTGAGATTGAAGCTGGACCAAGAAACAGAGAATATTTTTGTCTCTCACCCCTGGGCTTGCAAACACCCAGAGACAGCAACAGCCAGCCGTCTACTGCAGGGGAGGGAACAGAGCGTGGAAACGCTCTCTGAGGTGCAGACACACAGGGCAGGCCGAAAGCTGACGATGTTGCAGGAACATTGAGAAAAACCTTCCAGAACCCCAGCCACCACCCTAGGCACAGGGCAGCTCGAGGAAAGTTTGAAGCTGGAGGTGGTGCACTGACGGTAACCATCGCAACAACGAAACCAAAACCTGGTTTCACTCCTGACTAGATTGACTCATGGCCTCACACTGGCAGCCAAGCAGAAGAAAAGGCTTGCCCGTCTGCAGGCGTAAGTATTTATTTCTGTCTCTGCTGTTTCACACACCATCTCTGGCAGTCAATCAAAAATTACAAGACACACAAAAGCAAGTGGAAGCGATCCACTGTCAACAGATACAACAATGAAAAGAACTAGACTCAGCGATGACTCAGATCTTAGAACTCTGAGAGAGAAATTTTAAAATAACTATGATGTGCTGAATGCTCTGGTAGAAAAGGTGAACAACATTTATAGAACAAATGAGAAATTTCAGCAGAGAGATGGAAACTATGAGTCAACTATAAATGTTAGAATTGTTTTAAAAACAATAATAAAAGAAAAATGGCTTCAAAGGGCTCATCAGAATACTTAGCACAGAAAAAAGAAAAGTGAACTTGTACAGGAGGTCGGTGGAAATTACGCAAACAGAAACACATAGAAAAGAGGTGGGGGAAAAAAGTAAAAGCTATTTTAAAGGACAGAGCATCCAAGAGGTATGGGACAATAGCGAATGGTCTAACGTAAGTATAATTGGAATCCAGAGAGTAAAGAGAGAGGCAATGAGGCAGAATAAATATTTGAGGAGATAATGGCCAATAATTTTCCAAAAATCAAATAACATCAAATTACAGACCCAGAAGACCACACCAGAATAAAAAGCCCACAACCAAAATACTAACAAATAAAAAACTCAGACATCCTATTCACACTTCTGAAAATCAACGATAAAGAAAATATCTTGAAGGCAGCTAGAGGAAAACAGACACATTGCATACAGAGACATACATATAATTATAGAAGTTTCTCATCAGAAACTATGCAAGCCAGAAGATAATGGAGTGACAGCTTTCAAGTATTGATAGAAAAAAACCTGTCACTCCAGATTTCTCTCTCTCAAAAGTAAATATCAAATAAAGACTTTTCTAGACAAACAAAAGCAGAGTGAATTCATTATCTGCAGATCTATAATGTAAGATATGTTCAAGAAAACCCTTCAGGCAGGGGAATATGACACCAGACAGAAATTTGGATCTACAGGAAGAAATTAAGATCTCCAATAATAGTTTAAAGAAGGTAAATATTTTTTAACCTTTTTTCTTATTTTAAATTTTTCCAAGAGATAATTGATTCTCCAAGGCAGAAATAGTTGCCACATATGCTGCGATGAAGGACTTGCATGTAGAAGATAGACAGAACTCTAAAATACTCAAGAAAACCCAAACAATCCAATTTTTGTAAATGGGCAAAAAATTTGAACAGACACTTTACCAAAGAAAATACACATAGGACAACTAAGTACATGAAAAGATGCTGACTGTCATTAGTCACCAGGGAAATGCAATTTCAAACCAGAGTGAGATACCATGACATCCCTATGGCTTCACACAAACATACAAAAACCCAACCCCAGCGAGCGAGCCCTGTGAGGATGGGAGCAACTGACACGCTCATAGGTTGTTGGCGGGGATACCAAAGGGTACAGCCACTTTGGAAAACAGCTCAGTGGGTTCTTACAAAGTTAAACATACACTTATCATAAGACCAGCAAATTCCACTCCTAGGAATTTACCTGAGAGAAACGAAAACTTACATTCACATAAAACTTGAATGTGAATGCTTACGGCAGCTGTGTTCACGATCACGGAAATACACTGGAAACCATCCAGATGTTTATCCCTTCCAAAGGGAAGGGGTAACAAACTGGGTACATCCACGCCGTGGAATATGAGTCAGTGATACAAAGGGAAGAATGACTGATACACGCTATAACGTAGTTAAATCTCAGATGCGTTATTAACCGAAGGAAGCCAGACTCGGAAGGCTGTAGGTACCACATGATTCCATTTATATGATATTCTGGAAATGCAAAATTATAGGGACAGAAAGAGAGAAGGGATGCCAGAGGCAAGAGATGGGTAGAAGGGTTGACTATTTCAGGGGCACGAGGGCCCACTTTTGGGGGGTGATATGGTTACACAACTCTATGATGTGGTTGAAACTCATAGAACCATACACTAAAAAGGGTGCATTTCGCTCTATATAAAGTATACCTTAATTAGAAAAATAGACAACTGGGCACTGTTCGTTTCTGTCTTGGGTTCATACTGTTGAGAAGCTTCTGGGCTGTGGTATAGCTGCCCCAAGTCCTCTTTGCATAGACTCCGCGGCATTCTGGACAGAAAGGACTGGAAACAGAGCAATTCAGCCAGAATGTGTCAACCACCTGCTGTTGGTAAGACCAGCTCAAGACAGTGTGTGAGGACTTCGGCTTCTATTTATTCAACACCTTTTCGTTCTTATCTGAGTTCACTGCAGGTTATCATCCATGCAAATGTTTTTAAAGGCCTTATCCTACCAAACCACCTGTCTTTACCCCTAGTGGGACGCTACACGGTCTTGTGGCGGGGCTGCCTGCATGGCAGTTCTGCCATTGGATCAAAGGCGGAGCCCTCTCGACAGCTTCACAAACCCCAGTGCACAGCATTACAATATTTTCATGCACGTGGAATTTGGTTAAAATGGGCTTCGAGGCCTTGAAGGGGCAGGGCGGGAAGAAGGAGGCGTTGGAAGTAGAGTGGGGCGCAGGCCAGGACTGGACAGGCCTAGGCGACAGTGAGGGGGCTGTGGCACACAGCCTTCCCCTCCTGCTCTTGTCAAGCAGAGAGTGGCCCGTTCGCAGTGGAATCCAAGCAACGTCGTTCAATGGGCTCCAGGCTCTCCTCTGCCACAGCTAAGGATGTGCCCAAGCACAACCTTTCTCAAAGGGGCACCACATTTCTTTCCTCGTCACTGGTGCAAACCTGCCTTGCAGACATGGATATGCTTCAGCACAGAGTGAGCTCCAGGGGCCTGGTCTGTCTTGTTTATCACTGTCTCCTCAGGCCCTCCCACAGCAACCGGCCAGTCGGTACGGAGGAAATGCTTGCTGAGGGCGTGAACGAACAGATTGGTTTCTCTAGACAGAGTCATCTCTGAAAGTAG
This sequence comes from Equus quagga, assembly GCF_021613505.1. Lineage (NCBI taxonomy): Eukaryota > Metazoa > Chordata > Mammalia > Perissodactyla > Equidae > Equus > Equus quagga. The sequence continues at coordinate 34,979,094 of NC_060273.1, read as the reverse complement.
CTTGGACCTCCAGAGGTCAGGGGTTGCCAGGCAGAAGCCTTGGCTTCTAGAAGGGTGTGACCCCCTCTGCAAGTCCAGCAGGGGGCCAACGTGGCCCATGGAGCCAGAGACGCTCTATCATGCCACATGGGTCTTCGGCATGACAGGGAGGTTGGGGGAAGTGACCATGCACAGTGGCAACACTTTTCCCCTGACCTCGGGTCTGCCCATTCTCCTCTCTTCCAAGAAGGGATACAGAAGAGCAGGACTGATGTCCAGTCCAGGAGGGTCAGAGGCAGCCAAGGGGGCTGCTGGGCATCATTCACCAGGCCACACCATGGGGCTGCCATGGTGACCGAGAGCACATCCACACCATTGCCAGAGGAGCATGCCACACATCAGGGTGCCAGGAGCTGAGGCCCAGAGCCAGCCAGACACAGGGAGAACAGGGATCAGCCCGGCCAAGCAGAGCTGGTGGGATGAAGGGAGGCCAGCACCTGGCCTGCTGCCCATCCCCGAGCTTCAGGCCAGGTGTTCTTCCAGCTGTGGGCTGCAGCCACTGGAGCAGCCCTGGTTCTCGGGGCGGCAGGATTGCACCAGGCCCCCGGAATCTCAGTCTGCTCCCCTGGCCTGGCTGGAAGGGGCCTGGACCATGGTGCAAGGATCCCCGGCCTGGGCCTGCCCCTCAGAGCACACTCCACAGGGGTCACATTCTACGACTCGGACGGGGGCAAACTCTTCTCACAGCAAACGGCAGGAGCTGAAGAGGCAGGTGAGGCATGCAAGCATGTTTAAGCCCCTCTCACATCGAGTCCACTCACACTCCATTGGCAAAGGCAAGCCAAGGCCAAGGCCAATGGGGCAGGCAATGGACTCAACCTTGGGGAAGTCGTGGCAAGGGCAGAGAACGAGGGAAGAAGTGTGTCCAAATAATGCAACCTGCCACCCACCGATGGCCCGGGCAGTACCTCTGTGCTACGAGAATGTCCCTGCCACGAGGACAGGACAGGGTGCCCATCTCCAGGTAGTGCTGGGACGGGGTGCGGGGGGGAGGGGCCCTCTCCAGCGACTTTCTCTCTGCTCAACACACTCTTTCCTTATATAAGTTACGCATTAAATCCAATTACGGTCCTGCTGACTGAGGACTCTCTCGTAAGGTGACTTTGCCTATTCAGCTCTGAAGCAGGAGGTCTCGAGGCCATAATTCAACTCTCCAAGGTGACACCTCTTTCCCTCACTTCCCTCTTCTTTCGGGATGCCTCACCACTGCCCCCAGGCAGCTCCTCCACTCTGAGGCCACCCCCCCGAGGGCAGGGACCATGTATTACTCAACTTAGAATTTGCTATGGTCTGAGTGGTTGTGTCCCATGCAAATTCATATTTTGAAACCTAACCCCTAAAGGTGACGGTGTTAGGAGGTGGGGCCTTTGGGAGGTGAATGGGTCATGAGGGTGGAGCCCTCACGAATGGGATTAGCACCCTTATGAAAGAGACCCCCCCCCCCCGAAGAGCACCTAGCCTCTTCCATCACCTGAGGACACAGTGAGAAAGTGCCATCTATGAACCAGGAAGCTCTCACTAAGCACCGAATCTGCCGGGGCCATGACATGCCGGTGCCTGGACCTCCCAGCCTTCAGAACGGCAAGAAATAAATGTTTGTTGTTTATAAGCCACCCAGACTGTGGTATTCAGTTATAGCAGGCCAAGTGGACAGAGACAGAATTTTTCCAACTATCTCAACGCAGCTATGTGGAATGGAGTATTAGCTTCTAGGAGCTTCGAGAAAACGGACGTGACGGCACCCATTTTCATTGTCGGTGTCCCCACTGAGCTCCATGAGAAGGAGGATGTCTTGATCACCAGGGTGTCTACAGTGCCTGGAACAGTGCTTGTCACAAAGAAAAGTTTAATAAATAATTGTGAATGAATGAATGAGGGAGCAAATGAGTGAATTCTTGCTCTTCTCCTCCCACTGTCAGCTGCCAGTGACTTCCCCACTCTTCTCTGCCTCTCAGCCTGACAGCCTGGGCATTTTCAAGGGCGTCCCCTATGTCATTGTCCTCGCCATGACTCTGCCAAACAGGCACTACTCATGGAAGGACAGAACAGAACGTTCCCGTCCCAGCCTCTTTTCCATCGGTTTGCCGGTTGGCCTCCCTCAACAATGGCTGATTCAAGGCCATGAGTCATGCTGGCTTTGAGTGTGAATTAATGGGGGCAGTTGAACTGACGTCACAAGAATCACACCCACTGACAAGGTGGTGCTCTCTTTATTTGCTCAGAGACCAACAAAGAAATGGTCTCCTAGCTATTTAGGGGCCAGGATTCCAGCCCCAGCCCCCACCTTCCCCAGGGAACTGAGCAGACGGGCCCCTGCCTTCCTCCCCACTGCACATCCCCGACGCCGGCTCGCAGCTCTGACGGGGCTCACCCGCCACCCAAGGAGGCCACTGTGTCCTGTTCGTCTTTGCAGAGAGCGCCGTTCCTGAGAGCAGGCACTGTGCCTGTGGCCTGAGAACCATTTAGAAGCAACCACTTGAATCTCCATGGACTGTTCTGTTCCGCTCTTACTCCGTTTTTTGCTGCACATTCAATAAGTGAGAAAAAGGTGGCCTCTCCATCTCCAACACGGATGGGAAGGGGGAGGGGCAGACCCATCCCGCTGCATTGAGCTTCCGAGCTTAATCCGTGTCCACCAGGGTCTGCAGGTGCATTTCTAACAGCATTTTAACGATCAGGGGGCATTTGTGGATACTAGGAAATCAGACAGACCTGAGAAACAGCTTTCATCTTCTCGGGAGCCTTTGGGGGCCCTGCCGCTCCTCTAGCATGATGGTGAAGGGGACCACATTGTGACCACGCATCGGCCGAGTGGCCTGGTTCCTGCCGTCAAGTGGCTCTTGGTCTGTGGCAATGAGAGAGACAGGGACACAGTGAACTGCCCCCAGGAGGGGAGCACTCGATGAAGCCCCAGAGGAAGCCGGGATCCCGTTGCATTTCAGTCTCACTATTTCGAGAAGGGAGAAGAGTCCTAAGTCATGTCAAGAGCTGGCAGAGCACCCTCCGGCCTCTGGTGATCAGAGGAGAGAAGAACAGGGCGTTGGGGGTATCTGAAGAAATCTCCACTCCTCTTGGAGTCTCCCCTCTCTTTTCTCCAAAGGTGCCCTTGACTCGGCAGAGCTGGCAGTGGCCAAGAACACCAGTATTTCAAGCAGAAGAGCAATTTACAGCTTCCGATTCCACGTCTCTTATTTCATTCTCACAGCCCCTCTATATAGGTGTCATCACTGTGCCCATCTTATATGAGAAAACGGGGGCTCCTTGAGGTTGAAGGGTCTGCCCAAGTCTAACCAGCGGACGAACACTGAAGCTGAGACCTTGTTTTGTCTCGGGTTGGCCTGTCCACGTGGATCATTCCCATGATCCCCCATGCGGAAGGAGGGAGGGGGAAGTTGTGACCATGGGACTGTGCCCGTCCTCCTGGCTGTGGGCTGAGGGGGACACACCACCAATGGCGCCATCATCTGGGAAGAGCACGCCATGATAAGGGATGCTTGAGGACCAAGGAATCAGCTTCTCAGGGTACAGAGGGCTGCCTGGGCCTTCCGTGGAGTTGCGTTTGGGCTGGTTGCCAGGGGCATCCCTGATTATTATGGCCTGGCAGCTCATTAATCCCCATTAACTTTGCTACCTGGGAGAGATGACCCCAACCTCCCGCCGGGGTAGTCTCCTCCGCCTCACCTGAAGTTTTTCCTTATTTCCAAATTAATCCGCATCCTGCCATGGCTGCAGTAATTGGGGGCAACCACTTCTAAACCTTACACTGTGTGAAGACGGGACTTTCCAAAAATTGCTTCCCAACCAGTGGTGCCCATAATGGAATCAGAAAAATGAGCTCTCTCTCGTGCCTTCAGCCGCGTCTTCCAGGCTCTCGGCTTCCTTTGTCAGGGGAGCCGTTCTGTTTCTGTCGAGTGTGTCTTGTCTAACACCGAGCCAGGGTTTGGGGGTGGGGGAAAAAAGGTGGACAGAAATAGAGAGACCAAGCCTCCTTTTATTCCATGCAGACGGATGCCTGAGAACTTTCCAGTGCCGATAAAAGGAAAGTCTTTCCGGCCACAAGACTTCTCTATTAATTAAGTCCACAAAGCAAGTTCCTCATCCGACTATTTTTTTCATGATAATTGCTGCAGCGTCTGGCTCTGACAAAAAGGAACCACAGCTCAGTGTCAGAAATAGTTGTGGTTCCAAGGTCCTAATGACACAGGGATGGCAGCCTTCGCGGAGAAAAAAGACAAACGTCAATTAACACAGACTTTTGAACGCAAGCCAGAAACGTCTCAAAGCAAAGGCCAGTAGCCATGGATCAAAGGTCCCCCCTTTGTATATATACACGCACACCTTTTTCTTTTGTTTTTTCTTCTCTTAAATTAGCTAACCTAAATATGTACACGTATATATATATATAAATTTACGTAGGAGCTAAGACAACCCCAATGAATTAGTGATTCCTCTGGAACTCAGGACCTAAGAACTGTGACATTCTCAAAACCAGGGGGACCTCCAAACATCGCAAAGATAGTTAACGATATTTAAACGCGATTGGCACAGCCTCCGTTCCTCAGCCCCGACCTGAACATTTCCCTCTCCCTACCCTGAACCCAGTAAGCATGCCCTAGTGGATTCTTCTGGAAATTTCCTGGTCTCCGTTCCCCAATTTTCAGGATCCTGATGGAAAGAATGCAGTTTGGACCCCATCCTCTTCAAGGACCACTGCAGTCCTGGCCGCGGCCACGGAAGTGTCATCCTCGCTCCTCCTCCCCAACACCCTGCCTGGGGGGAGGTGGGGCTCGCCCTGCTGGTTGTCATGGGAACCAAGGTTAATTAGACCCCCTGGATTTCGATTCTGATGCTGGTGGCGTGTCTCAGCAAGAGTCCTCAGAAATAGCTTTCCCAGGTTGCACGCCTTCCTCAAATGAAGACTGCCCCTAGTCTGCCCTGCTCCATCGGGCACTTCCTCCTCACGTGCTGTCTGGGGATTGTCTCTAGGGTGGTACAAACCCTCCCAGAGGGGGAGTAGCCCCCTCTTCCACCTAAGGCAGAATCTCATAAAGCAGGAGAAAGGGGAGCTTCTGCTGGGATCCGAGGCAGAAAGTCCACTCGGGGCTAAATTCTCCCCAGACACTTTCCACCAGGGCAGCTGGACAAAAACAGAAAAGCAAGCTGCTCCAAGGGAACAGGAAGTCCTCACGCCTTGGTGTCAGTGGAAGACAGCCAGACGCTGTAATGGACTCTACCTGAGGATTTACCATGAGGACTGGACCAGACAGGTAAGTGAGAAAGCGGTCAGTTACACCAGCCCAAGGACACGTGCAGAATCACTGTGATGACGTGACGACAGGAGACACGCCCTGCTCTTCCTAGGTTCATTTGTTCATTCATTCATCCATCCCTCCGTCTATCCATCCAGGAAGGCTGTTACAGTTAGCCCTTATAGCAATTAGCATAATGCCAGGTCCACAGCTGGGGGTTAATTACGCCGGTAAATGAGGAAACTGCCAAATATCCTGTGGACGGAATGCTTGCCAGACTCTCGGATCCTCAAAGGCATTCCGCTTGTTTTCTTGGCATTATTAAAGCTGTACAACCAAACCCTTTGTTTAGTATTCTTCTGATGAGCTATCAAAGAAACTACACGAACTATAATTAATAGGAGCCAACCAGATGTAACTGAATTTTTCACCGGAAAAATTCCACTTCTTCTCACCCCTGATCCCCGATTCATCCCTCGAATTTTGGATGGTCTTTCGGAGACTGCCTTTGGGGGCTGACTGAGGCTGGAGCTAAGTAGATCCTGATGCTTTGGACACATGGAGTCCTGGAGGCGGGACCCCTAGCCGGTCCCCGCAGCCTGGGTTCCGTCAGCCCCGTGATAAGGGCAAGGTCTTCGCTATTTGTCTCTGTTCATTATTTCCACTCAAATCACAAGTCTTCAGAGTGGGAGACGTGGATCGGCTGTTCTCCTGGACTCCGAGTAGGCATCTCACTATCTAAAGCCAGAACACAGAACACGACGGACGAGAGATGGAAACCTGTCGGATGTCTTAGCTGTGCTCACCACTCACGAGCATCAGGCTGCAGCTCCCTTCAGTTGACACGCTGATGGACCAGGGTGTGGGTGCCTGGCTGGTGCCCCCAAACCCTCTTCAGAAATGCTCCTCTATCATGTGAGGTGATTGCATTATGGAAAGTCACCTGACTCCACGTCCAGTGGTCCTGCCCCCAGAGCAAAAGTTGGGGGGGGGGGGGGGGGCAGTCACGAGACCATGTTGTGTCCTCCACGTGCTTGCCGTGAAGCAACCCAGCCAGATCCATCACAGAGAGGACCCCCTGGAAGAAGGAAATCCCCCAGCAGAGCCTCACTCTCAGAGAACGCAGAAGCATCACTTCCCTCGGTGTCTATGGAGAAAGCCTACCAGGGCCATTCCCGTCCAAGGGGTTTGGGAGGTGGTGAGGTTTGGGAAGGGCTGTCCACGATGCCAGGGTTGTCCTAAGCGTGTCCATCGGTCTTGACAACGGCCGCTGCCGTGTCCCACTCACGTGTCGTATGCCAGTCATGAGCCGAGCTCATCATCGCACTTAATGCTTGTGACAACATTGTGGGGTAGAGCGTGTTATCCCCGTGTCACATGAGTAAACGAAGCTCCGTTCAGTGACTTGCCACTTAGCTGGCAATCGTGGGAGCTAGACTTCAGCCCGGGCGGTCTGTGCCTCTCAGGGGAACAAACACTGGAAGGGAATGCGCAAAATCAAAATGGCGGGGTCCCAGCTCCTGCATCCCCAACTCCGTCCTGCATCAGTGTTGTGCCCTCTGAGCACTCCAGGATGTCCCAAGTGTACCTCAACGCTGAACTGCCATCCCCCCACCAAGCCCATCCCTGTGCCTGTGTCTTCTAATCGAGTTTTCTAAGCCAGATACCTTGAAGGTGACCTTGACTCTTGCCACCTGCTATACCCACCCAGTGGGAAATCATCTTTGCCTTGACTCAGCGTTCCTCACCTGCCACCTGTACCACCCACCTCTGACCTGCCGTCTCCCCACCACAGCCTGCCACACAGTTGGTCCTGTAAACCCGTCTGCCGACAGGCTTGGCTCTCCATTTCCTACGCCATCAAGAGGTCTACCGAGGCCTTTACCATCGAGCCTCAGTTTACCCCCATAGCCTCATTTGCTACGCCACCTCTGCCTGCACTCAGGAATAGTCCCTGTGTCTTCCCTGTACCTCCATTGCCCAAACATGTCACGCCCTGTCATAGCTCAGCACCCGCACCCCTCCCAGGACACCCAGTGCTTCTCAAGCTCTGCCCCTACAGCCGGCAACTGGCCCTGGTGTGAGCATGTCACACTCCACTCGGCCCTGCGCTCTCATGGGTAGGAGCCACCACCCATCTCTGCTCCCCCAGCGTCCGGCTCAGGGCCTGGCACCCAGGCGCGGCCCAGAGAATGATGCTGGATGAATAATGAACGCTGCAATCCACAGGAGCCTGGGGTGCTCCTGGAGCCAGGACCTGGGTGAACTTGAACCAGTTCCAGGCAGTAACAGAGAAAACGGAGAAAACGCACACAACAGCCTGGGGCTCGGAATTAACTAACAGCCTTCTGTTTGTCTGCCCCTGATGAAAGGGGAGCTGAGACGCCCTCCGGGTTGGGGGAGGCTGGGTGCCAAGGCGAGGGCCTTGTCAAATACTCGGGGGGCCTGCTCTCCCCAGCTGGGCGAGTTGACCTATGGCTGTGACTGCCAGGGCCTGGCGCTGCCGGCTCCGAGAGCACCCAGGTCCAGGTGCCCACCTTTCCCTCTCCCACCTGCCACAGGGCCGCTGTGCCTAATTGGGAAATTACAGGTCCTGATGTGGGCTTCATTACTGACTGTGCGCGGCTCTCCTGGGATTGGGAAAAACGTCCTTCAGAAACCATCAAGGACACCAAGTCCTTCGAGAGCATCTTCGTCTGGTTGTTTTCCTCCCTGAGAAGCCGGAAATGCACCGGTGCATCCAGGCAGAGGCTTTTCTGCTTCAATGAATATGCAAAGCTGTCTGTTCAGTCCTGTGACCACGGAAGATAAGCCTCCAGCATCCCCCTCCCAAGTACTCAAAAGGACCCAGACTCACATGAAACGCTGGCCTTCAGCGAGCTGCCCACCTGCGAGTGGTGAACCTGGCCGCTGGGACGGTTAGGGTGAGCCCATCCTGCATGCCACGGTGACTGTTTCAGGGGACCCAGGGCTCAGCCGTCAGCCCAGAGCATTCCTGACACTGCCTCAGGAATAGTCACGTGTTATGATTTGGGGCAATGACACACAAGGGAAATTTGCTAGGAACTTCCTGGGGGAAAAGTTTCCTTGCTTTTCTGAAAGAGCCTCAGGAAGAGATATGGTGGCAGTTGTGAGGGTTGGAACTCTGGAGGCCTTTTTGCCACCATGAGGGAGGCCGCTTAAGGACAAAGCTGCCACTCTGGAAGGAAGAGACTGAAAGAAAACAGGATGCCTGATAACATTGTCGAGCTGCTGAATCAAACCAGCCCTGAAATCCATCTTACCTCTGAATCTTCCTCGTACATGAACAGGTCAATCCCCTTTGGTGGTGAAGCTAGTGTGACACAAATTTTCTTTTTCTGACAGTGCTAACAGATTCGACCCACCCTGGAAAATGGCTTCCTGTAGATGTGACAGCTCTGCACCAGGAGGCAAAAATCTGTGTCACCCTGAGCCTCAGACTCCCTCTCAATAAAAGGGGTAACTCATCACCCTCGCAGTGGAGTGGGAGAGGAACTGTAGTCATTGAAAAGTTCCCAGCACATAGTAGATGCTCAATAAATGATCCTCCCTTCCCTTGCCTCAGGCCACTTCAAGAGTCAGTTATTCCAAGATTTCATTATAAAACGGCAGCAGCAATATTTGCATTCCTTTCCTGAAATGGTTGCTTTTAGGGTCAAATGAAAGAGATGTGAATAAATGAAAGAGAGAGAGATAAAAACTTCCACCTAATTAAGGCTGGAAAATTGCAGACTCAAAGGTGCTCAATGGCCGTGATCCATCGAGGGTCTTGCCATCCTGGCTGCCTCCTCTTGGAAGCCTGGCCTGACATCCCCCTCTGGGCTCCCTGGGCCCCTGTCATTCTCCGGTGACCCTTCTCATAGGGAAGGTGACTGCCGTTACCTGCCTGTATCCTGACTGGACGCCACAAGGATGTGGCTGTGCTCGTCTCCTTGGCCCTGTGTCTAGTATGTAGGATGGAGGCTCGCCCTCAGGAACTGGTTCTGAGAAAGACGCTCACAGCACCGCTGCCAGCCCATAAGGCAAATTAGAAAAAAAGCTCTGGTCTGGGCAGCTGGCTGGCAGTGGGCAGGGGTCTGGCCAGCAGTCGGCTCTCCCAGCTGCCCCGTCAAGGTCATGGAGAGATCCTGGTTGCCACGCCAGCAGGTGATTTTCCAGCATCCTTCTCCTCTGCCGACCACCTTTCTTTCCTATATTCCCCGCCCCCCCCATCTCAGTTTCTGCCGCACATCTCTCCTGGTTCTCCCCCGACCTTTCCATCCCCCCAAACCCCCTCTGCAAAACGCCATGGGTGTGGGGAGCCGGCCCCAGGGCCTTGACCACTGCCAGCCATGCCTGCCACCGTGTCTCTTGCTGTTTCCCTCCACACGCAGCTGCTTCCTCTCCCACTGCTGATGGGGATTTTCGTTGCAAAAGGAAGATGCTCGGCCACGGCAGGTCCAAAGCCCTGTTCTCACAGCTTAGCAGCCCGGGAGGAAGGAACACTCCCCCTCTGGCTCCAAATTTTTAAAATCCCAGGGATGCACTCTGATTGGCCTGGCTTGAGTCGTGTGCCCCCCCCCTTGGACCAATCCCTGAGCTAAGGCGCTGTGATTGGCAGCTCCCACTAGACCTGCCCCGTTGGAGTGATGTGGTCGCCCTAGGATGCGGACGAGGGCTCTAGGTAGAAAAAGAGGTTAAGTCCATGGAACCCCCCAAAACAGGAGCTCTGCTTAGCTTAGGGGCTGCCCCACATCGCACCTGTCTTTCTCTCCCTGTGTCCCTGCCCCTCCTCTCGGAAGCAGCCCTCAGCGGATGAGAGGGCTCCATCCATGAGTGACATCACCTGTCGGCTTCTCCCAGGACCACCTCCCAGCCGAACCTATTCTTACGCTCCAAATCCTTTGGGCCGGCCCCTGAGGCTTGGAAAGGCTGTAGGCCCCTCCCTGCCTGCAAGAAATGGGCCACTTACCGCGAAAGATACAGGTAACACGCAGAGAGATGCTTGAAGAAGGGAAAAAAAAAAAAAAAAAAAGCAAATCGAGACAGGGAGGTCTGAAGGCCCAGCAGGGGCTCGGTAAATGAAATTTCTTCCTCTTTCCGCGGTCAGGCCTCTGTGACAGCTGAGCCACCCTGACCTGCTAAGTTTCTATCCCAAACGTCTCCCCCACCGCCCCTTGTGGTGCCGGGTTACTCCTCTCCTCCTTAGTCAAAATCCTGTTCAAATGTTTCTTTTCCAGGGACGTCCCGGCACTGTACCAACTGCCAGTCTCTAATAACTTAGTATGAACTAGTCCCTCAGATGAGGCGACAGGTGAGCGCAGCCCGAGATGTCGCCAAGGGTGAGAAAAAAACTCCTTGGAAGAAGAGATCCCTATTCCACAGGGGGCATTCTGAGCAGCCAGAGTGCACCTTGAGGCCCTGGGTGTTCAGAGCAGGAAGGATGCCGGGGAGAGACCACTGGGTGATTTTCTCTGTTCGTTGGTGATGTTCTAAAGAAAAGGGGACTTTGTTTCTTTACAAAAAGAAAAAAAATGTGGAAAGTGCCTGTGCTGGTGAGTCTAGGTCAGAGGTCAGCCGTGCATATTTCACGTTTACAGGCTAGAAACTAAACAACCCTATGGCATCTCCAACTCATTTCTCAAAACCCCCAGACTTCCCGGGGGGAAAGGCAGGCTAGGGCTGTGTAAACAGGACCCTCTGGATAGGAAAGGTCAGGCAGGGGGCCCCACAGCCCCTGGGGAGCCCAGCATGTCATGACGGCTCTGAAACCTGAGAGTCTGGGCCTCCGGGATTTCCGACGGCAAGGAAACGCCCAGGCTCATTTTCTGCTGAGACGTGGGGTGAGAACCAAGAGGGATGAACAGTGGTCTGATTTCAGAACACCCAGTCCCCCCTCCCTTTCTGCACTCCTGAGTCTTCCTGACCACATTGCTCCTTCTCATACAGTGAGTTCATGTCGGCTACCGGCAATTCTCATTACTATGTTAATTTAATTAAAAGTCATATTTTGTGCAAAATAGGTGCAGATAGCTGCCATGAGGGGTTCATCACTGCTCTCAGTTAGCGAGGCCCAGGGAAACCTGGCCTCGTGTGCACAGGCTACAGATGACAGTCACTGGTCACAGACCCCTAGGAGAAGAGAAAGTGTTCTCAACCTCCCAAGGTAAGGGATAAGAAAGGCTCCACAGGGAAGGGCCTTCTGGATTCGACCCCCATCTTCTGGATAATTACAGCGGGGCTTTGCAACAGCATCAAGTTTATTTGTCCTCCCACCCCCCCAAGAAAAGGCAAACGCAAGGAGAGTGAGTTTCAGACACTTCCTGGGAACAGCCTTCAGCGAGTCCTCAGCCCCCCACATCTCCCACCCTGCCCACCCCCTCCTGTATTTCCCTTTCCTGGGTGCGGGTGCTTTTTTCGTAGCGTCCACCCACCTGGCCTCTGGCCACCAACTCTGATGAGCAATTGCCCGGCTCCTGGCCATTTGCAGTCGCTGCTAAAATCAGCCTCATCGATGACCACACTTCCAGGAAGCCACAGAGAGCTCTGTCGCTGCCGCCGCCTGGAATTGCGTTTGGCTGGGGCACCGAGACCATCTAAGAGGGGAAGAGCGGCGTGTCTGGGCGTTTAAGCCATTTGTGGTAAAAGGATCCGGATGTGCAAACGGCTGAGTTGCCCTGTTACTGGATTGTTTTTTTCCACTAGATGAAAAACAAAATCTTTTTTTTCCAACTGGCTGCAGCTCCATTCAAGTAATAATAAAAGAACTTAACAGTGGTGCATTATGTACGTGGTGAGTCTTTGAAAGAGAAGGCCTTGCTGCCGTGTGAGGCCCAGCAAGGCGGACAGGGACGGCTGGCGTTTCTGATCAATGGTTACTGAGCCCGGTTTTGTGCCTGGCACCGTGGGAGCTGAGCGGAAAACGGAATGCACGAAAAAGGAAGACTGGGAGGCAAGGAGAGGGCTGAGCAGTGACTCGGGTGGGCTAAGTAGGCAGAGGAAAGCAAGGAGGCCAGTTCCGAGGTTTCCTTGGACATTCAGCAAACATTTATTAAGCTCCTACTGTGTGCTGGCAACATGCGGGTCCGGAGATGCGACACAGAAAAGATGGATCAGATCCTGCCTACCCAGGGCTTCCATTCCGGGATGATAGTGGGGGAAACGGACATTGTGGTGCGTCCTAAAGAAAATAAACCAAGAGAAGAGGCAGGAAGCGGAAGCCAGGCACGCGGAGTGGCAGTTTTATTTCCGCCAACTGGGATAAGAACGAGATGAAGACATTTGAATGGATTTCGATGCATCACTTCAACCGTGCATTTCCCTTTCGGAGTGTGTGCAAGCCCCCGGGGTACAGAACTCTCCAGAATGGTGCATGCAGCCCTTCAGGTCCGCCGGCACCACTTCACCCTCTCCCCTCCTCTCCCCGCCCCTCCGGGTCCTACAGATGAAAGGAATTCCACTGCGCATGAGCAGAGTGCGCTGCCCCGGGCAGGCCTGCGCCTTCTTTCCGGGGCCTTTTTTTTTTTTTTTTTTTTTTTTTTATGGAAGTGGCTCCTATAGGCCACCTGGCGGGTGTGGACGCCCCACGTGGCAGAGGTGTTTTAAATGCTGTGTAATTGGAGCACGGCCCAGCCAGGTCTGGACATCATAGTTTCTTAGCCACTTAAGAAGAGCCGGGCTTTGCTGGCGCCGCGTGTGACAAAGCCTCAGATCTCCGTTAGATGGGAGATCTCGGCAGCTGCCAGCACCGGTCGCCCGGCTAAATAGTAACTTTACAAATGCATCCCTGCCAGGAGCATCACACAGTGGGGCTGTGTGACGAGGAGTTTGGATGCGAGTGAAGGTGGGACCTCAGTTCCCCACGTCCACACCGCCACCCCGAGTCCCGATGGAGACCCCGAGTCCCGATGGAGACCCCGGGAGATGCGCCCTCGGGGCTCCTCTGCCCATGGGGTCACTGCAGAGCGTGTGCCTGGAGCTGAGTCTGCGCTCGTGTCCACCTGTGGTTTCTGGCGGTTTGGTGGCGCTGGGGCACCTCTGGGTGATGGTAAGGGTTAAGGCTAAAGCCGGCTGGTCCCCAGCATGGGGATGAGTTGTGCAGAAGATAATCTTCTGCCACACCAGCCTCCAGGGGCAGAGAGGAGGATCCGGGAGCTCCCAGCTCCTTCTAGGAACGTCTGTGGGAATATTGCCCCTGTTGGGCCGAGAGGGGAAACCCGCTGGGTGTGCTGCTATTCAACTCTGGCACGGACCACGGGGGGTGAGTGTAGACCCCACGGGTTAAGGGCTCTCCAGGACTGCCCTCATTTCAGACACCAGGCCACCTGCACTTCTGACTGGCTGGCTACAAATTCGGGGGTTTCCATACTCCCCTCGGGTTCGAGAGTTCTCTAGAATGACACACAATACTCAGCGCATTACTTACCTGTTCTCATGAGAGATCTTCTCCACTCAGCTAGACTATGAATTGCCCAAGGCCATGAGCAGCTGCTGAGCATCATCTTGTGATCACTCCACCAAAAGCCAGGTAAAGAGGTGCTGTGATTGTCCCCACCATACAAGGAGGAATTGTAGTATATAAACAAGATAATGTACCTAAAGCATTTGACACAGAGCCTCACATGTAAGCACTAAAAAAACCTTATTTTTAGGAAACTGAGGCCCAGAGAGGTTAAGTAATGTCCCAAAGGTCACACAGCTAGGGTTAGAACATAAGTAGGTGTGACTGCAAAAGGCATGCTCTTAACTAAGATTAATTGGCGCCTACTATGTGTCACATCCAGGGTCGTGCAGATTCCTGCCCTCGAGAATCTTAAAGCGAGTGCTGGAGGCGGACATGCACACAAGGTGTGATTCAAAGCAAAGTGCGATAGGAGGAATGCAGAGCTGGCAAGGAAAGGGAGGGGAGTGCCTGGCACCCCTGGAGATGGCACGGGAGGCGGGCCTTGAAGAATGGGTAAGAGTTTGACAGAGATGGCAGGAAAGGGCATCAGAGCAGATGGAACAGCACGTGCAAAGGCACTGAGACAGGATGATGTAGCATACAACCCGGGATGGGAACTTGTCCACTGCAGCAGATGGAAAGGCTGGGCGGGAGGGGCCACAGGGATGAAGCCACAGGGCAGGCACCTCCAGATCACCGAGGATGCTGGCCATGGGGTTAAGGCACCTGCACTTCCTCTCGGAGGCCCTGGAGGAGCAGCCCCTGCCCCATACTTGGCACCTGTTTGATCCAGATGCCGATGAGCTCCCCCTCCCCCGAAAGCACAATGCCTGGCCCACATCCATGTCTGACCAGGGTGGGTGACTGGCCCTGTCAGGGGGAGCCGACACCAGGCAGCTCTGATGCCAACTGGGCCCTCTGGTGGGCCTGTCCCCGGAGAGACGGGTTTAGTTGTGAGCGAGGAGACTGGTGCCTCGTGGTGGAGTACGAACCGACGCCAGGCCCCTGCCAAGCCACTGTCATTGAGGGGCACTGCCTTCTCCCTTCCTCCACAGGGGACCGTCTCCCTGCTGCGCCTCAGTTCTGATCCTGGCCCCTGTTCTGAGCCCGTGGCCCTGGGCTCCTTTTCGCTTTGGGAAAAGAAGCCACCTCGTTACAGATGCAGCGTTGCCTGGGTTCCCTGAATAACCACAAGCACAGAAAGGCTGGGGCTCTTTTCTTTTAAAGGCAGGTAGGCAGTGTGACTGCCAAGGACGTGAAGCCGATAGTCAGCAGCGTTGTTGACCACACAAAGGAAAGGAAGAGAAAGCAGGGACGAGGCACGAGCCTGATGAAGCTGTGCGCCTGCCCGGGAAGTTGAAATCTTCTCCTCCGTCATTGTCTTTCCTACGACCCGGGTCCTGCAGCTAAGCGTGCTCTCCAGCAGGTCCAGCCAATGGCCCCACCTCTCCTGATGAGATGGGAAGGACTCACGTGTGCCTTGAAATTCCAGAGCATCCACCTTCTGCCCAAGCCCCGAGGAGGTGCCGGCGTTGAGACAGACATTTCCCCACATTTTCTACAGTCAAGAAAAGAGTTGGTCCCCAAGTTTGCATTTAATTCTGCAGCTTTGGGTCTTGAGCTATTAAAGCTTTATGGAATTCTTTCCTGGCCTTCCCCGGGGACCTTCCCATGCTGGCGAGGCTGCGTTTAGAAATTTATGCCCTTTCCTTTCTCAGACTGAAGATCTCACGTCTTTCCTCGCTGCGTCTTGCACGGGCTGGAGTAGAGCAAATTACCTTGGCAAAATATGTCCTTCCCAACCGTTAACACTTCAGGAAAGAGAGTAAAGCGACAGATCGGAGCAGAATATTTTGAAGATCGTCCAGAAATAGCGTGCTACTGGCTAACCCGTTATGTAGATCCAGGTGTGTCTGGGTGTCGGCACCGTCTTCCTTCAATAGCAAATGATTTCGGGTGAGGACTCCCCCTGACGAAGGCCCCGGAGCTGCCCTGGGACAGTGACGCCAGGAGAGGAGAGCAAGGCGGTGGGAGGGCTGGCATTGGAAGAATCGGGGCTTGTCTATGGGAATGGGGGGGATGCGTCAATCCTACTGCTGGTTACTTTGAAAATAAAGTGGCACTAATTCAAAACTCTAGTTATTGATTCCAAGCTTTCCTTCCCTCAAAAACAAGCCAAGAAAGAGGCACCTGGCCTGAATTCAGCTGGTTTTTCTTTCCAAGTAGGCTTTGTCGATAGATGTGACTTTAGAGTCTGAAATCAATCTGTCTTATGGGAAAGCAGAAGAGAAAGACAGGAAGAGAGGCCAGGAGAAGTCCCCTCCATGGCGGAACTGGCGACCTTGATGTTTCCAGAGTGCCCTCCCCTCAGTTTACCCCAAGACCTCCACTGGGGAAGCAGCCAGGTCCCCACCATCCTGGCCGGACAGATGAGGAAACCTAGATTAAGATCTTTTCCTTTATTTTATTTATTTTTTTTAAGGTTTTTTTTTTTTTTTTGAGGAAGATTAGCCCTGAGCTAACATCTGCTGCCAATCCTCCTCTTTTTGCTGAGGAAGATTGGCCTTGAGCTAACATCTGTGCCCATATTCTTCTATTTTATATGTGGGACGCCTACCACAGCATGGCTTGATGAGCGGTAGGTAGGTCCATGCCCGGGATCCGAACCAGCGAACCCCGGGCTGGCGAAGCAGAACGCATGAACTTAACCGCTGCGCCACCAGGCCGGCCCCAAGAACTTTTGAGTTTCATTCCTCCTTCTTAATAGTATACAAGGTGCATGTGCTTTAAAGTCCTCCCAATATTTCGCGGGTTCCCCCTTCGGGACCTCCTATATGATCCATTTGTCCTGACTGGACTTTGCCCAATCCACTCCCTTAAATGAAAATGGCAGGATAACGGGAGGAATTTACTGGAACTTGGCAGATATTGAATCTGTTGCTTGAAACGGGAAGTGCAGCCTAGCCTGGTCTCAGCCATCACACAGGGGTCAGCCACACGGTGACCGTGAATTAGACATTTGGGACAAAGCCGTGCTCAGTGGGAAGAGGCGGTTTCAGGCTCTTCACAACTCGAAATTCCTCTCCCCACAAGCGCACCTTAAACATTTGGGGAAACCTTTTAGTAAAAAGAGCCATGATTTTGCTTAAAACGGAATTTTGTTTTTTGTTTTTTGGTAAGTGTGACAGCTCTATCACGAATCGTACCAGATCCATCCTAAAATTACGCTTGACCCCTCAAAGCAATTGATCAATTACATACCTCCAGACGGTGATTCAGCCCTTCTCGGTGCTAAAAACGTCACTTTTCTCTCCAACGGCTTAAGACAAATTGATGTATTTATAGCCCACCAATCTGCAAGTTCTTGGGGTGTGAATTGGTTGTTTACTTTAAAGAGCAGACAAAAGCGAGACTTGTAATCAGGGTTGCTCTGCTCTGAGGGTTGAACGCCTAGAGCAGACAGAGCCTTCTGGGTCCCCATCAGATCATCCGGTTGCCAGGAGTTTGCGAAGGGAGAAGGCGCCCCTTGCAGAGGGTCATTCTGAGGGGGCAAAGAATCACCTCCTACCTCTGATCCTTGCAAACTTCATGTGCTCATCAAACCGAGCGTGGATAATTGTGGCTGGCGTTCACGGGTGCTCCCTGCATGACAGCCCTTTGCATGGAAAGAGGCATTGAATGCTCCCAGCAGCCTTTGCGGGGGCTGCTGGCATCATTCCCATGGCACCGGCACCGAGGAGGAGACAGAAGTTCAGAGAGGCTGAGCTGGGAAGCACAGGGCAGAATCCCCATCAGGCTCTTAGCGGATGCTTCCCAGGCCCCCAGGTTCCCAGACCACCCCAAGCCCGGATGCTGGACTCTTTGTCAGAACTCACAGGAACTGACTCTGTTCATAAGAAACAGCGGGCTGGGTACCACTGGCAGAGATGCTCATAGCAATGAGCATAAGGAGACAAGGCCCTTCTTGCCCAACCTGTTTCCTGCAGGATGACACTCAGAACAGCCTGATGGAGAACCAGAGAACCTGTGTGTCACTTACTTCTCTGTGGGCTGAGTCGTATCCAGAGAGTGTCATTAACATAAAGGATGTGAATAGCTATTTTCCTCCTCACCCACGCGCTAGGGTCCTCGCTGACTGGCCAAGAGTTGCCTTGTCTTTTTCTCTCTCAGGTGTTTTGTTCCTATCCCTCATTTAATACAAATACACTCAGGACAAGAAAGCTGTATTTTTTAATAAAAACGGATTTGTGATATGGGGTTGACTTGTGTTTACAACTTATATTTGCCACCATACAGTAATTTATATGTCAGAAACTGGAGCTTCTGCCCCCGGAGGCTGCAGAGCTGCCAACGAATGTCACACACTCTGCTTATGAAATGCCACACTGGGCGCCCTGGGCCCTGCGGGCTCGCTCGCTGGAGGATGACCAAGGAGGGGACGCACTGGGGAGGAAGCCCGTCCCTCTATGAGGAGACTCAGGTTGCAACCAGAGGCCTGAGAAGGACTCTTGGCCCAGCCACAGCCGGACCCCAGGGCCTGGGGTGTGTCATGTGCCGATGAGCCTTGGGGTCCCCAGGCAGGGCTGAAGGAGGGTCATGACTGTGGGCCGGGCAGGCAGCTGTGATGGGAGGCGCCCACCCAGACTGGTCCTCTGCCCTTCCCTGCAAGCTCACGGCAGAGCTCTCGAAATGTGTGGGATGCTGCATTTATGCCCAGAAGCGCTGTGTGGTGGTTGAATCGTGTCACCCTATATCCATGTCCACCCAGAACCTCAGAATGTGACCTTATTTGGAAACAGGACCTTTGCAGATGTAATGAAATTCAGATGAGGTCACACTGAATCGGAGTGGGCTCTAAATCCAACAGGACAGGTGTCTTTGAAAGAAGAATAGCGACACAGAGAGGCAGGCAGAGAAGACGGCCAGGTAAGGAGAGAAGCGGAGATTAGAGTGACGTGTCCACAAGCCAAGGGACACCACAGATTGCGGGGAGCCAGCAGAGCTAGAAGAGACAGAAGAATCCTGCCCTGAGCCTGCGGAGGAAGCGTGGACCTGCCGACACCCTGATTTTGGACTTCCGGTCCCCAGGACCGTGAGAGAATGCATTCCCATGCTTTTAAGCCGATCTGTGACGGCAGCCCCAGGAGACTGATATGGGTTGATTGACCCGTAAATCCAGAACATCCTTGAGCCTGTGACAACCTTCCCCCGGCCTCGGAGCCCGTGACCCTGGAGCCTTCGAGTGGCTGTGAAGAGAGAGAGCCGCTGCCAGGGTCAGGCCTGGGGCCCATCCCCTTTGTGACCTTAGGCACACCCTCACCTCGCTCCTGGCCATAACCCTTGGTCTACCCCCTATTAAAGGGGCATTTGGCACCTGCTCAGTGCAGGCCTACGGCACAGCAGACTCTCACTAAATGGTGACCAGCAGCAGGCACAACATGACAGCCCGCACAGTGAGAAGGGAAGTTTCGGTGTGGCAGGTGGCTCCTTGGGAAGGCTTCCTGTGTCCATCCCCACTGAAGACCCTGGAGGGACAGGCGTAGGCTGGGCCAGGGTTGCCGGCCAACACAGAGCAGGGCATCTCTCCTGAGCAGATCGCATTGAGATGCTCTGAATGGATGCTTTCTGTGACCCAGTGACCCCTGCCTCCAGCCAGGGGTACCAGGACACACGGCCTGCGGAGATGGGAAAACACACTAAGTGGCCGAAAGTCTGGAGGAGGAGGAATCGGGAGGGGCCGGGCCTCTGAGCGGCAGAAACGAATCCATCGCCCGGCCCGGGGGAGCCCAGCGCGGATTTGTGAGCGCAGCGGTGGTTTCCATCCCTGCCTCCTTCCGCTCCACGTGCAAAGCCCCAGGGAGCATGTGGTTGGCCGAGTGGGAGCAAGGGTGGGGGGCTGTACCCCTTAACTGCCGTGGATCAGGAAGGGGCACCTCCAGGGGTGCGCGCTGAGGGGGGCAGGTCTGGATCTGCCCCCTCACTCAGGTGGGGTGGTCGGGCAAGATGGGGCATGATTCCCCAGAGGGAGCCCCACGTCTGGTTGGGGAGAGTGAGGGGATGGGCAGCGGGGGCCAGAAACCAGCACCCATCCTGCGCACGGCAGCCATCATCCTCGAAAGTGGGGACAGGAAGGCGTGCCCTGGCTCTGGGACGCACGTGGCCTGCCCACCTCCCTGGGCACCTGTGTCTGCAGCTTCCCCCGTCCTCTCCTGGAGGCAGCTTGCTGCAGGGGGTCCGGGCCCCTGGGGGAAGCAATGTCACTCAAAGGGCAGAGCACCCTGAGCACCTGCCTGGGTTAACCCTGTGTGGCACATGCCACTTCTTCAGGATGCAGCTGGCTCAAGAAATGCGAGCCTGAAACCAGGGCAGGAGGCCAGCGGGCCAGGGCCTTGGCGGTGACACCGGCAGCCACGCCACCTGGACGGGCTCAAGCAAGCCCAGCGCCCTCACCATCTCAGACGCCGAGGAGGGGAACGGCGAGGCTGGGAAGGGCAGGGCGGGGTCTTGCCCGGAGCGCAGCCTTCATGGGGACCAGGTGGCCTGGGGCCAGGCCAGGGTGGCGGGAGAACTCCGATTGTCTGTACCAGCTTCCAACCCCAGTGCAGCGGCAGCTCTGCCCCCAAGGGAGAGGAGCACTGTGCAGTGGGTCGAAGAATGAAAGACTGCTACTTGCAGCGGGCTTCAGCAGAGGCACAGATGACCCCCAAACAGGAGGTGCCAAGTGTGAGAGGGGCGGCCAGATGGGCTCCCGGCATCTACTGAATTGCCTGACACCTGCTACCTGGCACGCAGGCGCCATGCTCAGTGCTGGGCATGTAAACCTGCCCGAGGACACAGGCACCTCAAGGAAGGGACTTGATGCGTTCCACCTGGGGGCAGGGCCTAGGGCAAGCCTGTGCATGGTAGATGCTCAGTGAGCCTCAGCCGAATGAATGAATGAATGAATGAATGAGTGAATAAGCCAAATAGAAGAAGCAATCTAGACATCTAAATGCAGCCAGGCTGGGAAGGGGATTTGAGCTACAGAGGAGAGAGCAGTCAATTCAATCTGCAAGCAATCTGGTAAGGCTGCCTGGAAGAGGCGGCACTTAGTCCAAGCCTGAAAGGCTGAGTAAAGATGTGAGGACTGGAGAAGGAAGCCATAAATATATATACATATATATTCCCCCAGAAGCAGGGGCAGTATTTATCAGGAATCTATACAAAGCCAAATATAATCAGATTCTAGAAAAGTGAGGCATTTTTATAAGTGACAGAAGGTCACACCAAGATCCCCAGAGGAAGGTGAGGGGCAGAGTTGGGTCCTGGCCTCCAAGGGGAAAGTCCAGCTCCCGCTCATCTGCTGACACTGAGGGGTTAGGCGCCTTTCCCTCTGGGGTGGGGGCAGGGCTCACAGGGAGGCCAGAGCCTCTGGGGTACTTCTCCGGAGCAGGGGCCCCGTCACGCGCTGAGGGGCAGGTCCTGGGTCAGCGTAGGAGGGAGCTGGGCCTCTGTGGGCCCAAGAAAGCTCATGCATTGGGAGGCAGAGTGGCACGAAGGAGCATTCTGGACGCCACCCTGTGCCCCGCACGGTCCCCAGAGTTGGCCCATAAGAGCCCTAACTTCCCAGCAGCCGAGACAGACAGGCTCCTCCTAGTTCCATTTTTCAGAAGAGGGTCGGCTTTTGCTCAGAGCTCCAGTATCGTGGGAAAATTTCACACATCAAGAGAACATGCAAAGACACAACCATCCATCAACATCTCATGAAAGGTGAAATATGACTCTTATACGAACATCAAATGAACACGCGTCGAAGATCTTTTTCAGCTCATTAATTAATGAGGGAACCGGGAAGACGTTACCAACGGTTTAAAAGAGAATGGAAAGAACAATAGAGAACGCTGACGCGGATTTGCAAATAGACGCAAAACTGGCCTGTGCACGGGGGCGGTAATCAATCGCTTTCCAGTCGACGCACTTCATTCGTATTCCGATAGACAAGAATCATTTGCATCATTATCAGTTTTCGACAACTTGCAGAGTTGTAAGAGAGCACAAAGACAACGAACGACAGGCGGAGAGACCAGAAGAGTGTGCTAGACAGGCCACTCCATCATCTTTCTGGCCTGACAAGCTGCCCCCATAACCTCCGCCTGTGTGCCTTCTCCACAGCTGGACCGTCCAGGCCCGCTTTGAGCCGGGCCTGCCTCTGGGCACCAGACCTTTCCCTTCCCACCCACTACGGTCCTCACGCCAGCAACAAGCCCTTCTCTCTCCTACATTGTCATCACTTTTGTGACGGCTGCTAGAGCATCGCCAGCAGCATAAAAACAAGCTGTCCTCTTATCTGAAAAGAGGAAGAAATGATGTTTTGGGGTTTTTTTTGAGGAAGATTAGCCCTGAGCTAACATCTGCTGCCAATCCTCCTCTTTTTGCTGAGGAAGACTGGCCCCCCGCTAACATCCACGCCTATCCTCCTCTACTTTATATGTGGGATGCCTGCCACAACATGGCCTGCCAAGCCGTGCCATGTCCACACCCGGGATCTGAACCAGCAAATCCCGGGCTGCCACAGTGGAACATGCGAACTTAACTACTGCACCACCAGGCCAGTCCCAGAAATGATGTTTTTAAAGAAAAAAATCCCTTGGTGCCACCTCCTCTGAAAGCTACAACTTCTTGTCTTTGCTATTCTTTGTAGGAAAACTCTCCACATTCCCCCGACTCCATTCCTCTCCTCCCACGCTCTCTGAAGCCCATCCGGGCGGGGTTTGCCCAGCACTCCCTCGAAGGTGCTTGTCTTAGTCCTCTCGGGCCGCCATAACTAACTGCCACAGACGGGGTGGCTCAACAGCAGAAAGTTCTGGAAGCTGGAAGTCCAAGATCAAAGTGTCAACAAGTTGGTGTCCTCCGAGGCCTCTCTCCTTGGCTTGCAGACGGCCGTCTTCTCCCAGGGTCCTCTTGCGGTTGTCCCTCTGGGAGTGTCTGTGTCCTCATCTCCTCTTCTTACAAGGACACCAGTCCTGTTGGATTCGAACCCACCCTAACGGCCTCATTTTACCATGGCCCCCCCGTCAAAGGCCCCATCTCCAAATACAGTCACATTCTGAGGGGCTGGGGGTTAGGGCTTTGACATACGAATTAGGGAGGGACGCAATTCAATCCATCCCAGCGCTCTTGTCAAGGTCAACAACGACCCCTGTGTTACGCGCAGTCCCCTCTACCCCCAACAGCAGCTTCTGGGCTGGTTCCTTCTCCTCTCTGTGACTTCTTGACTTTGGAGGGCTCCGGCTCAGACCTCAGTCCTCTCCGCTTCTTCAGGCGCCCTGGCTTCTGTCTCCTCGTTCAGACTCATGGCTCCAACTTCCGTCTAGAATTTGTCTAGACTGAGGACTCCCACCTGAGCATCCCCAGCCTGGATCTTTCGTCCCCAGCTCTGGACCCTTTTCTCCAGCTGCCCGCTGGGTGTCTCCACGGAATCGTCCAATAGACAGCTCAACTCACTCTGTCTAAAACCGAACCCTGGACCTCCCATCCAAAACCTCCTCACACAGTCTTCCTCATCCTTCCAGGCTCCTGGGCCAAAGCCTTGAGTCATCCTTGACTCCACTCTTTCCCTCACACCCCGCATCCAGTCTGTCTCTGAATACTTTCAAAAATACATCCGGTGACCAATCGCGTCTCGCCCCTCCACTGCAACCATCCTGGTCCAGGTCACCACCATCTCATGCCTGGATTCCTGTGGCCACCTGCTAACTGGTCGACCTGCTCTGTCCTCGCCTCCCTACGGCACAGAACGTCATTCCTTTTATCAAACCCTGCAGTGCCTCCCCATCTCATTCAGAGTGGAAACCCAAATCCTTCAGTGGCTTCCCTTGGCTCTCGCCGCCACGCTGGAAACATCCCAGGCTCACTCCTGCCTCAGGGCCTTTGCACTGCCATTCTCTCTACCCAGACGCTCATCCCTCAGATTCTATTTGGCTACTTCTCCCGTGTCCTTCAAGGCTTTGCTCACGAGTCACTTTCTCATTGAGCTCTCCCCTAACAGCCTTATTTGATATTGCAGCCCCTCCCCAGCAGCCACTCCCGCCACCCACTCCTTACCCTTCTCGGCTTTTCCTCTTCCCATAACACTTGGCACCTCTAGATAATCTGCTTCCTGTTTACCATCTCTCTTCCACCGCACGGTAAGCCCGTGAGTGAGCGCATCTGATGTTTTGTCCACTGATGCCTCCCAAGCAGCTAGACCAGGCCGGGCCCCCAGCTCCCTCCCCGGTTTCACACGATGTTCTTCCCAACACAAGAAAACACATTTCCTTTTCTATCCCGGCACGTCCTGGTAGCCGCCAGGGCCAGAGCCCAAGCCCTTGGTACCATGGGAGCCAGAAGACTCAGGGCCAGAGGCTGCCTGCAGGCGGAGGAAGGGTTTGCAGGTGACGGGCAGGTGAGGCAGCAGGCCCGGGCCCCACCCCGCTCACCCCCGCCTGGGCTGACACTTCCTGATGAGTGAAGAAAAGAGCCGAAAGAGTGTGGCGCCTGCATGAAGACAGTTCCCATGCTGCTTTACCCGCTCGAGCTCAGGGGACCAGCCCGGAGGACCGTGCTGTGCTCACTTTAACACTTGAGAGGGGGAATGCTGGGCCCTGGGCAGCCACCCTGGGAGCAGAGGGGCAACTAGGGCATTTGGACCCCAAGGATGTCCTTGGCCCTGACCTTGCCTCCGCTCGCTCCATCTGCACCCAGGGCCCATGCTGAGGCCCCATCTCCCGAGCAGGCAAAGTGACACACCCAGGGTCACCCAAGCCAGGAGGACGAGAAGCAAGAATTCGAACCCAGGACTTTCTCACCCCGAGCCTGCAGTCTTCCCGCGAGAGGCCGGCGGGGGGGGGGGGGGGGGGGGGGGGGGGGGGGGGGGGTCCTCGGAGAGCAGCGGCTGAGCCGGGCCCGTCAGGTCTGCCCTGTGTCGTTTGCTTGTCCTTGTCCCCTCAGGCTCAGGAGCAGAGCCCTGACAATCGGATTGGCTCAGACCGGAGAAGCTCATATTTTACCAGGAAAGACAGGCCCCTGTCTCCGTGGAAGAATTAATCTCAGAGGGGCATGCCCTTGTCCAGGATGACGTCTGGGCAGCTTGCAACCCAGTAAGGCTCTGACCCAATTAGCCGCGCGGGGCTGCAGCATCTGGGACGCTGGCAGCAGCGGCCGTAATCCTGTCCAGAAAAAGGAAAAGACGAGAGAGCAAGAAAAACCATCCTAGTGCAGCCGAAAATCCTGGAAGGGCCTCCCCCGAGAGGGTTGATTCCTCTTGGTGTGCTGTCCCTTGGGGGCAGAAGGAGGGACTTCCAGGGCCACTCGGGGGAGCTGATTAAAAACCTTCAACGGGGCGTAGCAAGGTGCCACCCTGGGGGGGCAGCAGTGTTTGTGCCATGAGAGGCCCAAGGTGTGTGTCTTGCAAAATGGTCCTCAACGTGGATGGATGGATGGAGCCGCCCAGCACACACTACGCCAGTCTCTCTGTTCAAGTCCGCGCACAGTTGTTTGTGTCCACTGCCCCAAGTGAAGGACCCAAGGATATTCGGAGAAAGAATCCTTGGGCTCATTTCTGGTTACTAAG
The DNA here is from genome assembly GCF_021613505.1 of Equus quagga. NCBI lineage: Eukaryota > Metazoa > Chordata > Mammalia > Perissodactyla > Equidae > Equus > Equus quagga. The sequence goes on along the minus strand of NC_060273.1, from coordinate 34,953,773 downwards.
GGGCCAGAGGGACGTAGGGGGCACAAGGGAGGGGTGAGTCTGGCCTTGACCTCTCCCAGCTCGGCAGAGCCCCTGCTCCCACCCACCTTGGGCCCCCTTGGGCCTCTGGTGCATGATGCTGCCCCCTCCTGGCCACTGCAGGAATGCGCCCTCAGAACAATCCAGGTACTCTTGAAAACCCTGGTTTCCTCTGCCCACCCAGAAAGGCTCACCCTTTCACAGGACTTCACCAGGTGACCCAGGAAAGCTGGGAGAGTCCACCTGGCAGCTCTCTGACCCCACCAGCCGACCCCTGGCGCCTCCTTGCTCCCTGGGCTCAGAGTCCATCTGGTGGTCCCGTGGCTGGGGGTCTGGCGTCTGGCAAGGGCTCAGAAGCTGTCTGGAAGGGGACCCACAAAGGGGCTACAGCCCCTTCCGCCTCCTTCTGGAACACCAAACACCTTCCCTTCTCTGACAATAGGCTTTTACAAAGAGATTGCTAGCACAGCTTTCTGCACCGCCTTTTGTAAAATTCTCAAAGCAAGCAAATGCAAAGACTCTAGTTTCCTGCTTGGAACCTGTGTTCCTTTCATAGGGCTGGTGAAACACACACCACAGACGGGGCGGCTCACACAACAGTTTATTCTCTCACAGTTCCGAAGCCTGGAGGCCCAGGATCAGGGTGCCAGTAGGGTTGGTTCCTTCTGCGGGCTAGGAGGGAAGAGTCTATTCCAGACCTCTCTCCTTGGCTCGTGGATGGCCGTCTTCTCCCTGTGCCTTCAGGTCGTCTTACCTGTGTGTCCAAATATGCCCTTTTTATGAAAACACCAGTCATTACTGGATTAGGGCTCACCCTGACGACCTCAGTTTAACTTGAACATCTGCAAAGACCTGCTTTCCAGTCATCACATTCGGAGGTCCTGGGGGTTAGGACTTTAATACCTGAATTTGGGAGGAGGATGTAACTGGACCCGTAATTGGACCCGTAACAGAACCTGGAGGAAGGAGAAAAAATGCAGGTGAAATGGACACAGAGACTAGGATCCCGATAAATGATTGCTGTCTGTGAGCCCCGCCCCACCCCCCCAATTTCGACAAGGACAGGAGGGGGATGCTGATGGCCACCGCTCAAAGGGCACACAATAGGAACGGAGGTCCCCCACCAAAGGATGAGCATGCGGTGCAGGACAGAAACGGACACCGGTCGATCCCAAACCTGCTTCTTTCACCACTAATGACGTGATTTTCACGATGGGTTTGCTCCCAGGACCCCAGGCTTAAACTTTGGCAGTTTGTGACTGCAGACGTTCTGAAATATCAAAATTTGGCGCGTCCAATTCTGCTCCCCATCTGGGAAGGCAAAAGAAGACTATGGAGCTGGTTACGCAAGGAGATAAAGCACCCATCGGAGTTTGTTCCTCGCTTTATCTAAGATTTGTGTTCCTGGAAAAGGGTGTGTCAACTGGTTTGGTAAACCGAGTCATTTAACATGTATTAGCATGTATTAACACGGAAGTTGGTTACTTAAAGGGAACCACCCTGGCTTATTGGAAAACGGAGATGTTCTTCGATATTTTGTCTTGGGGGTGTATCTGGGCTTCTGCTTAACGCCTTCGCTTGGTGACAATGATGTGCAGGTGCAGCTGCATCCACAGCAGGCAGAAAACCCACCCCAGGCTCCCCCGTGAAGGTGATGAGAGCGGATCAGAGCACTGAGCACAGAGCCTGACGCACAGGAAGTGCTCCAGGACGCTCAGCGGTCAGCGCTCTGGGCTGTCTGCCCTCGCTGGCCCTCTGCAGCTGGCCCCCCTCCCTGGAGCGGCTGTGCAGACCCCCTAGGGCGTCTTGCAGTGACTGGCCTTGCCCCTCCCCCTTGCCTCTTTTGAAAGGCCCCTCCCCCTTCCTGTTGTCATGAATGTGACATCCGTGTCCTCTCCGTGTTGCACACCCAGGGGTGTTGCCCTGAAGACGTAAGCACCCTCCCCACTGTCCACCTGCCTGCACCCCAACTTCCTCCGCCCACAAGCACCGCCTGGAGCAGGGCCTGGCGGCCACCTCCACCTTAGCCAGGCTTCGTTACCAGGTTTTCGCTGGTGACACCTCTTGAGTCGTAAGTTGTAGAGTCACAGAACATTACAGTTCATAAATCCCCTTGTCCAGAGATCTTCGAACAGTGGCAGAGAGGGCGCTGGGAGCTGCTATGGGCCCGGGGCAAGCCCATGGGGGGGCCTCGGCTCCCCACCCGGCAGCCAGAGCAGCTCTGGAGTGGTCCAGGCCGGCCCAGCCTCCCTCACACACGCTCACACACTCTCATCTTCCCACACTCACAGCCTCCTTCATGCACACTCACCCTCACAGACACCCTTGTCCCCTCACACCCGTGTCCATGAATGTGTGCCCTGACGGACACATGTATCGTCGGGGAACGTGGAGGGGGAGGGAGCCTCTGTTTGGGGAAGGGGCCAGGAGGGGCAAGGAGGGGTGAACAGGAGGCGAGGTGGCCGTGTTCCATCCAGCCCCCAGCAGGCTCGGCCCAGAGCTGAGCCGGGGAGCCCCCTCTGGCACAGGCCCAGCTCCCCTGGGCTGGATCTAGACTCGTCCTTGGCCTGTGGGCGTCGAATTCCCATGAGCCGTGCAAGTGGACATGTGGGCACTGAAGGGCAGGGAAACCCCCACCAACAGCCCCCAAGGGTGCTCACAAGAGTGACCTTGTTCTGGAGCCAGAGGCGAGAACCCAGCACCCTCTGGCCTTTGTAGGAGCCATCTTGCGAGTCCAAGTTTCCTTGGACTCAAGGAAGCCAGAAACCCTTCTTTAGTCCCCAACCCTCCTTTGTACACGAGACAACTGCGTCTGGAGAGCTGAAGGCTACCCAGCAGGTCGGTGGCACTGCTGAGGCCGGAACTTGGGTCCCCTGGTTGCTGGTCCATTGAACTTTCCCAAGGGGAGGACACATCCAGATGCGTTTCCAGCCTCATGGAAGCAAACGCAAGTTCACGGGCGCCGCCCAGCCCTCCTCCATAGGAGAGCTGGAGGAAAGAAAAAAGAGAACTCAATCCTGGAGCCGCCTGGCTGCCGGCACTGGGCAAAGCAAGGTTCGTGCATTTGAGGTGCATGAACGGTGACTATCACTGATGAGGAAACTGAGGGCAAGGACTCACCCACCTGATACAGCTGGCAAGGCCAGAGCTAGGTTTCAAGTCCAAAGGCCATGCTCTCCCAGTCAACCACACTTCCTCTCACAGGCCCACTCCGCCCTCCATTTTCCCCTCTTTCAGCCATTGCTGACAGATGCAGAGGTCCACCCATGCATGTCCAGAGCACTGCTGGTCCCACCCAGGCTCCACCCATTCCCACCCAGGCTCCACCCACCCCATCCAGGCTCCACCCATCCCTCATCCAGGCTCCACCCACCCCATCCAGGCTCCACCCATCCCTCATCCAGGCTCCACTCATTCCCACTCAGGCTCCACCCATCCCTCATCCAGGCTCCACCCATTCCCACCCAGGCTCCACCCATCCCTCATCCAGGCTCCACCCATCCCCATCCAGGCTCCCCCCCTCCCCCATCCAGGCTCCGCCCACCCCCATCCAGGCTCCACCCATCCCCATCCTGGCTCCACCCATCCCCATCCAGGCTCCACCCACCCCATCCAGGCTCCGCTCCTCTCGATTCAGAGCCTCACCCTTCCCAAGCCAGGCTGAGCTGGGTTTACATGGCGGCGCCTCTTCACACTGTGGCTTTTCCCGGCCAGCATTTTGAGCCTGCATACAGCTTGCCTTGTGTTAACTCCAATTTGGGCCCTGGCTACACTTTGACCTCTTTTATTTCTATTAAAGTCTTAATTAAAGCTCTTTGGGAAAAAATTAAAGTAAGCCAGAGCCACTGCAGAATTTTGTGCCATATCTAGAGTCCAGCTCACGGAGGAGAGGGAGCCCTCCTCCGAGGACAGTCCCGCACCAGGCTTCTCAGCTTTCTGCGGGTTATCCGTCGCAACAGCTGCTCAGGCCTAGCAGTAATTTGGGGTAACAGATTGAGTCTGTAAAGATTGAGGGGTGGAAAATGCGTGATATGACCAGGACAGCCCTGAGTTGGCGTGGGGTGCATGGGGGTGGCTCGGGACTTGCTTGTTATGTTATGGTGGAGCCGGATCTGGCTAGAAACAACTCCAATACCTGGGGTGGGTCCAGAGACTGTGGGGGAGTGCACGCACCCCTCCACACCCGTTGGTCTGCACTGGAAAATGGAATAACATGAACTCCTGAGGTTTTTCAAGAGACTCACTGATGGAAAGTGTGCACGGAGACTTTTGGAATCAAGAGTTCTGAAAAACTCTCATTGGGGCCCTGGAGACCTGGTTGCCCCTGAATGACCAGGCTGGAGGAAATGTGACCTTTCGTGGGCACAGAGACCATCTTCACGGCAGAAGCAGATGCCTGAGTTGATGTGACCTAACAGCCTGTTCATCTCCACCATTTTAAAGATGCCTTCATATTGCTCAAATTGCCCGGGGTTGGGCAATTGTCTTAAAGCCCTGAGGAAGCTTAGAATGGATGGAATTGTCTGGAACATCTATAAAGGGAACTCAGAAAGGCCCAGGCAGCCGATCACCGGAAAATCACGTCCACGCTCCCTCCGCAGGTGGTCTGCCCAGGGCCGCTCCGGTTGCCAAGCTCCAGCCTGTTGGGCGTCTGGAGACCCGTTACAGAGGCTGATGTGGTTTTCCTGCCGAGGAGACGGACTGAGTAAAGGAGAGAAATGTAGAAGGAATGTGCCCATGAGGGAGGGTTATTGGTGAATATGAAACTTCAGCAGGTTTCTGGGAAACAGGAAAGTGGATGGGGCCACGTGGAACAATGAAATGGGGGAGGAAGGCATGACATAGTATGGGGGGCGGGGGGGGGGGCCCCGGGGCCGGGGGGAGGGGGGGGGAAGGGGGGGGGCGGCAGGGGGATGGTTATGAAACGCCTGCTCCCCTCATCCTCCACCAGCTCCCTCCCTGGTCCCCGCGCTGCCAGCTCAGGCAGCCTGTCTATCAAGCCAGGCAGACCACCGGGCCATCCAGAGAGAGGGAATCTGTGCCCCAGAATCACCTTCCTCCCGGGGGACTCAGGGCATCTGGGGCCAACTTTCTACCCGAAGGAAGCCCAGTTGTTGGTACACCCCACCTAGTGTTCAAAGACCCCATTTAGGGAATCAACACAAGAACAAAAAAGAGCATAACTGCCACCCATTGAGAGAGGCGGAGAAAAGAGTGGCGTCCATCACTTAAATCCTCATGGACCATAGCAGGGTCAGAAGTTACTCCCTAAACCTGACCAGGGAAGGAGCAGCGGAGGAGGCATCTTGTGTGGCATTCTGCCTCAGCCACCAGAATAACTACAGGCAGAAACTGTTCAGAGAGGTGGTCCCGCAGTAAGTCGGCTGGGGGCTGGGGGCGATGGGTCAGGAACTGCTGTTTTTCATCCTAAGCCCTCCATTCGCTTTGATTTCTAAGCACCTATGTTATTGCAAATTTCTTTGTAATTTTCTCAAGATGGAGGGGGCACAGGCACCGATCACAACAGAGACACTCACTGGTTCCCCATTTTCAGAGCATTGTCGGCAAATGGCTGCTCAGAAGACATTAGCTCCCCCCACCCACCCCAACTCATCCAAGGCAAATAAGTTCATATACCAATTTGGGTAGAAAAGAGGGAGAAAGGGTGCAGGCAGAGGGGAGAAGCAGAAAAAACCATTTAGGACTGGGAGTATCCACCTTATATTTATTATTTTTTAGAAAAGCCTCAGCTGGTACAGCAGCCCTGAGAGTGCACATGGTGTGTCCAAGGATGACATCTCAGTGAAAGCACGCAGAATCCAGAGGTGCTTCTGAGATGCGTTCCAGAACTTTCTTTGCATCTCGTAGGCTAAAGAATAGATCACCGCCACTCAAGGGCACAAAAGAAAGAAGAGGAATTACAAAGTCACAAGCCAAGATTCTGTTCGATTTCTCTTCTAGAGGAAAAATTTTTTTACCTAAAGTAAGCACTTGTGTCACAAATATATGTGTGAACGAGCGCTACGAAAATCCCCGAGCTGAGGGAGGCTCCAAGTCTACATGTGCGGCTGTCTCTGCTGCAGGCAGGGCATCTTACTTAATTGGATAAGGATTAGATAAGTGAGAACAGAGGTGCAAGAAGCATCTTTACAAGTTGCCTTTCCTGCCCCAGCCTGCATCCTGTGGCTGGGCTTTTAGCTGTGTTCACACCAGTCGTAAGATGACCCTGACTTCAGGAATATGAGACCGGAAATGTGGGACTGTAGCTTTTCTCATCCTGCCCGGCCTGTACCGTGAGATAGGAGTTCCCTAGAGACGAAGCACATCCAGCTGGGCCTGTCTTTAACATGGCACATCCCTGAAGGCCAAGGCCGATGTCTACACTGGGGATAACTCACTGCCGCGGGGGAGGGAAAGACTTTAAGGACCCCGAATATTGGGGTTCTGGATGCTGGGTGATCCTATTCTGTTCTGGGACGTGTTTAAGTTGGGTAGAGATTTGCAGGTGTAGGAAAAGACACTGCACCAAATACTCATCACCATCATCATCACCAGAAGGGGGAACAGGGATGAACCAAGGTTTCAAATGGGAGGATTTCTACGCAGAAAGGCCAGTGGTGTCAGTTCCAGTCCAAGTCTAAGTCCAAAGGCAAGAGAAGACCAATGTCCCCCCAGAAGACAGGCAGAAGGCGTTCGTTCCCTCTTACGCAGCCTTTTTGTGCTATTCAGACCTTCTACTGATTGGGTGAGGCCCACCCACACTAGGGAGGATAATCTGCTTTACTCAGCCTACAGATTCAAATATTAATCTCATCCAGAAACACCAGCACAGACACACCCAGAATCATTTTTGCCCCAAGATCTGAGCACCCTGTGGCCCAGTCAAGTTGAGAGAGAAAATGAGCCATCACAGGTCAGCACCAACAATGGGCACCACGACCCTGGTATCTGTGCCTCCCTCAGGGCTTGGGCGGGGAGCAGAGGCATCGTGAGGACTGAGGGGTGATATGGGGGATTTATCGTAGGAATTGGACCTTCTACAAATGAAGGAGAGCAAAGTTAGGGGAAGAGTCCGCAAGACCACCTCACTTCTGACACCAACTGCAGGGGGCTCCTGAGACCAGCCTCGGGGCTGGTCATTCAATCGAAGGAAAAGGAGTGAATATTTACTGAACAACAGTTCAACCCATCACAGGTACAAAGTTCCGCTAAGTAAAAGCTTTCCTCCCCACTCCCACACAGAAATATACACGCGTGCGGATGGTGCAACTACCCACATGTGTGTGGACGTACTTATTTTTAAATGCAAAAAGGAGTTCTTTTGTACACACGCTATTTGAAAGCTTTGCATGTATAACTCCCCTTTTGACTTATCTAATAAACGCTTACACAGGTCTTGCTAGGTGCCAGGCACCATTTTACAAATATAGCTCATTTATTGGTGCAAAAACACCCTGGGGCGAGAAATTTGAGACCATGTTTCTAGGATAACTTCATAACAGTGGGGTTGCTGGGTGTCCTTTTAATTTTCATAATTACTCCCTAATTGATTTCCAGAAAGAGTGTGCGGATTTACAGTCTTACCAATGGTGTAAGAAAGCGTCTACTTCTCATGCTCGCCAGCCCTCGGGCATCACAGCTTTCCATTTTTGTTAATCTGATAAGCGAACAGGTAAATTCACTGCTGTTTGTGTCACATGTCCTTCATTAGGAATGAGGCTGGGCATCTTTCCCACATTTATTGGCCATTTGTATTTATTTTTCGGTAAATTGCCCATCCACGTCCTTTGCCCACTTTTCTATTGGGTTATTTTTTCTTATTGATTTATGCAAACTCTGCACGGCAGGGAAATTGGCCTGTCACGTTTGTCGGCCCTGGGTGTTGCAAATACGTTTTCCCAGATTTTCACCTGAGTCTTGACTCTGTTATGCTCTACTCTATCAAACAGAAATTTTAGATTTTTATGCAGCCAAATTTATTCACTCTTTCCTTCCCAAGTTCTGGGTTTTGTGTTTTATTTCACTCATGCTTTCTACTGTAAATGTTATGCCTTTATTTTCTAAAACTTTTATTCTGGAATAATCATAGATTCACAGGAAGTTGCAAGGACAGTACAGAGAGGTCCCTGTACCCCACCATGTGGTATCCCCCAATGGTTACAGCTTCCATAAATGACATGAAAACAAAGACATTGACGTCGGTACAATGTGTGTGTGTGGTACCGTGCCATTTTGTCACATGCATAGATTTGTGTAGCCACCACCACAATCTGCATATGGAACTCCACACAGATTGTCCTCATGCTGCCCCTTTATGGGCACACCCACCCTCCTTCCCCCCACCACCTCTAACCATGGCAACCACTAATTTCTTTCCCATGTCTATAGTTTTGTCATTGTGAGAATTTGGTATAAGTGAAATCGTACAGTATGGACCTTTTGAGATTGGCTATTTTCACTCATCATAACGACCTGGAGATCATCCAAGTCATTGCCTGTCCCAAGGGTTCATACCGTTTTACTGCTGAGTGGTATTCCATGGTGTGGATTACCATGGTTTGTTGAAGCATTCACCCACCTATTGTGGGGCATTTTGTTTTTTTCCAATTTTTGGCTATGACAAATAAAGCTTCTATGAGCAATCAGGCTTTTGTGTGGACGTAAGTTTTCATCTTCCTGAGATAAATACCCAGGAATACAATTGATGAGTCATATGGTAAGTGTATGTTTGACTTTTTTAAGAAATTGCCAAATTATTTTCCAGTGTGGCTGTTTTTCACTTTACTCTCTTAATCTCTGTCTTTTAATTGGTATATTTAGACCATGTACAAGTAATGTAATTCTTGATATGTTAGGGCCATTTTATTTTTTGTTTTCTGTTCATTCTCTCTGTTTTATTTTCTTCTGCCTTGCTGTGGGTTACTTAAATATTTTTTAGAATTCCACTTTGATTTTTAAATAATGTTCTTTTTTTTTTTTTTTGAGGAAGATTAGCCCTGAGCTAACTACTGCCAATCCTCCTCTTTTTTGCTGAGGAAGCCTGGCCCTGAGCTAACATCATGCCCATCTTCCTCTACTTTATACGTGAGACGCCTACCACAGCGTGGCATGCCAAGTGGTGCCATGTCCGCACTCGGGATCTGAATCAAAGAACCCTGGGCCGCCGAGAAGCAGAACGTGCAAACTTAACCGCTGCGCCACTGGGCCAGCCCTTAAATAGTGTTCTTGAATGTATCTCTTTGCATACTTTTTTAGTGGTTACTTTAGGTATTTTATTACACATACATAATGGATCATAGTCTACTGATGTCAACACTTAACCAGTTCAAATGAAGTACAGAAAACTTACTTCCCTTTACATGCTCCCATTTATAATATAATTGTCTTAAATATTTCCTCTACGTATATTGAGTATCTCATCAGATAGTGCTAGAATTTTTGCTTCATCATCAAGCATAATTTAGAAAACTCAAGAATAAAAGGAAAGTCTATTCTGTTTACCCATATTTTTAAACTTTCTCTTGTTTTTTCCCTTCCTTCCTTGTGTTCCAAGATGCCTTCTTTTATTATTTTGTTTCTGTTTCAAGAACTTTCTCTAGCCATTTTTTCAGGATAGATCAGCTGGTGACAAATTCTCTTAGTTTCCCTTAATTTGAGAAGTTCTTAATTTCCCCTTCATTCCTGAAGGATAGTCTCAGGTGATAGAGAATTCTGGGTTGATGGCTCTTTTCTGTAAGCTTTTGAAAAATATTGTGCTGCTTCCTACCAGCCTCCATAGTTTTTGATGAGAAATCTGCTGTAATTCGAATTATTTTTCTCACATAGGTAAGGTGTTGTTTTTTTCTCTGTGTTCGAGATTTTTTATTTATCTTTAGTTTTTAGAAATTTGAATACGATGTGGCTTGGCATGGGTTTCTTTGGGTGTATCCTGTTTAGTGTTCACGCGGCTCCTTGTATCTGTAGGTTTATGTCTTTTGCCAAATTTGGGGAGCTGTCAGTTATTATTTCTTTGAATAATTTTTAGCCCTGCCCTCTTCCTCCTCTCCTGCCAGGACTCCTGTGAAATGAATGTTAGATCTTTTGTTGTCATCCCACAGGTCCCTGAGGCTCTGTTCTTTTGTTGTTTTTACTGTTTTTAGTCTATTTTCTCTCTGCTGTTCAGACTGGGCGATTTCTATTGTTCTCTCATTAAATTCACTGATTCTTCCCTCTGTCCCATCTTTCTGCTGTTGACTCCACTCACCGAGCTTTTATTTTGGTTACCATATTTTTCAGTTGTAAAATTTCCATTCGGGTCTTTTTTATAACTTCTCTCTCTTCGTCAGGACTTTCTATCTCTTCGCTAAGACGTCCTTCATTTTCCTTCATTTCAAGCATGTTTCTTATTGCTTGTTGAAGAATTTTTATGATGGCTGCTTTAAAATCCCTGCCTGATAATTCCAACACCTGCACCATCTCATTGTTGGTGTCTGTTGATTGCTTTATCTCTTTCAAGTTGAGATATTCCTGGATTTTGGTGTGATGAGTGATTTTTCTATGGAAACCTGGACGTTTTTGGTATTATGCTTTGAGACTCCGGTTCTTATTTAGATCTCCTGTTTTACCAGGCCTCCTCTGACACCACTCTAGCATGGAGGGGGTGGTGAGGGTGCCACCTCATTGCTTCCAGGTTGGGGGATGCCTCATTACAACCCAGCAGTGGTGAAAGTCTAGGCTCCTCTCTCGGCCTTTGCTGGTGGGGTGGGGGTGGTGCTACAGCATTCTCAGCAGTGTTTGGCGGGAGTTCAGGGGTCATTGTCTAAAACTGTCTACTTTGCTGGGCTGCCCCTCTCTTTTGGCTAGAGAGAGCAGATTTTCCTTAGAGCCTGTTTTATCTGTGTTGGCATTTCTAGGTTGCCAACTTCTCCAGCAAGCCAGTCTGGGATATGTGAGAAAAAAAAAGAGAGACTCAGGGAACCCACCACCATGTCATTCCTTGGGTCCTGAGCTCCCTGGCATGTCTGCCTTCTTCTCTCCACCTTCAGAGTCTTCTTATGTTTGTTTTCCATACAATGGCCAGGGGTTTTAGCTGCATTTAGCAGGACAAATAGAAAAAAAGTATGTCTATTCCATCATTCCAGAAGCTATGGCTTTATTTGTATTTTTAAATATTTTTTTTGGCGAGGAAGACTAGCCCTGAGCTAACATCTATGCCAATCTTCCTCTATTCTATATGTGGGATGCCTCCACAGCATGACTGATGAGTGGAGTAGGTCTACACCCAGGATCCGAACCCGTGAACCTGGGACGCCAAAGCAGAGCACACAGAACTTTAACCACACGGCCACAGGCCTGGCCCCAAGGGCTTTATTTTTTAACAAAACATTTAAATCTCAGGTTCATCTAGAATTCATTCTCATGTAAGAAGTGATGTAGGGGACCCTAGTTTCATTTTTTCCAGACTATTCCAAGTTATCGTAATACCTTTATTGAGTAATCCCACTTTTCCTCTACTGATCTGAAACGCTGTACATCTTTCCACGCATATGCGGGGCTATTTCTCAGTCTCTTCTGTTCCATCGGCCTATGTGCCTCCTTAGCACCCACTGGTTTATCTACGGTAGCATCAAATATAGGTGCCATTTGCTGGAACTCGTCCTCTCATTCTTCCTCCCCACGGGGCACTGAGACCCCAGCCTCTGGAGACCGTCTCCCCTCTGAAAGTCACTCTGTCAGTTTCCCGTGGCTGCCGTAACAAAGTGCAGACAGTCCCCACCTTAAAATAGTTCGACTTCCGAGTTTTTGACTTCCCAGTGGCGCAAAAGCGATACTCATTCAGTAGAACCATACTTTGCATTTTCATCTTTTCCCGGGCTAGCAATGTGCTGTAGGATCCTTGCTCGTGAGCCACAGCTCCCAGTCTGCCACGCGATCACGAGGTCAAGCAACCGGGACAGCAACAACATTCTGTACGCAGAGGACCATTCTGTTTCTCACTTTCAGTACAGTCTCCAATAAATTACATGAGATAGTCAACACTTCATTGTAAAGTAAGCTTTGTGTCAGACGGTTTTGCCCAACTGTAGGCTAATGTAGGTGTCCTGAGCACATTTAAGGGAGGCTGGGCTAAGCTGTGACGTTCGGTAGGTTAGGGGTATTAAACGCATTTTCAACTTAACCAGATTTTCAACTTACAATGGGTCTATCAGGACAGAGCCCCATTGTAAGTCAAGGGAAATCTGTACCACACACTGGGTGACTTCAAACAGCAGAAATTTAGTCTCTCACAGTTCTGGAGGCCAGGAGTCCAAAATCCAGATGTGGGCAGGGCTGATTCATCCTTGGGGCTCTGGGAGAGAATCTGCTCCTGCCTCTCCCGGAGCTTCGCGTGGTCGCGGGCATTCCTCGGTCTGTAAATGCATCACTCCAGTCTCTGCCTCTGTCGTGACAGGGCCATCCTCCCTCTTATGATAAGGACTCCAGTCGTATTGCGTGAAGGCCCCATACCCCAGGATGACCTCATCTTGCCTAATTACATTGGCAATGACCTAAAGGGGTTCAGAACAGGCCTCCCCAACACAGACCACTTGGCGTGTGAAATACTTGGGGCTAAAGGAACCCAGACTTGCAGGCTGGAGAGAAACTTACCTCTCCCTTAAAGAATTTAAGTTGGGGACCTTGCTCCTAATAAGAGTTATTGCCAGAAATAACTTGTCATGCCCTAGCTCTACGGCAGGCCAAACCTCTGATTAGTGAACACCTCTTCTTCTTTTTTACCTTTTTGTCTCTGAACCTCTCGTGGGGGGTCTCTGACCCTCTCACGTATGTGGGGCTCCTGTACATACGCAATCAATTGAATTTCATTTTCTCCTATTAATCTGTCTCAATTTGACTCTTGGGCCAGCCAGAAGAACCTAGAAGGGTAGAGAAAAATTTCTTCCTCCCCAACAGACCCTCTTCCAAAGGAGGCCACATTCTGAGGTTCTGGGGAGGATATGCATTTTGGGGGACAGTATTCATCCTGGTACAGTCTCCAGAAAGCTGCACTTGTCAAGACCCCCGGAGGGCCCCCAACATCTGTCCACCTTCCCCAGCTCCTCAGTGCAGAGCAGGAGGCCCAGTGTCACCGCCTAATCAGAGCCTCTCTTGTGCCCCCAGGCGGTGATCACGCTGCACCCCAGAAGCTCACAAACCACCTCCCCGGCCGGCTCACACCCCACCATCCCCAACATGGGCCTTCTCAGATGCGCAAGAAGGGTGGCCCATTGGGGGCTTGCCTATGGTGGGAAATCCTTGGACCCTCCCCCCGGCAAATGGGCACCAGCAGGGGGCGCAATCGGGAGCTCCTGTGTGAGGGCAGACGGGGTCCCCAGCTCTCAGAAATATTGCATGGTAGGGACAGACATCCATGAAAATGTTTTTCCACTTGCCACCTTGTTCAAAATCCATAGAGTCCTGATCATCTGTCACTACTCTGTGTCGAAAACCAGTTCAACGTCAGGCACATCTCACAGGCCATTCCTATTCCTTAGGAAGGCCCTGCGATGGAGACGTTGCTGCCATTGTACAGAAGAAAAAACTGAGGCCCAGAGAGAGTTAAGCAACCTGCCGAGGTCACCTGTGAGGAGGATGCAGATAGAGATTTGAACCAGCTCTTCCTGGTTCCTCCATCTCCCTCTCAATGCCCCCGGGGCCCTCTGAGAGCTGGCCTGGCTGTTCCGCTGGGTCACAAGGCCGCCTGGTTCAACCTTAAGTTAAGAAGTTCCTGGCAATGACCTTTGTCTCCAGCCAGGGAGGACCCAGGAGCATTTAACGCAATTCATCCAATCATCATGAGGAAAAAGGAACCTCTCGCCACATTGCTTTCGTGGAGATCAGAGTATGAAAGTTCTCCCTCTCGAATTTGGGGAGTTTGCATTTAAGCTCTTTCGAGCCCCTGTTTTTGTACAGAATCGTTGACACTAGGACCTTTCCAACCGTCAGCCAGTGTTTCCAGGAGCCACGTCACCACCTTCACTCTCAGACAGGGAGCGAGATGCCCCCACTCTGGCCACCCCATCCCGCCACTTCCCCCGGGTGAGCAGGCCCTCTCGGGTCTCTGTCACCCCCAGCAAAGACCACAAGCCTTGGTGGCTCAGAGGGAGGCTTGGGTGTCAGACTCCAGGGTTCAAATCCGCACTCTGCCACCCACCAGGAGGGCGAGCTTGTGTGGTCAAGTAACTTAACTTCTCTGAGCCTCCGTTTCATCACTGGTGAGACGGCCAATGATGGCGCTTTTTCCAAAGAGTTGGCATCAATTGGATAGAGCGGTACACGCAACGCATTTAGCATAAGATTCAGCCCGTGGAATGTTCTTTCTAAATGCAAACTGTCAGTATCGCCATCATGGATATTACTAATATTCCTGTTATTCAAGCAGGACCATGATGGCTTGCTGGTCCGACTTACAAGAGCCTCTGACTCCAAGAACCAACCTGGAACCAGAAGTGTTTGTCATAATTTAGACCAGTGTGGCCGGAAGGAGTCGAGTCTTGATTATCAGCTTACGGGCAGGGCTTGTGTCCAGTAATAACAGCTTGACCTTTGTGCCATATATCAAGCCCCCCTGTGTCTGCTGGCTCCTACGGCCTTTGCTGCAACCCTGGTTAGAGGCCGGAGAGGCAGCTGTCAGTCATTATGCAGGCAAGCCACAGAGAGGACGTCCCTGAGGTCATGCGTGTATGCAGGGCAGACCGGGGCTCCCGCCAACCCTGTCTGGGTTCCGACCATCTAGGTTCCTAGCTTGGGCTTTCCTGCCTTCTGCTGCACGACGCCCGCGCCGGAGAATTCTGGTTGCCACAACGCCTTAATTCTTGGTCGGGATGTTCCCTGGGGAGATCTTGGGTAGGTTTTGTGGTTTGTTTTTGATTTGTTTTTACCTTCGTCCCCTGTGACTCAATTCTGTGAACAACGCTTGCTTCGGGGTCCGGGCATAGAGGCTGCACAAGTCTTGCCTCATTGCTGATGACCTTCACTGGACGAGGGCATTGCTCTCAGCGTGCCCGGCCTCCATGGGAC
This sequence comes from Equus quagga, assembly GCF_021613505.1. Classification (NCBI taxonomy): domain Eukaryota; kingdom Metazoa; phylum Chordata; class Mammalia; order Perissodactyla; family Equidae; genus Equus; species Equus quagga. The sequence continues at coordinate 34,938,719 of NC_060273.1, read as the reverse complement.
CTGAAGCAGCACCTGCTTTGCAGGCGTTTTCCTGTCCCCTGAAGTTATTGTCCTCCATGTCGTCCATCCACATGGCAGGGAAGGACTAGGGGCTGGTGCCAGCCAGGGGCCTCCCACTCCTGGATTTGGATGTATGTGGATATACGCCTGGATGGACTTGAATGGATGGACGGATGGATTGGGATGTCAGTCAAACCAAAACAATTCATAACATCGTTCCTTTCACCGAATTGTCATGAGCCCCCAGAGTGTGCTTTTTGCCCTGGAGACACAGTCGCCTGCTCTCATGGAGAGACTGACGGTAAACTCCAACCAAGGAACTGAGAAAATATGGGGTGCGAGGCACGTGTGCAGGGTTTTAAAACATCATGAAAGGCGATGGAGTCATCAGGGAAAATCAACATGAAGATGGTACCCACGCTGCAAATGGAATGACTAAAGGAGTCAACCATGCAAATATGGAGGAGACAAACATTCCAGGTGGCGAGAACCACCTGTGCAAAGGTCCTGAGGCAGGAATAAGCAGGAATGTCGTGTTTAGAGAACAGGGGAGGACCATTGCTGCTGGAACACTGAGACCAGGGTAGAGAGAATTCTGCAAGGCGTGGGGACAGGCCAGACTCCAGAGGGCAGGAGGCTGGGTTCTGGGATCATGCCCTGCCACTCTGCCACTGAGTCACTTGGGGCAGGCCCCTTCCCCTCCAGGCCCCATGTAACCCTACGAGGAGTGCCTGTTTTGGACACTGCCAACATGCCCCTGTCACTGGGCATCAGAACTCCCCAGAGTTCCATGCTGGGCAGACATTTTGGCTTGTTGACGAGGGTAGGACATACCAGGTCATTTGGGGCCCAGACACATTTCTGCGTGCCATATTCTGCAGGGACCACTGCCCACAAGTTCTTCCCCATACCGTGTGGAGACTCTGCACGCAGGTTAGGAATTCTGTTCCTCGCCCCACGGCCAGCTCCTGCCAGCCCCAGCCTGAGCTCTCCATCTCCCGCCACCTCCACGACAAGGGCAGCTGCACTTGGCTCGGTCACCATTTGTACGTTTTATGAGCACATTTCAGTCACCCTTGCTCCCCAGCAAGCCTGGCGGACAAGTGTTTCTGTCTCAATCAGATATCCTGGTTAATGGCGCATTACATCCACGCCTGACACAGATCTCCCTTTCCCAAAGAATTATCAAGCAATAAAATGCATTTGGCACTGAGACCTCAGTGACCATAATTTAATCCACCTCCGATAAACACAGAGGCTCGCCAGGGTTTTTCGTGCCCTGAGAGTCATAATTATGAGTATCGCTTACTATTTGTCCCGTCGACGTGCAGATCTGCTGAGGAACTGACATTACTGGTGGAGAAAATGCTGTATCGCCCATCTCGTATTGATCTACACCCGTTGCCAAGCTCTAGAAGTCACACACACAGACGAAGACCGAGTTCCAGGCCCCAGAAATGCCTGTCTTAACGAAGATGTCCGTCGCTCTGTTATCTTGTCCTCATTCTCTCTAAAGCTTTCATTCCCAATGTGACGGCAGATGTTTGCAGAACGACCAAATGCCTTTCCGCTCGGCTCAAGCAAGATCTAGAGCCACACGTCTCTCCTCCAAGAAGCTGAAGGATGCTCGAGAATGAGCAGTGTGCTACCAATCCTCTCGCCCTTGCTGTCAACGAACTAATACCGGTTTACTCCATGAAACCCTGGTCACTAGATTGTTGGACCGATGTCTCAGATGAACACAGCACAGTTTCACAGAAGCCCGAATGAATCTTGCAGGGAAAAGGGGTGTGATGCAATCCAAGACGATATTAACGTCAGGAAGATGCAGTAGGTTTTATTCGTATCATTCCACGTAGATTGATGGTCTTAATACCCATCACACTCGCACAGGATAAAAAAGCACCTGTTTCTGTACTGGAGACCTTATAAACTATACTGAGGATGCGATCATTATACTGACACATTTTATAGGGATGTTTTCTTAACAGCCAAAAGCACTTTCATTTAATATTAATAAAACAGATGTTTGGCTGAAAGTGGCTGGAAGCCACATAGCTTTGATACCTTTGTGAATGATGGCGCCTCCCACTGCACTGTTCTCTGAGTGGTCGACCTCTCCCCGGTCCAGAGGGCCAGCCTCCCAATGGAAACGGAGGCAGGCTGTTGCCATCCTAGCCCCTCTCCTCTGTTCTCACAGCCCTAAATGAGGCTGAATTGGGTCGAGTGGAAATCCCATTCTAATCAGCCAAGGTCTGAAAGACAGAAAGCGCTGGAAGACAGACAACAGGTCCTTTCTGCCATTTCTATATCCTTGGCCCCTCCACTGGAACCAACTGGAATTTTGAATGGGACGTAGAAATCGCAGCAGAACCGATGACGTTAGCACCAAAGCGAATCCTCGTAAAATCTGTGGGGTGTTGGGAAGGGTGGGCGCTCCTCCGCTAAGCCGTAACTGTGAACACGTAGGAACCTCTTTGCAAACTCTATTTTTGTGGCCGCGTGACAGCCTTCTAATCCAACTACCAGCCCCGGCACCCTCTCTCTCATCATCATCATCAAAAAGCAGCTGGGTGGGTAAATTTTCCCTTGGCAACCCCTCGTTCACACAGATAGAAGATTTTTGAAATGTGCGGGGATATTTCCTCAGTGATGCCCTGCAGGATCCAACTCTTGGCTTGTCCCACACAATACCCTATAAATAAAAACGAAAACCCCACACGGGTCATACAGCGCCCCGGCTGCTTCCTTGCCTTCCAGGCAGACAAATGTCTTATTAGGAATGCCTCCTGGTAGCAGCCAGGAAGGCAGCAGGAGATTAGAGCGAGGAAGGTGACAGACCTGACGAATTCATCTGTTGGCGGGCAGCCACACAGAAACGCGGAGCGAGGGTGAGGTTAAAGAGTCAGACACTGCCTGGCTTTGAGGAATAAGATGCTTGCAGAGCTGATCAAAACAGGGTCTGAGAGCACCAGTCTTGTCTCCTCTGCAGAGGAAGCCTCTTGAAGACCCCGCGGCCCCCCAGGAAGTGGCTCTGGGGGTGTACAGAATTGATGGATGCTTTGTGTGTTCACGAGAAGCCACATGGAAAGCTTATTTCAACCCAGGGCTGAATGCATCCAAATTGATTACTCTACACAAGGACCTCCAGTCCACGGGGATGCTAAACCCTCTGGTCAATTACCTGGATAACCCGGCCTTGGATGGACACATTATTTGGGGATCGGTTGTTTTATTTGACACTAAACAGGGTGCCTGACAAATGACAGCCTTTCAGTAATGCTTTTAATGAGTGACAGAATGAGCAAAGGAACTGCTAGGAGGACGTCACAGATTTCTTAGGGGTGATGAGGTGATGCTCCCAGAAAAATGTGTGTGTTGTCAAAACTGCCTTGGAGAAACCCTCACACGGGCCAGGAGAACCAGACAGCTGTCGCCCTGGCGGGATTCATGGTCACGTTCACAGGGCCTGTTGGGAGCTTTGCATCATCTCCCAGAAGGGCTTTCCATCCCTGACAGGATGGTTCCCCGTCCCTGGCTGCACCCATGCAGCTGGAGCCGTGGGCTGGCCGGCGCTCAGGTGCCCGCTGCACAATGCAATCAGCTCAAATGCCAGAATCCATCATCGCAGCCGGGGGCACAAACACACCTCCCCCATCAAGCTGGGGCGTGTGGTCCTGTGCATTTACATCCGTATTTTCCTGGCCCCTCTCCCCTCTCCTATTTTTATGCCAAGCATGATTAAATTCCGGACTTTTTAACGACTACGTGAGGCCATTGCAAGACAGGGCTGGCTGTTTGAAATCCCCACAGCTGTAAGCTTCCTTCGCCCCAGGAATTGATTACTATTCCAGGCCCAGGGCACTGGGCACCTGTCCACACGGCACACGGAGCCCCTGACGCTGAGGGCAACTCCCGTGGCTCCTGGAGAGGAGGGTGTGTGGCCAGTGCCAGGAAGCCGGGGGCATTTCAGGGGACTGGTGGAAAATTAAGCTTGCTACCAAAAGGTAGGAATGTCTCGCCAGATGAATAATGGAATGGCCTTCAATAATCCATTGGTTTATATTAAAAATTCGCAAATGGTGTAAAATGCAAAGACATGGAGAGTGGTCATTCTATATTTTGGGGAATTTGAAGCAGGCAGGAGGGAGCCTCCCTGGACCCCCACCACCTCGGCCACACGTGCACCAGCACCTGCGCCCATCGCATCCTTTCCCTCCCTAGCCACCACCCGGATCCCTCTCCTCTGACCTTCTCTTACTCCGGCCAGGCTCACACGCTCCCTCCCCTGCACTGTATTCACGTCCTGTGGCTGCTATAACAAAGCACCACAAACCGGATGGCCTGAAACCACAGGAATTTCATCTCTCACCGTCCAGGAGGCCAGAAGACCAAAATCAAGATGGCGGCAGGGCTGGCTCCTTTTGGAGGCTCAGAGAGAACCTGCTCCCCGCCAATCTTCTCTCTTCCGGTGGCTGCCAACAACCTTGGCGTTCCTTGGCTAGTAGACTCATGGTTCCAGTCTCTGCCTCTGTGGTCACCCAGCCTTCCCCTCTGGGTCTCTGTGTGCCTCGTTTTCTCTCTATGATGAGGATACATGTCATTGGATTTAAGGCGCCCCCTAAATCCAGGATGATCTCCTCTCAAGATCTTTACGTTAATTCCATCTGCGAAGACCCTATTTCCAAAGAAAGTTATGCTCACAGGTCCCAGGGCTTAGGACTTGGGTGTATAATTTGGGGGCGTCATTAGTCAACCCATGACACCCACCAAAACTGGGGTCGTCAGGGTTGCCAGTGGCCCCAAGTTGCTGAATCCGACGTCGATTCTTCATCTGCCCCATCGACAGCACCCTCCTTTCTTGGTACCCTTCCCTCGGCCTCCAGGCCAGCCCACCCTTCCTGTGGTTCTCTTCCTTTCTCCCTCCCTCCGCCTCTCTCACAGGCTTCCTCATCTCGGGGGATCACCACTCCGTCCGCCTCAATGTTCAGGTCAGAAATCATGGCAATGGCCTTCACTCCTCTTCCTCTCACACATCTAATCAATCCAACTGGGAGTCCCGGGGGCTTCATCTTCAGAAAAGACCCAGCGTCCGACCACATCTCCCCAGCCCTGGTCAGAATGGCCCTCGTCTCTCCTGGGATCCTGCACACGCCTCTTAAGTGTGCTCCCTCCTTCTGCCCCACTAAAAGCCCTTCTCAATCTCAGCCAGAGTGACCCTGTGGAAATGCAAGTCAGCTCACACCGGCTCTCTGCTCAAAATCCTCCCATTGCACCCATTTCACTTAGAGGAAAAGCCAAGTCCTTGTAAGGCTGACCAACCCCTCCCCGATCTGGCCTCTGATTACTTTCCCGACCATTTTCCCCTTCCCTCTTATCCTCCCCCATCCCCACTCCGCTCCAACGCATGGGATTCTCTAGTTCACAAATACCCCCAGCACATCCCACCTCAGGGCCTTTGCACTGGCTGTTCTCTCAGCCTTGAATGGTCTTTCCGTAGATACTCAAGTGGCGCCCTCTTTCACCTCCTCCAAGTCTTCACTCCACTGTCACCCCCTCAATGAGGATCCCCTGAGCACCCTATGAAAATTACAAACTGCCCCCTTGGTCCTCCCAATCTCTATTGTCTGTGTCCTCCACTCAAACCTACGCTCCAGGGCAGGGATCTTTGGGTGTGGGTCCAAGGCCTAGAATACAGGAGGCATTGGACAGACAAACAAGTGGGAAAAAAATGCCATAAAAACAAAATGGTTTAACTGTAAACGATGTCATACACCAAAAAGTGTAGATAACCTTTGTATATAGTTTAAAGAACAATGTACACCAAGCACCCCCTCCCAGATTAGAATAAAAACACGGGCTGTCCATTTGCAGCCTGTGTGCCCCCCCTTCCCCCCAAAGTTAATCACGATTCTTAATTTGCATTCATTATTCCTTTGCTTTTCTTTAACGTTTTCCACATACATATGTATGTATTCCTAAATACCTTAACACATAATCTATGTAATAAATATTGCTTATTCACATGGTTTAAAAACACGCTTATGTAATTAGAAGTGCTGATAGCTGTTGTCTCCAAATGATGGGTGACTTTTCAGTTCCTTCTCGTCCTTTTCTGTATTTTCTGGGCTTTTATAATCAACATATATCACCTTCACAATCAGAAAACAATGAAATACATGCCTACAGATATCCAAATTGTCTCATCGTGAAACTGGAAGCACGCTTGTTTGCGAGGCAGATAAATATCATTTCTGCACTAACGTCCCTCTAGGACTTAGCCGCAAAAAAAAAAGCTCAGACGTGTTGAGCGGGGCGGAGAAGCGAATATTGCTTAACTGAATCTCGAAAACGACGTGCCCAGAGTGGCTGTCGGGGTGTCTGGCAATGAAGCAGGTGCCTTCGAAATCCTGCTCCCCAAGACGAGGCCCCGCAGTGCAGCTCTGGGCTCAGCTCCTGGCGTCTGAAGTCTGCTGCTCTTTCTGTGATTTGCAAGCTTCATTTTTACTTCCTTGCTGCTGTCAGGGGCACTCACCCACTGGGGGCAAGGGCTTGGTAAGACAACGGGCTGGGAGGTTCCACTGGGCCCCTGGCCCCATCCTCGCTCACCCCTGATGTGACCTTGGCTGTGCAGCCTCGGATCCTAGCTTCCTTCTCTGCAGCACGTAGATGGGTCTGGAAGAAGGTCTGCCCTGTATCTGTTCCGGTTGCCATACTTTCTCTTTGCCTTTTTCTTCTTCTTTCCTGAGCAGTGATAGTGAGCGCCAGGTCACGGAGCCAAGTGCCTGGACCCCCATCCTGGCTCTGTCTCCTGGAGCTGCTGACGCAAGGCAGCTCCCTCCCCTCTCGGTGCCTCTGCCTTGCCATCTGTGAAATGGAAAGAAGAAATAACCCGAATGCAGAAGCCCGCAGGGAGAGCTCAGAGCAGCCAGTGGCCAGCGAGCTCTCGGTAAACGCTGGCCAGGATTCTTTCTACATTTCTATTGCCAGTATTTTAGTGGCTCACTTACATTTTCAACGTGGGTCCTTAACCTAACAAACCTGACGTCAGTTAGCATCTCCAGAATCGTGAAAGGTTGCGCCGAGCGGGCCGGGATCGAGGATTTGTCAATGCACCTTCCACATCCTCATGTGCCTCCCAACTTTTCACGATGTGTAGCATTTTAGTTTCACCTTATTTTCAGAAGTCTTTAATGTTGGTCTTTGTTATTAGTTAATATTTATTTAATAGCGAAGAGGCTTGCGGCTTTTCTCTCGGGGCTTCCCCTGCGTCAGCAGCCCCCTACGGGCCTCAAGCCCCGATGGTCTTGCTGCCATGACTCTGCACACACATAACATGCACATGGACACACACGCATATGCCTGCACACAAACATGCACACATCTACAGGCACATGCACGCACACCCACACCATTGAGGTTGCTTCCCCTGGGGCACCACCTCCCCTGGATCTCTGCCCCCTTCCATCAGCACCTGCCCATCCTGGGTCCCGATTCCTCAGCAGCTTGCTATCTCTTAGGACAAATCAACGGATGAGTGTCTCCCCAGGTGACGTCCCTGGACCACCGTATCAGGATCACCTGGGGAGTTCAGACCGGAAGAGAATAAGAGAAATAATGATGAAGTTCAATGTGTTGTGGGTAGGACCCTGGAACAGAAAAAGGACAGTAGTGTGGAAAATGGAGGATGCTGATGAGCTCTGTAGTTGAGCTAACGGTATTGCAGCCCTGTAAGTTCCTGGGTTCCCCATTGTACCAGGATTTGGTGAAATGGTGACCACAGGGGAGCTGGCTGAGGATATGGGAACTCTATGGGAATTCTGTGGGAACTCTCTGAACTATTTTGCAGCTTTTCCGTAAGTTTCAAATTAACTCAGACTAAACAGTTTTTAAAAAATCATCTTGGGAGTTTTTTTTAACATACATTCCTGGGTCCACTGCAGACCCGTGGAATCAGAGGGGGCTCCAGGCACCTACATTTTTTAGACCCTACTTCCAAGCACAGTCACATGCTGAAGTAACCAAGGATTAAGAATTCAGCCGATGAACTTGGCGGGGGACAAAGTGTGTTCCCTAACAGTCAGCATTTTTATTATCCTGATCCCCCCCGGACCCTCTGGCTGCTCTTCCTGGGCACAGGTGTCCGGCTCCAGGCCCAGCCGAGAGTGGCACCACCGCCAGAACCACACAGCCTCTGCAGAGGGGTGGCCACGTGGGAAATCTCCCTCCGCACCCCCGCCCCTCCCCTGGAGGGGTTGGAGGTGGTTGGTGGGTCCATCCTGGGGCCAGTCTCACTTGGGAGCCCAGGAAGGACCAGCCTGGGGGCCAGGAGCAGAGCAGAAGCAGGAGAGAGTGGAGGCAAGAGGCCACAGGACTCGGAGCCGGGCTAGGGGCCGCTCGTTCCTGGAAGCTACATTTTTACCAAGCGTCCAGGGGGCGCTTCTGTTCCACGAAAGCTGAGAATCATGGGTGCTTACCCATAAGGGCCAACCAGGGGTTGAAGGCTCCAGGTCGGCACCGGCCAATAGAACTTTCTATGATGACGGAGATGTTCTATATCTGTGCTGCCCAACACAGAAGCCACTAGTCGCCTCTGGTTATTGAGGACCTGCATGTGGCTAATTCGACTGAGGAACTGCATTTTAACTTTTATTGAGTTTTAATATAAATAGCCACATGTGGCCAGCGCCCGGAGGAAGGACATGAGACACTAGCCCCCTCGCTCCTCCATCCCGTGTCGAGCTGTGCACAAATGACAGGCTAACCTTTTACCTTGACCTTCAACACCCAAACTCAAAGTGGTGATGTGTGCCAGGCAGACCATGGGGATGCTGGATGGGCAGGAGAGACTTACAGGTACTTTTTAAAATCTAGCTCCCTCCCCAACGAGACTGGGTGAGAAAAGGACCCTTCCTCGAGGAGCCATGCAAAAGAAAACAGGCCACGGATGTGTTGTAAGTTGCCGCTCCAGAATCCAAATATGCCGGCCCTTTGGGTCAGGCAGGAACACTCACTCCCCTTCGGTCCCCCATTGTCCAGGCAGCCCCAGCGCTGGACCCCTGCTGCTCTGAAACCAGACAGGAACTTACATCCAGAGTAGAGCTGCTCAGGAGGTGGCAGCCCAGGGCAGGGTCAATAATGCATGAGCAGCCGCAGCCTGCTCTGAGAGGCCTCACCCCTTCCATGCAGATCTGGCATCCGGGATCCTGGAGCTCTAAGGGAGAGGGACACCCTCCCTTCGCGTCCAGGGCAGGACTGGGCCTGAGAGGGGCCACCAGGGCAGGCTTCGTCCCAGCCACTGCACAGATCTCACCCAGAAGTGAGAGACCTATGACTGGCCCCGTAGATGGATTCCCATCCCTGGGGGGTGCAGGCCCTCTGGAACCATCTGAATCCCCCAGGGGGGCAACAAAGAGACCAGGAATGCAGCAGGAGGCCCAGGCCGGAAGCCAGGAGGGCAGACACCATCCCCAGGCTGTTAGTCCTTGGCGGGAGCTGGAAGTCATCACACTGGCCTGTCACCGTTACTAGGAGGGGTAGTGGGGCGACCCTTGTGCCATCTGGTTAGAGACCCTGTGGTCTGGAGAGGACAGTCTGAGAAGCACCGGGAATGAGCATCCGTGTCTTAGAGAAGACCCGAAGTAAGGATTCAAGGCAGTTTCCTGCAAGTGGTCCCCAAACCCCAGGAAGCATCTTCGGGGGTGGGAGCAAGGTAGGGCAGTATTTTGGACCGAATTGTGTCCCACTCAAAATTCATAAGTGGGGGCCGGCCCAGTGGTACAGCGGTTACGTTTGCACGTTCCGCCTCTCAGTGGCCCCGGGGTTCGCCAGTTTGGATCCCGAGTGCAGACATGGCACCGCTTGGCAAAACCCATGCTGTGGTAGGTGTCCCACGTATAAAGTAGAGGAAGATGGGCAAGGATGTTAGCTCAGGGCCAGTCTTCCTCAGCAAAAAGAGGAGGATTGGCAGTAGTTAGCTCAGGGCTAAACTTACTCAAAAAAAAAAAAAAGAGAGTGAGAAAAAAATTAATACATGGAAGCCCTAACCCCCCATTGTGCCTGGATCTGGACAGAGGGTCTTTAGGGAAGTAATCAAGATTAAATGAGGTTGTAAGTGTACGACCCTATCTGAGAGGACTGGTGTCGGTACGAGAGGAAGAGACACCTGAGGGCTCTCACTCTCTCTCTCTGCTTGAGCACAGAAAAGAGGCCACGTGAGGACACAGCAAGAAGTGGCCCTCTGCAGGCCAGGAAGAAAGGCTTCACCAGGAACTGACCCCGTCAGCACCTTGATCTTGGACTTCCAGCCTCCAGATCGTGAGCAAATAAATTTCTATTGCTTAAGCACCCCCAGTCTGTGGCATTTTGTTACAGCAGCTGGAGCAGACTAATACAGGAGGGAAGACAGTTCATAAAGGGTGTGTTGTCAAGCCAGTTACCCCGGTGGGCAACGGAGGTTGGCCTATTGGAGAACTCTCCAGAATGTGGCACACTCTACAGAGTCCCCCACCTGGGAGGCCAGGGTAAGCTCAGGCATTTATCCTCCAACTCCTGGCACCCTGCCTGGATGGGGGCAACCCCCAGGAGGTGATAATGCCCCAGCTGTGAAGAGCGTCAGGGGAAGCCCAAGGGCAGGGAGATGCAGCTGCCGGTAGCTGGATATCAGGTCAAGGGCACCGAGAAGGGACATGCCAGAGGGTCTGGGTAGGCTCTAGCAACATCTGCAGCTGGCAGCCTAGCCGGTTTGGGAGGCTGGTAAGAAACACATGCACGCTCAAAGGGCCCGGCTGAGAGAGTCAAACAAGGTAGCCGAGCAGGGTTATTGGACGGTGAGGCACCCCAGGTCTAGCAACGGCAGGAAGCTGTTACCTGCTCAGTCCAGAAGGGGCAAGTGAGGGGAGCCCAGGGAATGGGGAGCCATAGAGGCACCACCAGTCAGGATGAGGATGCCAGAACCCCAGCAAGGCTGTGGGGCAATAAATGTCCCAACTTTTCCTCCCACGTTTTACCTCTGGCTTAGGCAACAGAGTGGATGGATGATGGCGGTGGTGTGCTGGTAAATGTTTAACAACCGGCTCTCCAATGCAGAGCAGCCCTGATTAGCAGGGTCTACCGATTTCTGTCGTATAAATACTCCCACCAAGGCCTGTTTCAAGCTACCAACATGACATCCACCAGCTTATAAAATTGCTGAACGTTTAACAAATGGCTCTCACCAGCCAGCTCTGGCACACCATTAGTTGACGATGTCACATTCAAAGAAACAAGTATCATAGGACAGGGAACAGAAGGGAAAATAATAATTATAATAATTGCCATCAGAATCATGATCATAATGAACACTTAGGGAGCATCGCCAAGTGCCAGGCACTGTTCCAAGTCCCACACATGTTAACTGATCACATCATTACGACGGCAACTCCATGAGATAGGTGTTATAATCTTGCCCATTTTGTCCATGAGGACACTGAGGCACAGAGAGCTCCATTTCCTGGTCCAGAATTACCCAGCTAAGAAGTTCCAGAGTCAGGACTTGCACCTGGTCAGTCTGGCTCCATAGCCTACCCCCCGCCACACTTCTCCACAAACACTCCCCTGGGGTGCCACAGGTTGAGTTTAAATGGAGCGCCCAAGAGTTACTTAATGTAGCAGCCTGGAAATCAAGAATGAACCAAGGAGAAATGAGGAAACTGAGGCCCCGCAAGGAGAAAGGCATGCCAAGGCCACAGAAAGTGAGTGACCGAGCCAAGATCAGGACCCAGGTCCCTCACTTCCAGGAGCTCCCTGCCCGCAGCCCCCCGCCTCTCCCCGTGGGTGGCAGGGAAGGGGCAGGGCTGTGTGAACTGGACCTGGGGTCCAGCAGAGAGAATGAGTGTCCTGGGTCTCAGCGTAGAGATAGTATGTAAATCCGTCATGCTAGGAGACCTTTCCCAAGGAGAATGTAACTAGAGGACCCAGCTGTGGGACACACCAACGTTTAGAAACTTAGCAAGGATGCTGACAAGAGGCCAAAGGGTTGGAGCCAACTGCTCTGAGTTTTCTCAGATTCTGTGTTTGTCTGTTTGGCATCCATTAATCATGGGGCCAAACTAACAGTCAAATTGTTTACATATCCCCTGTGGTCTAACTTTCACGAGCGTGCAAAAATCCTTTCACAAACCTTCCAACAGTCTGAAGTGCAGACCCCAACCGCCTCCTTTATCTAACTCTCACCCATCAAGCCAATATTCCCTCTGCTCTAAAACCACCAGGACCGGGTACCAGACAACTAGAGACCACCCCTGGAGCTCAGAGCCCACCAACATTACTCACACTAGCCAGTCCAAAGCCATTTCTCCTGCCCTGGCCTGCCTTTCGCTAGGGAAAGATACATGGCCGAGGCTTTCCCCTCCGTCTTGCCTCTGCCTCCTGACTCTGGTGCTTCCCCAGGTGGCCCTGCGTGGATATGTGCCTCTCGTTTCCAGGAGAACCGTGAGTAACAATAGATTTTTGTTTGAATGGCATTATCCTCTCCATGTTGTCACTCAGTCACCTTTATAATTTAAGACCCGGGTACAGATCACAGACCCAGGGGAAGGCGAGGTCACAGAAGCCAAGAAAGAAAAGAAAATCTGTTCAGAAAGGAGGTCACGGCCGAGTGTGCTGGATGCTGCTGAGAACACAGCCAGTTGACCGGAAGGGCCCATTCAATCCAGGAACCCAGAGCTCAGAGGGGTCTTCATGGTGACCAGTTTCAGCAGGGGCAGCAGACTGGGTGCAGGAGCGAGCATGCATTGGGAGAGACAATCAGCAAGAGCAGGGAGCTGACGGAGAGTCTGTGCTCTGACCTGGAGGCTGTGCCAGGAGGAGTGGGGGGACCAAGTCAGGGTTAGGGAAAGCGGGAGATGCTCATGCACATTTGTGGGCTGACAGGAAGGTCTGGGAGGGTGGGCGAGGTTGCAGACGCCCCTTTGGCACCTTCCACGTGAGCTGCCCTGAGAATTCCCTGAAGACCATGAATAAATGATTAAAGACCGACATCGATCCACAGACCTGAGGCCTGTTTTATTTCTGACTCACGTCTTTTCCAGCGGCTGCTCTGAAGGGATGATGAGAAGGCAGCCCCTGGACCCCAGTAAAAAGAGTGGGCTCTCTGCGCTTGTGAAAACCTTCAAACCCCTTCCCAGCGTCCTCTTCCAGCTGGTGGCTCTTCTCACCCCCACAATGGCCCACCAAACCCACGATCACAGGGCCTGCTACCTTTGTGTCTTGGAAACTTAGCCATTCTTGACAAGAGGCTTTTTTTTCGGAAGAGCGTCTCTTTGAGAAGGTTTCTCTTCAAAAGACCCAGGCACGTCTGAGATGTTCTCTTCCCCTGGCACTATAAAGACATAAATTTTCCTGGCTCATCTCCTCTCCCGCTCTATGAGTTACGGCAGCTTCTCAGTCATTTATTATTCATTATTATCACAGTGACATACCCAGCCATCTAATTCATTGTCTCCCAGCGCTTTCCGCATCTCGTTTCTTAAATGCTCACCCGGCCGGAATTTCTTCTGACAAACTCCTTGCCCCGCTCTGGCGTTATCTTTCCCCAAAGAGGCATGATCATTCTGGAGCTTTATTGGCGATCTCGTGAAAGGGCCCTTCTGAAAGAATCAGGGCTTCGAATGATCACCGATCATTTAGCAAAAAGGGAGAACAAATGAGAACTAAATGGAACCGCCCATTCTCGCTGAACTGCAGAGGAAATTCAAGGCACCACCATCACAATGTCTCCTGGGCCTGGGAAGGCATCAAACATGTATGTCCCCTGGTTCCTAAGTGACCCCACTGACTGTCGCATCTGTGGACTGCCTGGGCAGATGACGTCAACATCCTGGATTCCCACAGGTAGGCAGGGAACTGTCAGCAGCCTGGGAAGGGGCTGTTTGTTCTCGGACCCTCTACAGTCATTCTTCCTGTCACCCCCACAGCCAGCACACCCAGATCCCACCCACACGGTTTCCCCTATTTGATGCCCAGAGGGACCCCTGCTGTGGACTCCAACTTCACCCCATCTAAACTTGCCTGCCCTATTTCTGTTCCTTTTAAGGACCTGCCTCTACTCATTGATCTAAGGCAATGTTGTCCAGTGAAAGATTCTGCAGTGACGGAGATGTCCTCTGTCCGCGCTGTCCAATATGGTAGCCACTGGCCACGTGTGGCTATGGAATACTTGAAACGTGGCTCATGCAATCGAGAACTGGTTTTTGATCTTATTTAATTTCAAGTTTAAGGGTAAGCCAAACTTAAATGGCCACATGTGGCTACTGGTGACCCGTTGGAGAGGCAGGTCAAAGGGGGCTTAGCCATTCATCTAGCATGTCCCAGAAAATAGTCATGGGTGACACTTACCAAGTTCCTGGCGCATGCAAAGCATTGTGCTGGATGTGCTCCATCCGTTATCTCATTTCATTTTCATGACAACCGTGAGAGGTAAGTACCATTATATCCCATCTTACGGTGATAAGACCGAAGCTCAGAGAAGCTAAGTCAAGTTGTTAAGAAGGGATTCAGATCTTGGTAGCCCAGGAAAAAGCTCCAAGGGAGATTACGGGAGCTCCATCTTTGATGAACCTTACAAGCAGCACAGATTCCTATCTGGGATCCTTATGATATGGTTCTGTCCAGAGGCAAGGGGAGGACCAGATGACCCTCCATGGTCCCTTGGAGGCTGTAATTTTTTCTAAAAAAATTGCTCCCATTCATTAAAATCACTATGTACCTTACTTGAGGAAAGGAACTATAACATGGAACAAGATTTAAAGAAATGAATCTGGGACTAACGGAGTGCCTTCTCTCATAGATTGATCCTCCAGGTCTTCTTTGCTAAACCTTGGTTTCTGGTCCTCTTCTCTAGAAAACTCTGCTCCTCCCTCCCATTAATTGTCTTCCACACGCTGGTACCAGCCTCTCCGAGGCTTACGATAAGAAGCCTTTCCAGCAAATCGGGTTGTTTGGACTAACGGTCTTTCTCTGCTACATTGGGGGGAACATTCTCTCTTCCTGGGTCCTGGACTCCTCTCCCCAGAGGAAGTTGCTTGGGACTTCCTTTCCTGATCAGATGCTCCATCCCTGAAACAGAATAAAACTTCCGTCACCCGCATCCCCTCTCCCAACTCATTGAGGGGGTGGGTGTCCCTAGGCAATCAACTCTACTCATTCTCTCCCCACCCCAGGGAGCTGCCAGGTCACCAGCACATCAATCTAGAAGCACTTACACTCTTTCTTTTCAATTCCTTTTCTGTTTTGTTTTTTAACCACCGCCACTTTTATTCCTCTAAGGTCAGGCTATCATGGCTTTTTCCTCAATCTTGCCAACGGGATGAAAAAAACAGATACATCATTGGAGGCAGGATCACACACAGATTCACACCGCATGCAAATGTGCAAAGTGTAGCTTCTTCATTCGGCTATAAATAATGTCTATGAAATAATCTGATCTTCCTCCCAGGTCCCAACCCCATTTATGGCTGGAAGAAGGGGAGGCGAGGGAAGAAAACAAAATTTAGTCCAATCCAGTAAACATGGCATCCTTCCATAATCTAAATAGTCTCTTTAGTCTCTTCAGGGTTTCTCGCCCTTGGCTCCCCCAGCCCCTTCAAGGTGGTGTCCAGCCTATGTGAACAGTGGTGATCTTACGACATCATTGCACTAGGGGGTAGGGGCCCTGGCCTCTATCTAATCCTTGGATGACACGTGGCTGGTGTCTCTTGAGCAGAACTGGCTACTAATCTGCAAAGCTCAGTGCCAAAGGAAAATGTGGGGTGCTTTGTTCAAAAATTACCAAGAATTTCAAGACGGTGACAGCAGAGCATTAAACCAAGCTCAGGCCCTTCTGAGCTCGGGCCTTGGGGAATACATAGGTTGCATGCCCACACAGTTGGCTGTGTTTACGTGCAGATCTGCCTTTTATTGGGGTCTACCGCTGGGCGAAGAGGGGTCTCTTCTCCTGGGGCTTGGTCAGAGCCAGAGTTGCCCCTGACCTTTCTGGCCTCTGGGAGGGGTGCTGTGCCCCATCCCCCACCAGGGCACAGGAGGTCAGGCCTGCAGCCCTTGGATATGGAGCCCATGTATCTCTGCCCATTGGTCCCAAACCCAGGTCAAGCCAGAAGCCCACCCTCCTCATCCATCTCCCAGGAATGTGAGTACTTCGGTCCTGCCCATGTCTCACGGAAATGACAGCGCTTCTGGACTCAGCGCTTCTCTCTTCCTACCAGGTGAGGCCTGCAGCCTGGGGGGCCACCTCCCCCAACACCCCATCCAGAGTCCTAAAAAGAGAGTGAAACAGAAGCCCCTGTGTAATGTCCAGGGAGAGGTGTTTATGACATGGACTCAGTACCACGTCTCTCTAACTGCTCAAACCACCGAGCTCAAAGGGGCAGATGCCCTCTGATTCGGCCCACCAGGCCTCTTCTTAATCTACTAAAGGGGGAGCTGAAGGAATTTCAAGAATCCTTACTTCTCCTGACCAAACCTGGCTTCCGAATCTATGATCTGGCTGCAGACTTGCAAATCCCATTTCGTGCATGCAAAGCTGATATTAACTTTCTTCCTCTTTGGCAGGGTGGCCATAACTGCCTGGCTTCCCTACCCTGCCTCCCGGGAAACTGAAACGGCTTTGTGTTCACATCCCATGAGTCTTGGGCATCCAGCGGACCAATTTCACAAGGTCAAGCGTAGGAAAGACAGGGAGTGTGACCCCATAGCGCCCACATAGTAGGGAGACCCGCCCAGCCCGTGTGGGGCCCTGTGCTGGAGACAGGAGGGTGGGAAGTTCCCCCTTTTCAGGTTAGATTTGAAGGAGGAACAGGTGTGAAAGGGCCAGGTGTGGCAAGAAGTGAGGAGGCACCCGCCCTGTCTTAAAGGGGCAGTCAACAGTTCCAGTTCACTTCTGCCACGTGGGGAATGCAAGCCCACTAACGTATTTACGGATTTTTAATGTTTTTATTGTTGACAATTCATTCCAATATTTAAAAAATAAGCAGACTGTGTGGGTACACCACATAGGAACCAAACAAAGCATGTTTTCTGGCTGAGTCCAACCCCTAAAAGAACAGAAAGAAGACCGGATGCTGGGAACTGGGGTATGGGGTGAGGCTGGTGGGGGCAATTCTCGTAGGATTTTAGTTGTATTCTGAAAGAGACATATTGCCCCTACCGGGAAGCCGTGACATGGTCTTAAACAAGGCAAAGGTACCACCAGATTTGCGTCTTGAAGAGACCCCTCTGGTTGGCGCATGGAGCCTGGGCTGGACCAGAGATAGGAGACGTGGGAAGACCAATTAGGAGAAGAGATTGATGAAGGAGTGACAGTGAGCAAGGAGACATATTTAGAAGGTTCCATCGGTGGGAATTAGAGACAGAGAATCATTAAATAAGTCAACAGTTTATTCCCTGGCACAAGCCAAAACTACACATTAAAATCAACTCAGGGGGCCGGCCCGGTAGCGTAGTGGTTAAGTACGCATGCTCCGCTTCAGTGGCCCGGGGTTCACCCATTCGGATCCTGGGTGTGGACCTACACACCACTCGTCAAGCCATGCTGTGGCGGCATCCCACATACAAAATAGAGGAAGACTGGCACAGATGTTAGCTCAGTGACAACCTTCCTCAAGCAAAAAGAGGAAGATTGGCAGTAGATGTTAGCTGAGGGCCAATCTTCCTTGCCAAAAAAAGAAAAAAAAAATCAACTCAGGAATTGAGAGGGATGTGGATCAACAGGAACTCTCCTTCACTGCTGCACGCCCACCTTGGAGAACAGTCTGGCAGTTTCTTCAAAAGTTAAACATACACCTACGTATAACCCGTTCTTTTCACTTCTAGGTGTTTCTCCGAGAGAAATGAAATGTATCCATACAAAGACTCAAGCATGTGTCCACAGCAGCTTGATTCAAAATATCCAAAAACTGGTAACAATCAAAATGTCCGTCGATGGATGAATGGATAAAGAAATTGTGGTATAGCCATACAATGGAATACTACTCAACAGTGAAAAGGAACAAACTGTTGATACATAAGGATGTGAAGGAGTCTCAGAATCATCACACTGAGTGAAAGAAACCAGACAAAAAAAAAACCACAAATACATGCTGTATGACTTATAGAAAATTCTAGAAAATGTAAGTGAATCAGAAGACCAGTGAGTGGTTGCCCGGAGATAATTGGCGGAGGGAGGATGAATTACAAAGGAGAAGGAGGAAACTTTGGGGGGAGTGATAGAGATTTTTATCTTGAGCGTAGTGATGGTTTCACATATATATATATATATATATATATATATACATAAACTGAACTGATCGAATTGTACACTGTGTGTATAGTTTAGCATACTCCAACTATACCTCAATAAAACTGGGGAAAAAATCAACTCAAGGAACCGAAATAAAACATTCTGGGAAGGAGGGCCCCACCCCCACACTGGCTCTGCATTTCCACGTTTTTTAACCCAACTTCTAATTTTAGATAGAAAAGAAAAAAGAAGGGAAAAAAAGACACCACAGTGAGACATCGCTTTAGAAAAGTGTTGAAATGCGTGAAACACTGAGATGTTACCAGAATAAATTAAATGAACAATTTCAGATCTTTGTCAAATATTCAAAAATATTTAAAATGAGCAAGTACAGAGAAAACTAATGTTGAGCAAATAATTTTACCGAATATCACCTATTACGCTCTAACGCGTGGCTTTTTAAAATTTGATTTTGTTTTTGTAACAGAAGCTTTTATTTCCAAGTCTTCTTAAAGGGACTTTGCTATTATGTATTTTTAAAGTGCAATTTGAAAAGAACAGGTCAGTTTTTAAACAATTATATTATGATGTTGCCACAGGGCACAGACTTGGAAGTCAGCCAGTCCTCAGGTTGACTCCCAGTTCTGTTTCTAGTTTATTTGGAGGCCTCAGACAAGTCGCTGTGCCTGTCAGAGCCTCAGTTTCCCCAATTGTAACACAGAGCTAATGACCCACTGCCTCCAGATGGCCCACCACGTAGCACACACGGTAGAGACTGAATGTGAATTTCCCCCCTCTACGGCAGTAGCTGATTATTATTAGCTTCTACTCTCAATATAATTATTAGATTTTATACCCAATTAGTCCTAAAGCTGCTATCTCCCCAAAGGAGACTGAAGGGAGCAAACTGTCACGCTCCGTCGTTTCATTCAAGTCTGAATGTTGATCAGACCATGAACTGGACACTCCTGGATGCATCATCAAACACTCTCGAAATCATCCCACTTTTCGCTCCTCACCTGCCAGGCAGCAGAACCACAGCTCTATGAAATACGAAGCGAATACTCTTTTATAGCCAGGCATTCATCTTCAGACTCCTTGGCATACGAGTCCCTCCGAGTTAGTTTATTATTTCCAAGAAATTGTAACGGAGCCTTTTTATCTACCTTCTGTTGTCGTAAGAGTGATCCCACATAAAGCATGTCAGCCGAATATGAGAGAGGCGTCCTTCGTCCGGTTTACTGTTTCCTTGAGACAGCAGCCTCTGGGTCTGGCCAGCTGACCGCTTTGATAGGGTCACTGAACATGCTTTTCAAATAAAGACAACTTGGAGAGTGTGGAAGGTCTTTCTTTCCTGGGTCAGTTTAGCCCAAGGTCTGGGGTGGATGGACCACATGGGGGTCTGGCGTGTCCCACCCTGGCCAGGCAGGGGCTCCTGGGCACAGCCAAGGTGCTGACTAGGACTAGACAGCTAAGCACCCAGACAGATGCGCTGGTCTCAGCCACCCTTCCCTCTGTGCCCCCCGCTTCCGGTCCTGGACCCCAACTAGTGTCCAACTTGCGGTTCGCCTCCCCCGTTTCCTTTCTCATCTCCTTGTTGCAAACAGACAGACCTGGTTCCAGCTTGCCTCGCTGGGCCTCAGTTTCTCAGTCTTTAAAATAGGGATAGAAAAAAATGCCAGAGCAGGTTTTCCGCTTTTTGGTTTTCAGTAAGGATCAAATCTGACGGTGGCGGGTGAACGCGCTTTGTAAATTACCCAGAGGGGAGCCGTTCCTGTCATTGTCATTCCTCCTCCGCGTGCAGGGAGCCGCGTGCTCTCCCCTCTCCCGCCCCAGGCCCGGCGGTGTGCATATAAACAGTCAATGTTTGCCGACTGCATCCCCGCAGAAGCGCTCCTCCAGGGAGCCGGCTCAGCTCTCAGCCCGGCAGCTCTAAAGCAATCGTTTACGACTCGGGGAACGCCAGGCTCCCCCCAGGCATCTCCCCGAATCCCCCAAAAGTTCTGAAAAATAATTTTAGTCTAATGAACTCTGGAAGCAAACAAAGGCAGAGGGAGAAGGAAGATGATGACCCGAAATAAACGACAAGGCAGATGGGGACCCGAGGTACCTGGGGGATGGGGACGCAGTGACCCCAGACTCCCGCACAGACGCGGACATCCAAGTGGAAGGCGCGAGGGGCGGGGCCTGGGCTGGTCCACAGGACGGGGGGACGGGGCGGAGCCTGAGGTGGGTAGGGTGGAGCCTGGGGTGGGAGGGGCTCACAGAACTGCAGGAGTGGGGGGCAGGAGGGGGGAGGGGGGAGGGGGGAGGGGGAAGGGGATGGGGGGATAAGGGGGAGGGGATATTGGGGTGGGCGGCCAGAGCGACGCCTAGGTACACAGATCAGGAGTAGGGGTAGGATCAGGTTACTCCCAGGGCGGATGGGGGATGCCTGGCCTTGTCGACATCTTGCAGCGTGACTGTGTTGTCCAGGAAGGGGAAGAGCTCTCCAGTTGGAGGAAACAGCATTTCCCCGTGCTACTGGGTTGAATTGTGTCCCCCAAATTTCCTATGTTGAAGTTCGAACCCCCAGCCCCTCAGAATGTGACCGTATTTGGAAATAGCATCTCTACAGATGTAACTGGTTAAGATGAGGTCATTAGCGTGGACCCTGATCCAATATGGCCTGTGAGGACCTCATAAAAGGAAAATGTGGACGTGAGATACACACAGAAGGAGAGAGCCTGTGAAGAGACACAGGGAGAAGTTGGCCACCCACAAGCCAAGGAGAGAGGACTGGAACGGGGGTCACAGCCCTCAGAAGGGACCAGCCCTGTCCACACCTCGATCTTGGACTTCCGGCATCCATACTGTGAGACAACAAATTTCTGCGGGTTCAGCTGCCCCAGTGTGGCAGTCGCTTACAGCAGCGCTAGCTGACTCGTACATCAAGTCACAGAGGCCTGAAGGTGCGTGGTGTGGGGGACTGCAGACAATTTGTAGCAGAGTGGGAAGCAGGAGAGGTGGCAGACGAGGCTGGGGCTCAGAGTGCCACGTTCAGGAGTTTGGGGGGGAGGCGTGGAGGCCTTCAAGCCGGGAAAGACGGTGGTCAGTTCGGGCTTTAGAAAACTCGCCTGGCTGCCGAGTGGAGGAGAGAGCCACAGCCGCCTGGGCAGAGACCGGGTTCAAGGACAGCTGGAACACAGCTGTTTATTATCTCACAGTTCCGGAGGCTGGAAAGTCCGAGATCAAGGTGTCTCCTGAGGCCTCTCCCCTGGGCTTACAGATGGCCATCTTCTCCCTGTGTCCTCACCTCATCCTCCCTCTGTGCGTGTCTGTGCCCTAATCTCTTCTTATAAGGACACCAGTCATATGGGGTCAGGGCCAGCCCACATGACCTCATCTTAATTTGTTTTTCAATTCAAATGTGCATTTATTGAACCTATAGTAAATGGGACACGGTCAAGAAATGCCCCTCTCCCCATCTGTGTACCATTTCCTGCCGTTTCTCCTCAGCTGGGTACTCCCGTGAACTAGTTTTTTTACATAAATGTTATGCAATCTCCTGTAATGGGATGGTAGTCTTGTTTGAAGCTCAGAGTCTTCTCAGAAAGTGGCGGGGAGCAGAGTGGTGGGCACAGCCGGTGGAGAAGTCGCTTCATTTGAAGCGTGCGTGGAGATGGACTCGTGGCTTCCTGTGGAGGGGCTGGGCTGGGCTGGCGCTCCAGTCCTGGGCTCTTGAAATACAGCATTGACATCTGCATGACCTTGAGTCACACGGTGTGAATGGAACTGGTATGAGCTGTGGCCCCATTGACTTCTTCCACAAAGCGGGGAGTGGTCGACTTCAGATCTGTAGAGAATTCGAAAGCCCGTGTGTGTTCAAACACATGTCCGTGGTCGACTCTGGAGGTCGTGTGGGGAAAGTCACAGCCGGGACGAACAGGGCAGAGAAGATCAGGGCCTTCCCAAGTTAACGTGGTGTCAGCGGGGAGCACAGAAGGCTCTGGAAGGAAGGCAGGCAGGTCGGCAAGCCCTGGAGCTCCACTGGGCTTTATAGGACCCTCGGCCTCCTGTCCCTGAAGGTGACATTCCTAGCTGGTCGTCGACCTCATCTTAATTTAATCACCTCCTTAGAAACCCAATCTCCAAATATAGTCATATCCTGAGGTCCTGGAAGTTAGGACCCCAACATATGAATTTGGGGGGCCACAATACAGCCCATGATAATGGGATACCCGGGTTTCTATTGCAGTTCACTCTCCAAGCCCATGGCCCCCTGTGACACATCAGAGAGAACCCAAGACAGGCCAGCTGCTCCCCCAGACTGGCCCTCACAAGGCGACTATTTTCTCTGGGAATTCATCACTGTCTGGGTTCGGCCCTCCCTAGCACGCTCAGAAATCTGATTTTTATTCGTTCGGGTGATATTGATCGAGCTGGCTCGGCACCAGACGTCGATTTTATGGGCCCCGTGAAATGCTCCATCTCTCTTAAGGGTGAACCGGCGTGAGCCAAGTTCAAAGAAAGTGATACATGAAAACCGCAAGGCCCGCTGAGCGATTTGCCCTGTGGGATGCAGCCATCGGGGGTACAGGTTGACGGGTCATACCGTCTCTCCCTCAGGCAGGCTCCGAGGACAGGCAGATGACCACGGGCCGGCCACTTTGGGTGGACAGAACTTGCAGACTGACTGTACTTTCTCATCCAACAGGCGGGCCTCCTGGAGAAGGACTGTGATGCCCCCAAAATTCACCTGATTAGTTCGAATCAGAACAAGGAGAGTGAGGCAAACTCGGGCGCCGGCTGTGGGCTGAGGCAGCCTGAGGCTCCCTCTCCCAAGCCAGGGCTCACCTGGCAAGACAATCTTGATGCCTTAGCCAAGATGCCTCCTGCCTGGCCCTGTCGGACTGCTCTGCCCTCAATGTCTCCAGGCCCCGGCTTACCAGCCCCTTCTCGTTCCGTGATCTTTCTCCGAACAGGGTAGGATTCAACTGGCCAGATTTCCACCTGCTGAAATTGCAAACCCACGCCAGACTCCAAATCCAGGAGCACAGGAGTTCTGGTCTTTCCAAATCCTCCAGCCTCTCATTCACTCACAGACCCAGGATCCCACCGGAGGCAAAGCCCAGCTAGAGGGAAATGTGACTTTTCTGGGCAGCCCCGTTTACAGAGGCAGCTAACGAAGCCCCAACATCAGGACCTCTCCTTTGCCTGGGCCCCTTCAAGAGATGGAAGATGTCAGGAGTCATAGAGTGTTCTAGGTGGGGAGAGATCTAGATGTCTAATAAATTGCCCACAAGAGATCACAGAAGAAAAGGACCTGAATGTCCAGGGCTCCGTAAGTACTTTGTGGCGATTTCCTTTCTCCTTCCAAATAAATAATCATTTTCATACCTAAGTTTATATTGTATTTATGCATCTTTTCTCTCAAAGGGAATCCCTCGAATGGTCTGAACTTCAGGCCTCACAAACCCTGGATCCACTCCTGCTAGTTTCCTTCAGTCCTCATCCCACTAGGGTGCTGGGGGCGGGGGGGGGGGGCCCCTCCAGATGGGCAGCTCCATGCCTTCGGGACTCAGGGACGCCGCCCAGGAGGTGGGTGGACGTGATGAGCCAGAGATGAAGAACCTGCAGGTTTTCAGCGTCTGAACCTTCCGTGTGTAGTGGAATGTTGGCTCTGAGCTCTGCCCCCACAGGGAAGAGTACCCCCTGTCCCTTTGGCCCTGCCCGAGGCCACCACCGCTGTTTGGAATACCCACTTGGCTGGCGTAGCCACGGGTCCCCTTCATTTCACCGAAGCGAGAGATTTACATCTTTTAATAACACATGTCTTCCTGTTCCTTTCCAGGGACATTTTTAAGCTTTAAAAAACCAAAACTTTGAAAATTGCTTTAAAAGTTGAATCACGAATTTTTGTGCCTCCCCCTCAAAATCAAAATAATGTATTTTTGCAAACGACGGAAACATCAGACGCCTTCAACATCAGACGCCTTCCCTCGGTTGTCTGTCTGTCTGACTGACGCGTGTTTAGGGACAGGTGACTGCCTGGCTGAATTTATGTCCTGGCGCGTTTTAACGAGCTTTGTGCGATGGTTTTGACCTGGGCGTTGCCGTGTGGCTCTGCGTCTCCCATTAGTCTGGTTGTGTGGGGTCTCCTCACCTGTGGAGAGTCCCTCCCCCCACCCCCCACCCCTGGGGCGTTGTTGTGTGTCTGTCGGTTCCCTCCCCACCTCACTCCCATCTAAGCGGGGCTCCATATGGGACTGCCTCAGGCGCCAAATCCTCCGTTCAGGATAAAGTCTGTCACAGAGGGACGAACGCAAGAGGGACAGTAGCCAGGGCCCTATCGCCACATGAACTGGTGGCAGGGCTTCAGACACTGCAAGCTTCTCTCCACGACATCCATCTCCCCCTTTCAGGGTCTGCTTCTTCCCCTCTTTGCCCTCCTCCCGCCTAGGCCCTGCCCTTTGCCCCCCCCCCCCCCAGGTGTAAAATGCCCACTGCTCCCTTTGCAAGAGCCGCCCCTCTGTAAGCAGCCATCCCGGGAACTCATGCATGATTCATAGGCGGCGCCTGGCCTGGGAGCGAGTGCCTGGGAGAGGATGGGAGGCCCACAGAAGCAGTTTAGTTCGGGGAACATTCTCTCATGGATGCACATCCATGCTGCCTGGAAGCGCCCTAAAGAGAATCTGACGTGTGGCTACCTCTAAAATAGCTTTTAAGTGTGCAAAGTGCCCAAGGAGGACGGAAAGGCGCAGAGCAGACGGGACCCTGGGCGGCGAGAGTTCCATTCTGGCTTTGTCCTTGAAGCACAAAGCACCATGGGCCCTGTGGTGGCCTCCTGGGTGCTCGGCGGGGAGAGAGGACTGTCCTGGTTAAGGCAGGGCCGCTGGGACCTCCGGGCCTCTGCGCTCCACTCCCTCACCAAGCCAGGCTCTTTCGGCTCTGTGGCTGTTTCAGAGACAGGAACAGCTCTGTCATCCTGGCCAAAAAGGAGACCCCGCTACAGCCTTCACCAGAGGCCCAGACCCAGGCAAAGCAGCCAGGGGGCTGGACAACCTGGCTCAGTTTCAGTATCACACCCACCACCTAGAGGGCCTTGGGCAAGTCACCAAACCTGGGGATTGGGAAAAGTGTGCCCTCCTGACTTGAAAACCCCCAGGTGGTATCCCATCGATTTCTTATCTACTTGTCTCTGTGATAGCCACGTACAATGGGGTATTCAGAAGGAATACTTGTCCTGGAGACCAGACCTGCAGAGCTGCTGGCCAATCAAGAAGGCCCACAAAGGCCAACACTTACCGGCAAGGCACATGCATCAGTCATAACTTCCACTGGTAAGTGACTGAAATCCCAATACAACTTAGCCTCACAAAAAGGGGGAACTCATTAGTGCCCATAGGTGAGAGGTGGTTTCAGGCATAGCTGTATCCAGGCACAGAAACAATGTTGTCAAGAGGCTGCGGCTACCACCCATGACTCTGCTTTCCCCTCTGTTGGCTTCATTCTTAGATAGGCTTGTCCATGTGGTGCTTCACGGGCTTGCCAGCCCAGTGGAGGACAGTCCTTCTTGTCCAAGGGCTCAGCAAAAGTCTCAGGACTAGGCACTGTAACCAGGAAGATGGTAAATGATGAGCTTGGGGATAAGAGGTGTCAGTGCCACCCAATCCACACAAAATGTGGGGAGCGATCCCTAGAGGAAACTCAGAGTCATCAGAAGGACGGGAACAGTATGCTGGGAAGAGAAAAACAGCGGGCATCCAACATGCAGTGAAGACAGGGACTCCATCGTTGCTCCATGCTGTTTACACAGACAGGCAGGCATTCCTGGTTCCAGGTTCGTTCTCCCTGGCAGACAAATTCCCTCTGTTTTAAATACCCAGAGTGGTTTCTCTGTTCCTAACTGGAATTATCTGTTACCCTAGTGAATGGCTCTCCTGGGGCCAGGGTGGGCAAGGGGCTCCCCAGCAGCAACCCCAGCCATCCCCAACTGGCTGGGGCATCTGGGGCAGGGGGGAGGCCAAGCAGAAGCCTGGGTGTTTGGCTGCCTCTGGGACAATCTGCTCAACCATGGCCCAAACCCAAAACAGCCAGCCTGGAGTCTCGCTTGCCCGTGGGAACAGGAGGCAGACACTCCGTGGGTACAGAGGAGAAATCGAAGAGAATGCCAAGCACCCTCGATGGCGGTTCTATAGTAGCTTCAGTGCAGCATTATCTGTACCTGCTTGTAGTAGACACTCCTTGAGCCTGGGCTGGGCCCCCACCCGGCCCTGCTGTGCCCTGGGTTGGCCTTGGGGACTCCCTGGGAGGTTGTCCCATGACCCCTCAAATCCTCCTACTTCTCAGATTGGCCCCTGGCTCAAGATCTGCAACCCTGAGCTCATCTCCCTCTTGCCTCCAGGGCCACCCACACTGCCTGCATGGGGACAGCCTTCTGCAAAGCCAGAGGAGAAAGAGGAAAGCTTACTCCAGCCCCAGGTGGGCCAAGGCCCAGCCTGAATCCTGCCACTTCCTACTGATAGTCTCCAGCCTACCTCCTGGACACAGGCAGAGGCCACCTGCATGCTGGAGCAAGCTCAGAGAGCACAGGTGAGAAGGGGGACCCCCAGGAACCCCCTCCCCCAACTGCCACCCATCCAGCCCCACTTCCCATTCATTCTGCCCCCTCCCACCCACGGCTCAGAAATCCAGGAGCATCACCATTGTCACGTAGCTTGGAGGCCTTCTTAGGAAGAAGTTGGCCATCACTCGTCTAGTGCCCAGCCCGGCACCCATGGCTGCAGAGGGGTGGCTGGTGCCACAGCACCACAGTGCCACCCATTTCTCAGCCATCCACGCGGCTATGCACTGAGTGGGCTCTGGCCCCCAGGGGGCCTCTGTGGAGTTGAGTGGGGCCAGAGAGGGGAAACAGCCACCCTGAGCACCGCCTGGTGTTGGGCTGGGTCCTCTGGTGCCAAAGGCCACAGGCCCCTCCCCCTCCCGACAGACCAAACTCAGCAGCTGTCTGAGCAGCTGGCCCATAAAATAGGAACTTTTCTGCTCTCACTTCCACCTCCCAGGAGATGCTGTAGGGGAGGGTGCACCCAGCTCTCCCTCCTCCATCCCTGGCATGGCAGGCGAGTGACAGCTGTGGTTGTCAAGATCTGGGTCTGTGCTGCCATGAAACCAGAGACCGTCTCTAGTTGCTGCTGCTGGGCAGAGGCCTCAGGTGGGATGGGGAAGAAGGGACAGTCCCTCCTGCCTCTCGAATAGGGAGGCAGCCTCTCTCCTCTGCCAGCCCGTGGCCATGGGCAGCAGGACCCGGCACTCCGCTCTGGCCCCAGCACCTGTTGTGGTGCAGAGCGCCCTCCCCTTGCAGGTGTGGCCAGTCTAGATGTGGGGAAAAAAGACAAAGAGGAGGGAACCCGTTCTGGTTTCTGAACTCTTAGGAGCCTAACCTCCTCTTCATATCAAGTGGGCTTCTATCCTTTGAATAAAAGAATTACAAGTTGCCTGGCCCCAGAAACCCTTTGCCCTTTGAAATGCAATGCCCCACCCTTGTTCGTCTGTGGGGACATCATTCTCTGCTTGGGGTAGTAGTGCCATCCCTGGCCCGAGCTGGTGTTAAGGTGGGGTGGACAGACAGAGAGGTGGGTTGCAGTGGACCACGTGCAGCCCTCTGTTCCAGCCCAGAATGAGGATCCTGGTCTCCTCTTAGAACCACCCTTGGGGCCTAGAGGGCAGAGAGGCCATTTTGTCATCTTGTCCCTGGGCTGAACCCATTAGTCCTTGTTCAGACAATCTCTTTCAACCTTCATTACAGGATCAGCTTCTTCCCAGGGAAAGGCAGAGGGTCTCCGGGGGCATGAGGACCCTTCACAGAAAAGGAGGCAGTGGCTTGGGGCTCCTTAGCTTGTGGACAGAAGTCAGGAGTTTAGAAATAGTCCCTCTTCCCATTGAGACGGCATTACTCTCACCCCAGCATGGCAGCAATGACGCTGACAATGGAGCATGGCAGCAATGACGCTGACAATGGGCCTCTTCTGGTCCCCTTGTTCTGTCCACCAAGTGATTGACATTTAGAGGGTGTAAGAGGTTAACAGTGTCCCCCCCCCTCCAAATTCATGTCCACCCAGAAGCTCGGAATATGACCTTATTTGGAAGAGCGTCTCGGCGATGTCCTTCTCAAGGTTAGAGTTGAGACCACACTGAGTCACGGTGGGCCTTAAGGCGGCGAGCGTTTCCTTACAAGAGACAGAGAAGGACACCTGGGGACAATGGGAGGAAGGCCGTGTGAAGACGGGGCAGAGATTGGAGTCAGGTGTCCACGAGCCAAGGAACATCGAGGAACGCCACCAGAAGCTGGAAGAGGCGAGAAACAATTCTCTCCCACAGCCTTTGGAGGAAGCGCGGCCTGCCAACACCTCGATTTTGACTTCTGCCCTCCAGAACCGCGAGAGAATAAATTCTTATTGTTTAAGCGACCCAGCTTGCCTCCTCCTACAGGCAGCCTCTCGGCTCACAGTCTTGGAAAGCAAAGCGACTCGCAGCCGGCCTTGGACCTTATCCCCCAAGCTGGCCAGGCTCCGGGGTGAGTTACCATAGCTCCCAGAAGCCAAGGAGCCTCCAGAGCCGGGAGGCTGTCCCCTCACTTGCTCATTTCCAGAACTGTGCTCGCCAACATTGCCCCACCCCAGCTTAATAGTAAGGATTTTATTTGCCTTACCTATTTTATGGTAAATTATTTTATAATTTGGCTCCTCGTGTCTTATTTTAATATTTTATTCTATCAAATAGAGCAGGAAATCTTACTTCACTGCCTGGATCACCCTCCAGTCGAACCAATATGAATACGGGGTCAAGGCATTCAAACAAGACAAAAGGCATGGACAGGCGAAAGCCAAACCCAGCAGCAGACAGGTGCATGAAAACAGAAATGCAAATTAAGGCAACAAGGAGATGCCACTTTATAGCCACCAGTTTGGCAAAAATTAGAAAATAGGATAATGTCAAATGTGGGTGGAGACATGGGGAACTGGGTTCAGGACGTGCGGCCAGGGCTCAGGAAGGCATGGTGGTGGCAGCAATGAACATGGCGCTCCCATCTGTGCTAGAGGGCTGCTGTCTCCCTCAGCAGCCCCAGGAGGGGACATGCACAGGGTGCCAGGCATGGCCCTGTTTGAGATGGCAGGTTGTGCGGGAACCCAGGCTGGCTCTGTCAGCGTCCCCACAGGAAACAGGTGACACTCCCAAATTAGGTTCATTCGAGGAGGGTTAATTCACAAAGGGGCCGTTTACAAAAGTGTGGGTACAGGGGAACCCCAGAGGTCGTGCCAAAGCCCCAGGTTCAGAGCCGCAGAACTGTTACCCAGGCCTGAAGGGAGGAAGGGAAGCAGTGGTGGCCGGACCCAAACGGGAAGAGTCGTGTGGACGAGGCTGCCTTAGGGCAGCAGGACCCAGCCAGCCTGAAGTGCCGCTGCCAGAAGGATCCCGAAAGGATTGCCCTGCCCTCTCCTCCTCCTCCCCTCTCTCTCCGAGCTCCTCGTGGGACTTCTCATTGGCCCAAACCCAATCAGAAGGCAAAGAGCAAGGAGCCCATTGTTGGGGTCCATACGGGAAAGCCTGCTGGGCACAGAGCAGGTGGGGAAGGGTGGGGGCGGGGCCTGGAGGGGCAGACTGAAGCAATGGGAGACACTCAGCACACTCCCACCCTAGGGATCGGATAAACTACACACAGCGCCGTGGAACACAACGTGGCAACTGGAAGAAGTGAAAGGAGTGGTACGTACAGCAATGGCAGGGGGTCTTAAAAGCCGGTGTTGAGTTAAACAAGAAGAGAAAGACACAAAACAGGGTCAGGAGGACAACACCATTTGTGTACATTTAAGATGCACACATACACAAGACCAAACCATTTCAAAGATGTGCCTAGAGCCAAGGCACCAACCAGAGGAGGGCCTGGGAACAGAGACTGGGAACAGAGAGGGCTCCCAAGGATGGACAGTGAGCCATGAGCTGGGGGCATGATTGACAGCTCCCCGCCTACACCCCTGCATCCCACTCGGCAAAAGTACTCCTTGAGTGAGCAATCCTCTCGGAGTGCCAGGTGACAGACTGTAACCTATTTTCTCCCTCTCTGGAGGGAAACAGTGATCATGGTTTCAGAATCTCGGGGTGAAATGAGCTGGGCCCAGTGTCGCTCAGGGAGGGAACTGTTCAAATCCTTCTACCACTCTGTTGTAGGAGGCCTTGTTGGGGGGGTCTCCTCTCAGTGTCCCCTTCCCTCTTCCTAACAGAATCCAGACTCCTGCTTGGCCGCCCATCTTGCCCCGTGCAGCCCACGTGCTTTGGGCAAAATGAATGCACCCCCGGTGTAGAGGTCATGTGTTAAAATTTGCTGGGGCCACCATAACAAAGCACCAAGACTGGGTATCTTAAACAATAGAAATTTATTTTCTCACAGTTCTGGAGGCTGGAAGTCAGCCATCGAGGTGTCGGCAGGGCTGTTTGCTCCTGAGGCCTCTCTCCTTGGCTTGCAGACGGCCGTCTTCCCATTGGTCTTCACACGGTCTTTCCTCTGTGTGTGTGTCTGTGCCTTAATCGCCCCTTCTTATAAAGACACCAGCTGTGTCGGGTTAGGGCCCACCCATATGACCTCATTTTACCTTAATTATCCTTTGAAAGGCCCCATCTCCAAATACAGTCACATTCTGAGGCACTTGGGGTTATGAGTTCAGCATGTGAATTTAGGGGGACACAACTCAGCCATCACAGATCAACTGGGTTGGTGGCTCAGTGGACATAGGCCTCTGGGTGTACCCATTGCCCTGGCCACAGGCATCACTGTCTGGTCAAGTGGATCTTGGAATTCATGCTTGGATGCAGGACAGACTCTCCACCTCCATCAGGATGACGTAGCATGAAGAAGTAGAGATGCAAATGACGTGGAACCATGACGGGGAGCCAGCCAAGGATGAAGCTTTCATTGCAGAAGGCAGAACAGAGAGATGGAAAGAAACCTTTCATGACACTCTGGAGCCACTAAACCAAACCCATGCTGACCCCCTCGCCACCTCCAGTCTTTCAGTCACAATAGCCAGGAAATCTTTGATGTTGGAGCTGATGTGAGCTCGATTGTCTAATGCAAACAGCCACCCAATTCCCGTGTCTCTGCAGTTCCTAATGTGGGTCCCATGCACCTCCATGCTCCCTGGGGAGAGAGCGGCTGGTAGAGAGATGGGAACAGCTATTCCTCTCCATCAGGCTGAACCATCACACTTCCTCGCGGAGAGTCCTGGAACTGGGGAGTTTGACGTCACCCAGGGATCACACCCAGAATAGTGTGAGTTATTCTTCTCCAGCCCCCAGGGTCTGTACCTGGAGTCCGGAGAGGGAGGTACAGCTCCTTCTCTTAGGAGGGCTGTTGGCTCCTGGATGTTTCTTGCTGCCAAACCTGAAGAAGGGGCTGGACCATCTCCACCTCCATCTCCAGATTTCTAAAAAGCCCCTGAGTGATGGGTCTATGAAATGCCAGGGCATAGGAGGCCAGGCCATCCACAAATGCCACTCCTGACCCAACCCACCATCCCAGTAGCATGTTGAGGACATCATGGCTCCCACCAGCCCTGGCTCTGACTCAGGGGGAATTGCTGATCCACCCCACCCACTGGGAGGCTGGTAGCGATTGCCCTCAGAGGCTTGGGCGCACCTGCATCACTCTTGTTTCCTCGAGCCTGCCTGACGCTTAGCACGTGCCCTTTTCATTGAAGCTGCTTGAAGGGTCTCTGCTCTATCCCCACCTCTGGTGAATCTATCACTGAGAATTCAGGAGCCACTCCCTTTTGTGAGGAAATCCAGTTTATTCAGCAATTCTTGCCTCCAGGAAGTTCTCATAGGCAGCTGGCCCACCACGTCTGAATCTCCGAGCTTTGCTCAACTGCCTCCAATGGGGGGTCCATAGTGACCCATTTTTCCCACCTATTGAGATGCTCTTGAACAAATGAAGCCCAGCCAGGTGCTCCTCTGGGGCTGAGAGACTGTCCACCTCAGAAACGGAGGCCCTGGCTTCCCAGCCAGGAACCCCCGCAAGGCGGGATCCCGTAGACTTTCTCTCATCACTTCTCTGCAGGGGCCCAGCCATCCCCATGAGGATGCAGGTCATCCCCAGGCCCTCCCTCCTGCTTTTGGTAGATTATGCCCCTTGACCTCCTTGAGTCCTGCTAACAGTTTGCCCTGCCCCTCTAGTCTCAAAGCTTCCCCCACAGCAAACACAACTGACACATCCCAGGAGACCTTCAGGACAGAGGGAGTGTCTGTCACCAGCATCGTTCATTCTCCCACTCGGAAATGACTCCAGGTTCTTCACAAACCAAGTACCTCTTAAGGCAAGGCTGAAAATTACTTTCCAACCCTTACCTTCATGAAGCTTTTAGACTTCCTTGGTTGAATGAATTTATGTGAAAATCTGGTCCTCCAGATCTATACAGCCTCCAAAAACGGTAATTCCGATCTCCATGTGTTTTCCACAATGTCGCTCCTTTGACACAAGCGCTGTTCTAAGCTTCATGAATTCCTTTAGCAACATGACATTCAACAGTTAGGTGGCGTGTGTGTGGCACCCACCACCGTGCCTGGCGCAGAATAAGCTCTCAAAAGACATTTCTTGGTTGAAAAAAATGAAATAAGGCTCTGTGTTTACCACACTGCCGTTCTGACACTTACCACCTGGAGTTGGCACACATCCCACAGGTTTAAGGGCGTGGTCCCCATTAAGACTGCTCCCACTTCAGACACCAGGCACAAGTTCAGGGGTCCCCAGGCCACCCGCGATTCTGACCCAAAGGCCACAAATCTGGAGGGTTTCCATGACCCCTCTCAGATTCAATAGTTTGTTAGAATGACTCACACAGCTCAAGGAAGTGCTATATTTTATGATTATAGTTTTGTTGTAAAGGATACAGATCAGGACGCAGCTAAATGAAGACACACACAGGGCGAGGTCTGGGATGGTCTTGAATGCACAACTTCCGTGCCCTCTCCCCGGGGAACCTGGGTGTGTCACCCTCTGGCACACTTGAGTGTTCACCAACCAGTAAGTTCCGCAAAGCGTCAAGGTCAGATGTGAAACTGCTTCCTGGTTCATAGATGGCCATCTCGTCACTGTGTCCTCGCATGACCGAAGGGGCCGGGGAGCTCTCTGGGGTCTCTCTTATAGGGCATTATGACATTCCATGAGGGCCCACCCTCAGCCCCTAATCACCTCCCAAAGGCCCTGCCTCCTGACACCAACACACTGGGGGTTAGGATCTCAATAAATTAATTAGGGGGCACAAGCATTTAGATCACAGCAGGCTGATATCGCCTGGCTCAAGACGCCATTAGGCTGATCGCAAGGTTGGTCTCTCTGGCACGGCCAGCCCCCCTCCTGAGTCGTTTCATTCACATAAACCCAGGTGTCCTCCAGGAACGCACCGTGAGTGACAAATACTCCCAGCTACCCGGGAAATTCCAAGGATTTGAAAGTTCCCTCCCGGGAACCTGAGACAAAGGCCAGTCAAATTCTTTATTACACAATAGTTCAGATCTTGAGTGATTATTTTAATAAGAGGTGCAGTGGACCACTTGAGTTCTAAAATTCTGATGGTCACTCTCTAAACATAATTGGAATTAATCCCAAGACTCCATGTGGAATGACCTTCCAAGAAACACACCCACTAGATAAAAATTATCAGAAGACATTCTGGTCTATGCTTATGGCTCTCAAAGAAGACTACACACTGATGCTTCTTAACATGCCTTCTCCCGTCTTTCGGCATTTTGATTCCCTCATCCTCCTCTCTCCACTCTTTACTCTCACCTCCACCAAGAACTCTGTCCTGACCTGGGCCCCAGGAGTTCTGGACCTTTCCTCCCCTCCCCCAAGAAACAGTCTGAGCTGCCAAGGACCATGCCTCCAATTTCATGAATGAAAAGAAACTTTCCAAACTGCAATGGTTAATTCTCTGTGCCGGTTTGACTGGCCGCGGGGTGCCCGATTAAACATTATTTCTGGGTGTATCTGTGAGGGCGTTTCTGGATGAGATTAGCATTTGAACGGGTGGCCTCGGGAGAGCAGACGGCCCTCCCCAGCGTGGGTGGGCGTCCTCCAATTCACTGAGGGCCTGAACAGAACAAAAGGTGGACGAAGGAGGAATTTACCCTCTCTTCCTGACTCACTGCTTGCGTTGGAATATCTTATCACATTTCATTTTCTTCTATGCCACCAGCTCTCCTGGGCTTCCACCTTGCAGATGGCAGATCGTGGGACTTCTCAGCCTCCATAATCACGTGAGCTAAGTCCTCATAATAAATCTCCTTTGCTACATATGTATCCATATATAGATCCTGTCGGTTCTGTTTCTCTGGAGAACCCTGACTAACAGGCAAGTCTCACCTGTCTTTGGTCCTCTCTCCTCCAACACCCTACCACCTGCTTGATTACAGCAATCTGTGTTGTCACAAAGATCTGAAAGCCAAGGTGAGAAGATAGATCAACTCATTGAATGTCAGCTTGACAACACCCTCAGATGATCCATAAAGCGAGCTCTCCTCTCTTCTCCTGTTACAGAAGAAAGAATTGTAACTCAGCGCTCTGTGACCTGCCTGAAGTCACATAGCCAGGAGGTGACAGAGCCCACCTCCAGCCTGGATCTTCTTACGCTGGGACTGGCCATTTCCAGAACACTGCGCTGAGACTCCGTATGTAAACACTGACCCAGAAACGCCACAGGACCCTCAATTATTCAAATAAAGTTGCAACCATATTTATTCTACTCCATTTGCCAAAGTGGATGTTCTAGAGAATTTTTTCAGTATGCATTTGAAAGTTTGAACCAAAGGGGCTTCTGATGAGCGCCCAGTTAACAAGAACCAGACACCTCCTCCTCGCCCCACATCTTCCCTGAGACCTCTGGATTTCGGGAGGAATTAATGTGAACTCCCGTTTCTAACCAACTCTGTTTCCTGAATTTCTAAGCAATCCAGGCACCTGCTATTTGGAATGAAGAGAATAACCTACGTGTCTGCTTGGCTTGATGAGAAACTGCAGTCCTCAGGCAGAAGAAGATGCTTCTAGACATCCTGGGTCCTTCTCTTCCACAACTTGCCTCTCCTGGAAACAGATGTGGCGCAGGGCACCCTTTCCGGCCCACGGACCTCCTTACGGAGGCTCCTAATACATTTTTCACACTTTTTTTGCCTTCAAAAGGGGTCAAGACACAGGTCCTGGGTGGCCGTGATGTTGAGAAAGTGTAGCAAGTTCAAATCCAACCTCCACAGCCCACGGGGTAATCTTGGATATGTTACCGGACTCGCTGAGCTGTTTCTCTACCCACAAACTGGGGGCCAGGGGGGCTCCCTTGCTCAAGTCCACCCTTCAGGCCGCTTGAGAACCCTACATGTTAACACCGGTAAAGGGTTGCCATGCCGATGCCTCTGGGCACCTTTCCCACCTTCTGCTTTTCCTCCAGAAGTCTCCCTCAGGGCAGATTCCACACCCCACTAGAATGTTGGCCTGCAGTGCCCCTGACAGCCCTAAAAGCCCTGGGTCCCCATGGAGTGAGGGCCTCCCCTCTGCTGAGCCAGCACCCGCCCAGCCATGTCGTTGACGGCCATCACTCTCATCGCCAGCTCAGGCCAAGGCTGGCAGAGATGAACTCCACTCCTCTCACACCCCTCCTCTCTGTGGTGGCAGAGGAGCATTGCGCAAGGGTCCCCCAGCACTCAGGTTCCCGGTGATCTCACAAGCCACGCTACCATGCTGAACTTCCGAACGGGGGAGGAGGAATAAGTGATGTCTATTCGCCCATCCCCAGGCCCTCCCCTTCCCCCACCCCAAGCCCATGCTGGGCTTTCTGAGAGGAAACCAGACTCTCTGGGATGTCCAGCCGGGATCAATTAGATAGAGCCACACGGAGTGTGAGAAACTAATCAGATCCATTCAACTCGAAAGCCAGTTTTGCACGACCGTGTCCGTTTATCCCCCAAGAAATTTCACACCTTGACACAAATGAGGAGATTTTAAGGAAGAGGAATTTAATGTAATGTAGCATTTCCAACCATGGAAGGGCACATGAAAATGCGTCTCCTCTTCTGGCCCCCTGAGATACGTGAAAGGATGTCCCCTTCCCGAAAAGGTGTCCCTCCCATGACAGTAAAACCCCAGATCAGCTCGTCTCACAAGGACCTGGTACATCTGATGGTGTCACTTGAAGGTAGGTCAACGAGAATGACACCTACAGCTACAGTGTAGCTTGCATTACCTGGCACACAGTGGGTGCCCAATAAGTGTTGGATGGATGGATGGTTGGATGTATGGTTGGATGGACAAGTGAAGGAGTTATTCAATGATTCCATCACAAGCTGAAATTCACTAAAGCCTTTCCATAATGATCTAGGCGTGGAAGAGTTGTTCGTGGAAAGGCAAGAACCAAATTTGCGAAGCCTCCTGTTGGCTTCACAATAATTCATGCTCATCTGCGTCTAATAAAATATGGAAGCAATTTTACTGGAACATTCTGTGCTTTAGCGATTCATTCAGCTCTTTCCTCTAGGGGGCAAGTCATATATTCCCATCCAGATGTGTGGGGAGTTCCATGAATAAATCTGCAAATATCAAGATGAGACGCTCCCCCCACCCCCAACCCCGGGAGCCTGAGTCTAGCTAATGAAAGCACGCAAGTGGAGACCAATGGAAGTCATTCTGGCCTCCTCTCCTATGCACACACGGCCTCCAGGCCCAGAGGGCCCCAGGCTGTCCCCCTGCTGAAGGGACCCGGAACTGCTAAGGCAGTGGAGTCTCCAAGTCACTGTCCTCAACTTTCCTGTCAAGTCCACGCCTGTCACTTGTCAGGACCTTGGAGAGATATGCCGCTCTCCACCCCATTGGCCCTCAACTCGAGAACATTAGGAAGGACACTCAGGTGCCACAGCTGCTGCCACTGTCCCCCTCAGACGCCACGCATGACCCCTTCATGGGGCTGCGTCCGCCTGTAGGAGCTTCTCCCAAACTCCTTGCAGATTTACGAACTGATGAATACAAATGAGTCACACCTGCCCAGAGCTGCCTAGCGTTCCATTCACGTCCTGATTTCCCGGGTCACCAATTTTTTTAATTAAACTTTTAATTTTGAGATAATTGTAGATTCACATGCAGTTGTAAGTAATAATACGGAGAGATCCCATGGACCCTTGACTCAATTCTCGCCCCCTCCCCCATGCTAGTATCTTGCAAAACTGTAGTACCAATTTTTTAAAATATAGCGTCCCATGCCCATTTCCTAATGTGTGATAGGAAGCATATTTTCACCAAATTGAGACTCTTGACTCCCCCCCATGCTCGCAAATCTGCTTGACTTTCCCTCCCAATTTTTCCCATCTTGACAAAGGGTACTTCCCACCCAAGTGCACACCCCCAAATTCAGATTTTCTCTCTCTCTTCCTTGAATTTTCCCACCCAAATCCAAACCAGCAACCAGTCCTGCATGTCCACCCAAAGAGTCCTGAATCCACCCACCTGTCACTCTCTCTACCACAATGACCCTGGCATCAGCCACTGTCAACGCTCTTCAGCAGACCCGGCTACAGAATTTGCAGGGCCCAGGGAAAAATGAATGTACGGAGCACTTGTTCGAAATTTATTAAGAATTTCAATATGGCGGCAGCAGAGCATTAAACCAAGTGTGGGGCCCTTCTAAATGCAGAGCCCTGCGGACGGCACAGGCCCCACACCCACAAAGCCCACCGTGCCCTTCAACCAGAGACCACCAGGAGCACACCTGTAGATGGACAAAGTTGTGTGCATCGATTTGATGCAACAAGGGTGAGCACACACCATGGGGATGTCTGGGGCTTTTCAGGACCTGTTGTGGGATACAAGCTTTGGTTGAATGATTTTGGGGGAGGGCTCAAGGAAGCAAGGCTCCGCTCCAGATTGGGTGCCATCAGGATTCAGGGGTAACGTGATGATTGAGCATCTTAATAATTCTTATCTAGAAGGTGAGGAGGATGGAGCGAGGCTGGAGCTGTGATGGATCTAAAAAAAAAAGAACCACGTTCAGAAAAAAGGAAAAGACTCATGTTAGCCAGGATGGGGGATGTTTGGTTAATTTTGTGTTTTGGACGATGTCCATGTTTTGTCTGTGTTCAGACAAGATTTTGGAGGGGTCTTGCTGCTGTCTTGATCCATCGTGGTCACAGAGTGGCTTTGTCTGAGGTTGGTGACCCGTGAAATGATGTCCAACAGGAGAATGCCTTTGTTCTTTCTTACCCATCATCTCTGGCCCAGCGGCCTGCAACAGCCTCCCTAACTTGCCTCCCCACCTTCCATCTGGTCTCCAAACAGCAGCCGATCCTGTTGAGTCATAAGTCAGATCCTACCACTCCTTTGCTTAGACCACCAGCGCCTCTGTAGTGAGTTGAATTGTCTTCCCCAAAAAAAGATAGATCGAAGCCTTAACCCTGAGTACCTGGAATGATGCCTCATTCAGAAATAGGGTCTTTGCAGATGTAATTAAATTAAGGATCTTGAGAAAGTATCATGTTGGATGTAGGGTGGGCCTTAAATCCAATGCCAGGTATCCTTATAAGAAGAGAAGAGAACACAGGGGCTGGCCCGGTGGCGCAGCGGTTAAGTGTGCACATTCCGCTTCTCAGTGGCCCAGGGTTCACCGGTTCGGATCCTGGGTGTGGACATGGCACCACTTGGCATGCCATGCTGTGGTAGGCGTTCCACATACAAAGTAGAGGAAGATGGGCACAGATGTTAGCTCAGGGCCAGTCTTCCTCAGCAAAAAAGAGGAGGACTGGAAGTAGTTAGCTCAGGGCTAATCTTCCTCAAAAAAAAAAAAAAGAGAAGAGAACACAGAGACACACAGAGACCATGTGAAGAAGGAGGCAGAGACTGGTGATGCGGCC
Organism: Equus quagga; assembly: GCF_021613505.1. Classification (NCBI taxonomy): domain Eukaryota; kingdom Metazoa; phylum Chordata; class Mammalia; order Perissodactyla; family Equidae; genus Equus; species Equus quagga. Next base: position 34,899,550 of record NC_060273.1, on the reverse strand, counting down.
ACAAGCCAAGGAGCACCTAGGGCCACCAAAAGCTAGGAGAGGCAGGAAGGATCCTCCCTTGGAGTCTTTGGAGGGACTGTGGATCCACCGATACCAAGATTTCGGATTTCTGGCCCCAAAACAATGAGAGAATACGTTCCTGTTTTACGTCACAGAGTTTGTGGTAACTTGTTGGTGCAGCCCTAGGAAACTAATACGGTCTCCTCTTGCAATTAGAAAGGAACCTCAGTGCCTTCCTGGGACCCAGCAGACCCCAGGGGCCTGGGCCTGCTTCTCTCCACCCTCATTCACCTTCGACTTTTCCCATTGCCCCCCATGCGCCAGCCACACCTGCCTCCCGTTTCCTCCAACGCACTGGCCCTTTGCACATGCTGTTCCCACTGCCTGGAATCCACTCCTCTGATCTTTTCATGGCTGATCCTTGTCATCATTTAGGTCTCCTCGCAGATACCCCCTCCTCCGGAAGACCTTCCGTAACTTCCTTGGTTAAAGTAACACTCCCTCACCCCCACCCCCACCCCCAAATGCTCCTTACCCTCTACCCTGTTGCTGGTTTCATTTTTCTCAGGACGCTGCAATTATCTCATGTATTTGTTCACAGTTTTATTGTTTGTCTCTGCCCTCCACGTGAAGGCTCCGTGGGGTCAGGAAGATCCCTGTATTTCTAGTACCTAGAACAACTTATTTTTTAAAAAATTTTATTGTGGTCATAATAGTTTATAACATTGTGAAATTTCACTTGTACATTATTATTTGTCAGTCACCATACATATGTGCCCCTTTACCCCTTATGCCCACCCCCAACCTCATTCTCCTCTGGTAACCACTAGTCTGTTCTCTTTGTCTATGTGTTTGTTTATCTTCCACATGTGAGTGAAATCATAGAGCATTTGTCTTTCCCTGTCTGGCTTATTTCACTTAACGTAATACCATCAAGGTCCATCCATGTTGTTATGAATGGGACAATTTTGTCTTTTTTGTGGCTGAGTAGTATTCCATTGTGTATATATACCACATCTTCTATATCCATTCATCAGTTGAGGGGCACTTGGGTTACTTCCACGTCTTGGCTATTGTGAATAACACTGCAATGAGCATAAGGGTACATGAGTCTCTTTGAATTGTTGATTTCAAGTTCTTTGGATAAATACCCAGTAGTGGGATGGCTGGGTCATATGGTATTTCTATTTTTAATTTTTTGAGAAATCTCCATGCTGTTTCCCATACGTGGCTGCACCAGTTTGCATTCCCACCAGCAGTGTATGAGGGTTCTCTTTTCTCCACATCCTCTCTAACATTTATTTTTTTTGCCTTGGTGGTTATAGCCATTCTAACAAGGGTGAGGTGATATCCCAATGTAATTTGGATTTGATAGAACAGATTATGTTTATTGAACAAACACACGCCCTGCCCTGTGTTTACTGTATGCCAGGCGCTCTGCCAAACGCTTTCCAAATATTACCTCATTTAATCTTTACGAATAAGATATTTGACAGAGGAGGAAATTGAGGCACAGAGAGTTTAAATAACTTGCCCAAAGTCACACAGCTTGTAAGTGGTGGAGGCAAGATTCGAACCCAGACAGTGTGCCCCCGAGTCAGTGGGCTTAAACACTCTGCTGGACACACAGAAGTCTTAAATATAAATGTCTACGGGATGAATGCATTTACCTTGAAGAGTGAGTACCAGCCCCTCATAGGTAACCTATTAGGTGGGAGGGAAAAGGACAGGAAGTTTCTCTCACGTCCATGCCTCACCCACTGGGCCACCCCATTGCTCCCATCAAGGCTCAGAAGACCAGTGAGGGAGAAGAGAGCAGCACTGCAGAAGGTTCTAGAACAGCTCCCAGCCCCCAGGTATGGGCTGCCTCCCAGGGTGTGGGGCTCCCCTCTCTCACCCACATGCCCACCTCTCTCCCCATCTTGGCCCTGAGCTCTTAAGGGAGGGGAACTGGTGTCACCCAGCGGTTCCCTGCGCTGGGTCCCTCGGTGCTCCCCGGACCCCTGCTCAGTGCATTCTGCCTGCAGGTGAGCAAGCCCACCACGTCCTGAGCTGCCCCTGGCACCCAGGCACCTACAGGGCCTTCCTGGGCTGGGCCCTGGGCCGTAGCCCACCTTCCCCACAGCCCTGGGGCTCCAGGGGATGGGGGTGGGGAGTCTTTTTCTCTGTGTACTGACACTCTCTGGCATGTTTTATATAATATTAGCATTTCGTGGCATTGGTAAACAATCCCAGGAAGCAGAAATGAAGTGGGTGGATCGATAAATAAATTTTTTAACAGGGAAAGGGAGCGGTAAGAATGAAGCATAATCAGAAAGGAGAATGTGAGCCACGCCGGGGAAGAAATTTGAGGTGGGCAAGGTTGAAAATGAGTGAGAAAGGAAACCTGAGAGAAGAAAATAAAGCTTTCACACCAAGGAAGCCGGAATCCTGGCCAGGAAGAGAGACTGCTCCCCGGGGCCGGGCCAGCGCCTCCGTGGTCCTCAGCCATCCTTCGGGCTGAGGGCCTCGTGGTCAGTGCTGCTGCGTGATTCATCTATCTGAGGTTCCCTGAGGCCCCGGAATGCTGTAAACAGAGTTTATGGCTGCACTTGCGTTTCTTTGAAAGTCTTAGGAGCTTTTTCTTTCTCTTGGTTGCGAGCTAGAATTGAAGATGAACTCTTGGACCACGAACTCTTGATGTCTCCAAGGCATCAGTGGTAGCCGATGTGATGCTAACGGGAGGCAGTTTTAGATAAATTATTCCATCCACCTGTCCATAGAGAAACTGCCTAGGAAAATGTCTCCCAGCCTGTTCTCGATATGAAAGAAGATATTTCCCACCTCTCATAATTAGCACCCTCCACAAGCCCTCAGCCTCCAGGAAAGAGGTCCGATTCGAGACATTCCCGTAGAGTTATAATTAGAGTTCTCTTCCAGCTCTTTTAAAATAGCATCTGGGTATACATTACACTTTATTATTTGTAAAGCAGTTTTGCAAACATGATTTCACCTGGCCTTCACTTCAATCTTCTGGGGTGAAAACACGATCTTTCCTCCCGTGACGCCAGCCCCGCTCTGGGAACGAGGGAGGAGGTGTGGCTGTGGTGGGTGGGTCAGATTCTGGGGTCTGTTGGGAGCCCTTTTGCTGGTAGGAAGGTAACTGTGGTCGAAGTGTTCACACAGTTCTAGTACTCGCCTCTCTCCTTTGACCTGAGTTCCTGCCGAATCTAGGGAGTGAGGACGGAGGCCTGGCCAGTCCTCCTCCTGGGCCCCCTCCGCCTCCTCCCACCCTGACATAACAGGGAGAGACCTGGGCCAGCCACCTCCTCTCCCAGGCCAGCTGGGTCTTAGGCACTGGGGGCCGATATGCTCTGTTTCGCGCTCTGCCTCTCTCTGATCGCATCCTCTGGTGCTGGGAGAAATGAGCAGTTGGCCTTTTGTTGCAAATTCCTCGACCTTAGGAAAGAGGAGGCTCCATGGAGTCCAGCCTAGATCAGAAAATTTCGACACTGGGATTTGGGACCCAAGTCAAGGGACACTTTCTTACTGAGGGGCCACATCGGGGGTGGGGGGGAGATTGACAATGCCAGATGAGGGCATTGCTAGATTTCCAGGTACATCAGTCAGGAAAGGTTAGGTTACGCTGCAGTAACAAACAACCCCAAAATCTCAGTGGCAAAGAAAAAGAGAGAGAAAAGGAAGGAGGGAAGGAGGAGAGAGGTTGGTTTCTTATTTCCTTTGCTGTTGGTGGCAGGTCAGCCGTGGTTTTTCTCCCCGTCCTTTTCATTTTAGGGCCAAGACTAAAGAAGCTTCACCTATCCAGAACATTCTGGGTTCACAGCAGAGGGAAAAGGCAAAGGCAGGACAAGAAAATGGTTCTTAAAATTTCTTCTCCAATGCAGCACGTGTCACCTCCATTCACATATCCAGATATCACATATCTTGAGGCCAAGCCTGATGTCAGTGGGTGGGGAAGCATAACCCTCCCTCAGGGGGGGCCCCGAGGGAGGAGCAGCTGATAGTGTGACAATCAAACAGCCTGCCACACCCAGCCACAATACAAACCAGCACCAATGGCTCACCCATCACTGCTGTGTGCCACCAGATTTTCATGAAGCAGCTCCCCTAACTCAGAGCTGGGACTCAGTAATCCAAGTCCCATGCAAATCCCATTTTACAGACAAGGAAACTGTGGTTTTCAGAGGGCGAGTGTGGCAGAATCAGACCACATGCCCCCTCATCCCATCTTCTCCTCCTGGGCACATGGGAAGATGACATTTCCCTGGCTCTCTGGCCATGAATTGGGACCACAGGACTGGTTCTGGACCATGGGATATGCACACGAGTCATGCCTGCCCCCCCCCCCCCCCCTGAGCACAAGCCCCCATTCAACCTTCCACCCTCTCTCTTTCCCTTCCATGTTCACTGTGAAGGCCCTGTTTCAAGATGGCAGCATCTAGAAATGGAAGGAGCCAGCGCTTGACCTGCTGCCCGGGAGAGGCCCCATAGACAGAGACATAGTCATGTCTCATAGACATGAGACAAACCTCAGTGATGTCAGGGCACTGAGCACCTAATGTCACTGCACAAAGGGCACAATCTGCTCGCTGTGAGACAAAAGCCAATGGTCAAGAGGCAAGCTGGTGGCAGAGAAAGAGTATTTTATTACAGTTTGCTAGCAAGAGGGAAGATGGCTGACTAATGTCCAAAAAAACCATCTTAAGCAGGGCACAGAATCCTGAAGCAGTTATATAGGCCAGTGGGTTATAGGGTAGGGGGTTAGGAATGTTGACCCTCTGGTGTTACAGACTGGGAGTGGCCACACCAGGTCTTTCAGTTTTCATTGATGATGGCTATCAGCAGAAACTCTCTCTTTGGGGATCATCAGAACAGGGGCTGGCCCCATGGCCAAGTGGTTGGGTTTGTGCACTCTGCTTTGTCAGCCCAGGGTTTTGCCAGTTCAGGTCCTGGGTGCAGGCATGGCACTGCTCATTGGGCCATGCTGAGGTGGCATCCCACAGGCCACAACTGGAAGGATCCACAACTATGTACCAGGGAGCTTTGGGGAGAAAAAGGAAAAATAAAATCTTTAAAAAAATATACAGAACAGGTGGATCTCCTGGAGGGTGCAAATCCAGCTGGGTTAGTTAGTCAGAGGTCATTCAAAGTTACAACATGGTTTCTTTTCTACAATATGGCTTCCCTTATGTCAACCTTGTGTTGAGCTGGTTTCAATTCCTCCTTTTTGTTTTTCATCCCTCAATCTTGAGGGACACCCTGTTGATGAGGGTCGTAGGTTGTTCGATCTCATGGAACCAGTCTCTTAGTAAGACGGTGATACAGGTGGGCTCCCAAAGTTAGGCCTATATTGGGTAAGCAGGTAACCAGATATTTAATAAGAAGCATTTCTACAGAGACAAAAAGAAAAACAAGATTAATGGTGGGAGCAAATTATAAACCAGTTTCTGAGCCCAGGGTCAGCCAGTCAAGAAAACTTCTAGATGTCAGGGTCAAAGCATCTTTTGCAGTTTGAAATATCCCTGATGATGTCATCAGGTGTTCAGGTATCTTTCTGAGGAGCTTACATAGCAACAGATATGAATCTCTCTGAAGTTTATATCAAGTCCTCCTTGATATTTCAGCTTGCAAGGCTTCAGGAAAAAGGGCAGCTTCAGTTGTCAATGATTCCAAGTGAAAATGATGGGAAAAAATTCAAATCATTACTTTAGAGATTTGTAGCCAGATATTTCAAGAGACTAGAAGAATTTAGGACCCAGTCCAGTAAACAGATACAAACAAAAGCTTCAAAGGCAAATAACAGAACTAGAATCTAATATCCATGAATGCCTACCATAGTTTCTACTGAAACATAACTTTTTTCTCTAAAATCACCCTCATTTTTACCAAAGATAGCCAACTAAGACTCATTGGTTTGCAAAACAAGGCTAGCATTAATAAAATTTAATTAAATTATTTACGTAAGTACAGCAAGAATAACCATTGATCATATAGGCTCTTTAAAATCTGCTTTGCTGCAACTTTTTACAAGAAATCTCAGGTTGTACTTTAAAGGCCTCTCAAGGCCAGAAAAGCTAAGCCAAGGATTTGTCATCAGGCTTCACCTGCAATACTTTAGATTTGGGTGAATTCATCTCATCTCATGAAGTTCCCCAAAAGTATTTCAAGGTCCAAGCACCTGCCGGATAAGTGACCTTCCTTACTTACCCGGGCTGCTGGAATCCTTGTAAACAAGGTACCAGGCCAATATTTCCAAGTGGCTTTATTTCAGGAAGTTAACCTTTATTCCTCAAAAACTGTCTTGTCATATCTGAGTCTGTATATTTCTCTCAAATATGACATTCCAGTCAAAGACTTGGTTAAATGACAGATGTTTCCAAATGTGTCCAGTTATAGGGAGAGAAGATTCTTATTGAACTTATACAAATAGCTATGCTGCCATGAAAATAACCATACTCTCTCACTCACTAAGAGTTTCCAAATTCTGGAGGGATCAGGTAGGGAGAAAAAGATAAATGTTTCAATTCTGCTCACAAAGGTATAATTTCACCAAGTTGCTATAAGTCATAGTTAGCATAAGAGAAAACAGAAAAAGATTTCCTTAAATCTGAGAAGACAAAAGAAAACGTTTAAAAAATCAACATTTCAAACAAAAATCATAAAAATTATAATCATCTTCATAGGTTCCACAGTCCTGTGTAATCGATTCTTGACCTTAATCTTCTGTCATCAGTTTCATAAAGTCATCAGTTTCTCTATTAGAGTTCTGTAATTTCTTACCCACTTCAGTTTTACAATCTGAAAGTTTGTCAGAAACCTGTATTCTAGAGTGTCAAAGTCCTTTCCATGAATTTCTCTGAAGACGAAACATATTTTGCAAAAGCATCGGAATAAAATAATAACTGCCTATAAGCAACAAGATCCCAAAATGGCAACTGATAAAGAAATGTGGTTAATTTTGTGACATACAATACTTTAAAATAACAACCAGAATTATGGCTGACAACCAGGACTGATCAGAATTTTAGGAATGTTATGTAATTTTTAAAACATTTATATCAATAACAATTACTCATATAATACCACCCTAGAAAGTTTATCATCACTTATTTAACAATGCTTCCCATGTAATTGAACATACCAAATAAGCCTAATTACCTTAGTGTCTTCCTCCTTATAGGAAGAGAGAGCAAATCTCTTTGAGAAGTCTCAGGGGCCCTCTGAAAATCCTCAGAGAAATTCTCTTCCTTCTTCCAGGCCAAAAGAAAGCCTTTATTCAGGATTTAAATATTTTGGCTGGGGGGAACTTGTCAAAAATATCAAAAGGTTTTAAAACACTTGGTCAAATAGGAAACAACGCTCACTCTATTCAATCAAAGTGACAACAGAAACAGTCAAGGGCAGACAGTTAAAACAGTCAAAAATCTTAATGGAGAGACCTCAGTCTTTCTGAACATAGGAAACTATTTTAACAAAACAGATTTTCTGTCTTTTACATAGACTTCTTCAAAGAAAAACCTTTTATAAATTCTTTATCAAGAGCAGACCAAAAGTTCAAGAAAATTATCCTTTTGAGAGAGAAAAACAAATTTTAATTTTGCACCAACTCATATTTTTTTTACATGAAAATTCATTTACTTAATTGCATTTACTTTAATCTTAGCCAACTTGACCAGGCATAAAAGTTCTTTCAGAATTTCTCTTTCACAAACCTTCTATAACTTTCTTTTTACATTCAGAATTTGTCCCATGCTTGCTTTCTTCCCTTCTAGTACTTGACAACAAATTTTTCTTTCTTTCTTAACCCAACAAACAAAAATACTCCCAATCTTTATACCTTCTTTACTGAAAACATACATTTTACTTCCCTTAGATATAAAGATGTTTGCCTTATTAATTTCTAGTAGCTTTAATTACATATATTAATTAGAATTTTTAACCCTTACAGACCCTAGTAAAAACTAAAAGCTAAGCAATTATGAACTGTCTTTTACATTAGTATTCTGTGGCTTGGCAAATTTATAACTTCTAGAAGCATGCTACTTGATGGTACAATCTTAATAAAACACAAGACCTGTTTACTAATAGACCCAAACGTCTTTTAGCTTTTTTGTAAGAAGAAACCAAAGGTAGATAAATACAGACATGTCTAATGATAATATTTCAGTATTTTATCTTATTTGAAAAATGACCCAGGTATTCAGTGAATTTTTTATCATTCAATTTTACCTAGCGACACTTCAAAGTTTCAGGTTACCAGAAAGATTTTGGAAGTTATTTTAAATATACATGTCATAAGCTATAATAATTGCTAAAAGTTTATCTATAAACTCTTATCTTGCTTTTATCTAGAGCATTTGTTTGTAACAATCGTATTTAGATTACTCACAAAAACTTCATATGACACTGAAGCGGTTAGCCATCATCTTAAGTTGTTTTAAGTGCATGCGTTAAAAAGTTTCCCCCAAAACTTTTACCCTTTTTACATTTATTCAGCTTGCTTGCTTCTAATAATTACTTAGATTGCCTACAAAACTTCATGAGACATTAGACAAAATTAGCCATCATTTTAAGTTATTATTTTTGCTAACCAGTTTTACGGTAGAGATAACATCAGCTTGTTTGACCAATAAACCCATACATGTCTGCATCATATCCAAACACTGACAATGCTAAGGACATGCTTATTTCAATCAAACTGACAATCTTAAATAAGCTTTCAGTTACCAAAAATCAATTTTACATCTTGTAACTTAAAAGACATTTGGGTTAATTTCTTTTCCATTTAGAAATAATTTAGGTAAGGACTTATTTTAAGCCAATTAAACAGAGCTCTTAATTTTTGGCCATACTATCAGTAGGTAAAAATATCACATACATATAACATACATATGGATGCACATACACATAGACTGCACAGCTATTGTTTTAAAATTACTGCCATGAATCAGGTACAAGGTTCCCTAGTTATGAATCCAACTTTTTGTATTAAGCCTTTTTACTAATATTTGTGGAGAGGATACTCAAGATGCTACATTTTTGGCGAGGGCACTCTTCTGGCTATTTTTCTTGCTTCCACCCCCTTTTTTTTCTTCAGTCCTAGGAACTAGTGATGGGCTAGATATTCCCCAGAGGATTTGCAGGCTCTTTGAGATAAGGGAAGTGGGTGGAACCTGAACTGCCTCTAGAGCTGCCTTTCCAGTCTTGCAAGGATTTTTTTTCAAGGATAATTATTCTTAATTTCTCAGAAATTGGGTTGTAACTTAAATGACATTACAGGTTGATCTACCCATCCAGCTACATCACAAAGGCACAGAGAAACCACTCAAATTTTCTCCAAGATGGAGTTTCTGGGGCACAGTTGCTTTATCAGTTTTTTAACGTTCCAATATCTACAAGCATTTGTGGCTTAACTGTGGATGCAAGAGGCATCCCCACAAGAGAGTGCAAAAGAAGCAGCCATCACAAGATCTAGAAACTTCACTCCCAAAAACAGTCCAAGAAAGCAAAGGCTTCTGCTGCATAGATGGTAGTGCACTGACAAACAACAAAGGTGGAGACAACAGAGGCCTTCGATGGACTGGGACCCCTTGTGACCAGAGAGATCACAAAACCAAGCTCTCAACACACAGCAGTAGACAAAAAAAAAAAAAAAAAACCTAATCTTATATGCACATTAACTGTTTCAGCTATGCTTTGGGTCTCTTAGAGCCAGAATAACACCCAGGAGGGAGGTGACACAGGGTTGGGGATTGTGTATTCTTTACAAAGTACCTACTCATTGCACAGACATTTTCTTGAAGTTGGCAGGGGGACCTGTGTCATCTACCCCATTCCGTGACCAACTCATCCTTTCATGGGAGACTTCTTGAGGTGGTGAGCGCCCTGATGGCACTTACCTGCTCTAACCATGCCCACCAATATTGCTTGCAGCCCTTTGGGCTCCCAAGATGCCCTTAGCAACAGTTTCTACCTTATGTGCATATTCCGTAGGCGGGCCCTGCAGCAAAGCCTACTGCGGCCGCCCAGACAACAGGCTCCTGGAGTGTCTGCATCTTGCTCTATGGTTTTTCCTTTTTATGACAGATGAGGCACAAACAAAAATAGCAGCTGTCTCTGAGAGGAGAAGGGTCAATACAATGAGGACTCAGTAGTTTAGCTTGGAGCTCAAAGCCACCCAATTCAGGAGAATGCAGCCTAAGGGGCTACACGTGGGGATGGAATTAGCGTTTGCCATTGTTTCAGAACTTAAACGTTCTTGGTCAAAAGTATATTTATGCTGCAGCTAGAATCAGATTGCAAAAATTTCAAACATCCCTAAAATCAAGACCCTAACAATGAAGGCCCAGCCAAGACTTTCTTCTAATGACCAGTGTAATTCCCCTGAGGCTGACGGCAGTTCGGTAGGACTCTTGGCCACAAACAGGAGTGCAAGCTGCATTTCTGTCTGATTACCTCTTATTGCAAAATGGGATGTAACCGTATTTTCGTCCGACTGTATTTTGGAACACCCCCCTCCCCCACAACCTGACAGTTATCAAGCTGAGCCCTCAGGACACAAAACAAGCTTGGCAAGATTCTCCTTTTCTCTGTAAACATTTACAGCTTCCGGAAACTCTCTGTTGACAGGTGGAGCCCTTGACTCTTTAAAGATTAGAGATTTTTCCTTGTTCCTTGGTTTGGAGGCTCAAAAAGAGCCCAGAATGGCCAGTGTAATTTTAAATTTTCCCAGGTCATCTTGCCAGTTGTTTACAGTTATCACCATTTTAAAGGGCTTTTCCAAGTTGGCCGCAACAAACAAGATAATTTCTAAAGAGAGTTTGTTAAGATCACTGAGAAACTCATCCTCCAAACAACCAATTTTAACAAATAGAACACTCAGACATAGACAAACAGAATCCAATCTTTCTGGGACTCTAACTCAGAGCTCAGGACGCTAACCTGATCCTTCTGAGGGCCCCGGCGGCTGTATCCGCTTTATATTGTCTCCCACAATCCTGGTCTTGGGACTTTAACCCAGCAGCCAAATATCACCACTGGGGCCTCTAACCCACAATCTGGATGAGATATTAGACAATTTTAGGCAAGGTCATTCACTCAAAAGACATCTGATCCTGGAGCTCTTTACAGACACAGACACAAACACAAACACGGAAAAACCAGATACCAGTGAACCGGTTCCTAGATTTCAGGTGAAGTCCTATGCCTTTTCCCACTCCAGGAGGGAAACAAATGGTCCCCTTCTCCAAGAGGGGACCCCAAATGGGAGGGAAGGAAAGTTCTTGGTGATGCACTCCCAAGGTGACTTACCCTACTCCAGATGTGAGCCCGTCGACCCCCCAGAGGTAGCCATTTCTCTTTCCACCATAGGGAGCGTTAGGAGGCAGCTGGTAACGGCACGGGAGAGCAGGAAGAGCAGATCCCTGAGACAAAAGGAGTCTCATTGGCCAGAAGGGACTTACCCAACAGGCTGCCCATCCCAGGTTGACTGGCCATGAGCAGGACTTATTGTCCTTTGCGGTCGCCAGATTTTGTTACCGCACAAAGGGCACGGTCTGCTTACTGCGAGACAAAAGCCAGTCGTCAAGCAAGATGGTGGCAGAGAAAGGGCATTTTATTACAGTTTGCTAGCAAGAGGGAAGATGGCCACCCAATGTCCAAAAGAACCATCTTAAGCAGGGCACAGAATCCTGAAGCAGTTACATAGGCCAGTGGGTTATAGGGGAGGGGTTAGGAATGTTGACCCTCTGGTGTTACAGACCGGGAGTGGCCACACCAGATCTTTAAGTTTTCATTGAGGATGGCTATCAGCATAAACTCTCTGCTTGGGGGGTCATCACATTCTTAAGGAACTCAAAAGAACGAAGTTATCGTCTTATCGCAGCTGGGAGGTATATGTACCGGCAGGGGTCCTAAAATCTACAGAACAGGTGGGTCTCCTGGAGGGTGCAAATCCAGCTGGGTTAGTTAGTCAGAGGTCATTCAAAGTTACAAACATGGTCTCTTTTCTACAATATGGCTTCCCTTATGTCAACCTTCTATTGAGCCCATTTCACTAAGATGCCCACAACACAGTCCATCAGGCCACACAGCTGGGAAACAGCGAAGCTGGGAGGCAGGTCCCAGGTGTCTTAGTTTGCGTCCCTTCAGAAGCAGAGCCTGTGACAAGGATCAGGTGCAGGTAGATGTGAAAGACCATACACAGGAGGTGATCCCGGGAAAAAGCGGTGAGGGGGGAAAGAGAAGGAGCCAGGTGCTATGGGTTGGATCATGTCCATGAAAGAAAGATACGCTGGAGTCCTAGCCCCCGGCAACTAGAATGTGACCTTATTTGGCAACAGAGTTGTTGCAGGTGTAATCAGTGAAGATGAGGTCATACTGGAGTAGGATGGGCCCCTAGTCCAATATGACTGGGGTCCCTATAGGAAGACAGCATGTAAAGATGGAGACACACAGGGAGAAGGCCATGTGATGACAAAGACAGAGATGGGAGGGATGCAGCTGCAGGCTAAGGAACGTCAAAGATTGCCGGCAACCACCAGGAGTGACGAAGAGGAGAGGGAGGTTTCAGAGGGAACATGGCCCTGCCAACACCCTGATCTCGGACTTCTAGCCTCCAGAACTGTAAGACAATACACTTCCGGTGTTTTAACCCATCCAGTTTGTGGTACTTTGTTACAGCAGCCCGAGGACACTAATAGAGCCGGGAAGAAGGACATCAAGCTGGTCACCAGTGAAGGCCACTGGCGCTCCATCCACTGAGGACGCCTGAGCAGCCATGGAAATGGTGCCTCAGACTCGTTCCTCCAAGACCAGGGTCCAGGGCCTCTATGCACCAATTCCAGTCTCCCTCTAGTGAAGGCTGTCCCTGGGGGTGGTGCCTCCACATGGCGTGGCTGCTCCTGCACTTAGGCTGAGCTCACGGGCCATCCATCAAGATGTGGGTGACATCAGAGGTGGACAAGGGGCCTCGGGGTGGGGTAGGCACCAAGAGCATCTGCATCATCTCTCCACAGCACTGCTTTACTGCGTGAGAGAGAGGCCAAGTTCAAGGTGAAAATTGGAAGTCACCCATGCAGAGTTACCAGGCACCCTATGCACTTTGGGACCTCTCATTTCACATTTGTGCATGGATTAACTTGTCAAAATTTTATCAAAGGGAAAAAGGAGAAGGAGGAGAAAGAAGAGGAAAGTTAGTATTATTATTGTCATTTTGCAAGCGAGGACCCTGGGACACAGGTTAAGTGACGTTTTCCTGGGTGGCACTGAGCCCACCTGGTTCCCAAAGCCCACAGTCTTCTTGAGCACTGATGATCTCTTTCTTCCTTCAAAACCTGAGAAGCCACTGTCACAAGCACATCTGATCTTTTAAAGGGATAACTGGGAAGAAAACTGGCTGAAACCTTGCTCATACTTGTGATGCGTGATTAAAAGAAAAGATTTATTTGTTCACAAAAATCGCATAACCTTGGCCATGGATTCACAGGATTTAGGGGTTTGAAGGTGTAAAATGAACGGGCTCAGATCTCTGATGCTGAAACTTTATATTCTCGCTTTGTAAACCAGGATGGAGATTCTTTATTTTTGCCTATAACCAATTTAAGTGTCCTTCCAGCTGCTGTAACAAGAAATTGCATCAGAGCTCAAAAAAAGCTACTCACCTTAGCAGTTTATTTCTTGTTCACTTTGAGTCCTGATTCAGGGTCTGGAGCCACGGGCAATGCTCCTCTGAGTGGTGGTTCAGACCCAGGTACCTTCCATCTTGTGACTCCTCCAAGGTCACCGTGCTTGTCTACACCAACCCAAGGAAAGGAGAGAGAGCTGAGAAGACTCATCTGATCTTACGAGGGTTACCATATAACATATCTCCCAAACCAGGACTTCTGAGAGTGAAAGGGGGTGTTAAGAATTATGTGTAGACAACAGGTGTTACTGAATGTGGACGAACTGGAACATGTGATGGCTCTACTTCTCAACCACCTTGACCTGGAAACGACCCCCCTCGCTTCCCTTCACATGCTATTGGTGAGAACTGGCCACATGGTATGATGATTGCCTATTTTTGTGTAACAAACCCTGCCAAAGCAATGGCTTAATACAATAACTGATCATTGTTTTGCTCACAGATGCAGGGTTGTCTGGGCTCAGCCGGGCAGTTCTTGCTCAGGGTCTCTCATGTGGTTGCAGTAGCTGGGGCTGGGGTCATCATGAAGGCTTCCTCACTCACCTGTCTGGTGTAGAGCTGGAAAGAGTCAATGGAGGGAGCCTCATGCACCTTTATCCCCATGTGGTCTCTCCAGCGTGGCAGGTCCAGGGCAGCCAAACTCATACAAGGGGGCTCAGGGCTGCAAACATCACATGTCGCAAGAAAGAGCCAGGCGAAAGCTGTGTCACGTTCTGTGTCCTAGCCTGGGAAGTCATGTAGTGTCACTGCTTACTCTGCTGGTGGAGGCTGTCACAAAGACCCACTCCAGGTTCAAGGGGAAGAAGTAGATTCCACCCCTTGGTGGAAGAGTGGCAAGAACAGATGAGACTAGAAATAGCGTGCACATCATTTTTTGGAAAATACAACCTGCCACGCCTGGACCCACCAAAATATAAGGGGTGGAGGCTGCTGGGAAATGGAGACAAGCTGGGCAGCCCCTTCCCACCTGCCTCAGTCTGTTCAGGCTGCTGTAACAGAAATACCATAGACTCAGTGGCCTATACACAAGAACTGATTTCTCACAGTTCTGTGGCTGGGAAGTCCAAGATCAAGGTGCCAGCAGATTTGGTATGTGGTGAAGGCCCGCTTTCTGGTTCATGCATGTCACCTTCTCGCTGTGTCCTCACGTGGCAGAAAGGGCAAGGGAGCTCTCTAGGGTCTGTCCTATAAGGACACTAATCCCATTCATGAGGACTCCACTCTCGTGACCTAATCACCTCTCAAAGGCCCCCACCCCCTCCTAACACCATCACTTTGGCCGTTAGGATTTCAACATGTGAATTTCGGGGACACTCAGTCCTTAGCACCAGCCCAACTCTAAACTCCAGAAGGGACAGCAGCATTGGGGTGAACACTTGGCCATCTCTGGCACACCAACTCTCCCTGCAGAGCAGCCCACCACTCGGGTTGTTAGGCCCAGAGAGGATGACCAGGTCCTCCGTGGCACCTGTGAGAAGTGGGCCCATGGGAGGGACGAAGAGGAGAGAGGGAGCTTTGCTCAGGCCTCAGAAGCAAATTCTTCCATGGCATCCTTCTAGGCAGCCCCGGGCCTCCTTTGGGACAAAGGACCCAAAAGTATGGGTGAGGCACAGCTTGGCCTGGGTAGTGTATACCACCACCAGCCAACACAAGGCTGGCACTTTTCATGGTCAGCCCATTAGGAAGATTTTTCTGGAGAAACAATAATATCATGGGAGGCTAAAAGTTATTATTATGAAATGAACTGCTTTGTAAGTGAACCACGGGAAACATTTTAAAATGGAGTTTAAAGAAAACCAGCCATTCCTGCTTTCCAATTCTTTGGGGATCCCAGGGAATCCCAGAAAAGCATGAAGTGTGTTTTCCAATGCAAAGGCATGCTAGATAATGGAAAGGAACAGCTCCTAGAAGGTTCTAGAAGGACCCACTTGGTCCACACCCAGCAGTCCTCCTATGAGCCACTCAAGTCTCCTTACGCAGCCTCAGCACACGGTAGTCACTCGTCATCTGTGTCTGCTCCTTTTTAAGACGCTTATTGTCCCTCACTGAACAGGCATGGTTTCCGTGATGGTTAATTTTATGTATCAACTTGATGGATCAGCGAGTGACGTATATATATTGCATTCATATAGATAGATAGAGATATAATCTCCTATTGGTTCTATTTCTCTGGAGAATCCTGACTAATAAAGTTTCCTTTTTCTGCCTAAAAATTCCTCCTTTTTAAGAGATTTTTTTTTCTCCTCCCCCTCAGCTTGTCATCAGTATTCTGTAAATATTACAAGGTGGGAAGCAATTAATTCACCTGCAAGAAACAGGGAATTCCTCCTTGGAGATCAGACTTTTGCTCTCTTTTTTAACTAGAAGTTTCTACAGAGGGAACCATTTGAGCTTCATTTGTATAAAAATAACAGCGGATTTCCAAAGTCCTGATTCGCTCCGTGGAAAGGTCGGACATGTCCCATGGCTGCAGAAACAAAAGTTCTCACCTGCAAACTGAAATCTGTCCTGTATAAACTACATTCTAATGAGAATGTCCAGTCCTGGTGGATTTCTACATAAAAGTAGGGAAAACTTCAACTTTCCTTGTAAGGGCCTGAGAAGACAGCCTTTTCGTTAAGCATTTTCCTCAGGTCTAGCTTAAATGAGTCACTCTACCCCAAAACGACACTAGCTCCTGAGCTTCTGAAGGGCAGAGGCTTCCCCTCCCTCCTCCTCAGGGGCCCTGTCCCCTCCTGCCACCTTCTTGGGTCATGGGCAGTGGGCAGCCCCACCTGATTCCCAGAAGTCGACCACGTGCATCTCTTCCCAACTCCTCGCTCAGTGACACCACGTTAGTAGCTTGGATTCAGCCACACTGCTCCCAGGAAGCCCACTGATGCCAACAAGAGGGATCAGGATGTCCCCAGACCCTGACAGTCCCAGCTCACTATCTTTGGGACTCCAGGAACCCTCCCCTCATGGCCCCAGATCACAGGCCGGCAGACAATACCCTTCTCCTTGAGGTGTGCCCACCTCCACTCGTCCACGCAAGCCCATGTGGATGCCCGAGACTCGGCCAACTAGAGCCCCGAAATTCAAGGGCCAGGACTGGATCTCCATGGGGATGCAGTTCTGAATGTCACCGGAAATAGGGACACAACGACAGTGGGAGGAGCATCCTTGGAAGTGCTCGCCTACGGGACCATCCCAGGACAGCGAGCATCTTCTGTCTGCCAGGTGCTCTGGGTGTGTTATCTCAGGTGTGTCCTCCATGGACGTGGACCAGTCCTTTTCCTCACCTGCCAGTGGTGGGAGTGACTGGACCTGAGGGGCTGGGGGCGGTTGGATGAGGACATGGCTGGGAGAGGTTTGAGATGCTGTTCTACGTCAGAATTCATTAATTCCATGAAGCTGCCCAGAGGAGGACATGCACGGACTGAAGACCAGGGGTCACCTGAAACACTGTGTACCAAGAGTAGACCCCCTGGTTCCTGTGCCTAGCCAGGTGGCCATGAGAAAAATTCCTCTTTACAGAAGGCTGAGTGACATCTGGGTCCCCAAGAAAAGACCCACTTCTTGGGCCTGTAGTGAAAACTTCCCATTGACAAGAAATTAGGGATACACGTAAGAGTGACGAGCTCGAACAAGCAAGAAGAGATGGGAACCCGGGCTAAAGGGGGCAGATGGCTTCATAGAAGAGACGGCTCGAATCTTCCCTTGTGACGGCAGGAATGGACAGAGATGCGCAGACACTGGTGGGAAGATGGGAGAGCTCACTCTGCTGGCTTCTAATTTCTCGGTGAAGTTAGACATGTGGGCTTTTGCTACGCAGAAGGGAGGGGCTCGGGAGCGCGGGCGGCTTGAGGAGAGAAGAGGAGGTATGAAGTCGTTGTGGCAGAGAGCGGGAGAGCAAAGTAGCGTGGGAAAGTAGTGGCGCTGCTGGGCAGCACAGGGGGGGCCCGCCCATTTGAGGTCCCTGATCATGAATTTAAAGTGAAAGGTGTCCAGCTGATGGTGTGCACCTCCCTAGGCATGCTCAGCAGCCTGGATGCAGGGGCAGAAGAGCCAGCTAGTGTGTGTCAATCACTCAGCAAGAGCGAGGGATGACGGCAGGAGAGAGACGAGGGAGTTGATTAAATAAGGGACCATGAGTAAGGAAGGGAGTGATTCAGTGAGGAGATCATGCGAGCTCTGGAGGAGGCCGGCGGAAGTGCGAGAGCAAGTGAGGGCAGGCTGGGAAGGGATGCCTGAAGCCCCCCTTTCCAGATGATAGCAGGGTCCTGGGTGTGACCCGAGTGTGGGAAAAGATCACTGGAGGTGAGGAAGTCAGGTCGTGAGAGACCAGGAAGTAGTACGGCCGTCCATCCGGGGCATCAAGAATAAGACAGGAGGGAGCATAGAGGAAACAGTTAGCTGAGAGCCGAAGTGCTCAGTGAATGAGCAGAAGACCAGCAGAGGGCAGTCACCGAGAGGGACAGCAGGTGACATGGCTGGGTTGTGAAAGAGAAAGGAAGAGAAATGTCTTAGAAGTGGCCATGGCAAGCATGGAGGATACTGACCCCCACCTCAGATTCTGCAGCTTATGGGGTGTAAGAGAAGAAAGGGCCCCCACGGAGGGCAGCAGAGGGGCGGTGAACCGGGTAAGATGGGGAGAACCTTCTAGAGGAGGCCAAGGTGCAAGGGGTTTGCTGGCTACAGATCTAAGGGTGCCGTCAGTCCGGTTTGAGAAGGTGAGAGGATGGGGATTGGGGAGATGGGTTGAGTCACGTGAGAGAACATGCAGATCGAGAAGGAGGGTCCAGTGCAGAGGTTTAGTCCTTTTGGGGTGACCGAATTAACAAGCCAAGCAAGGCATGAAGGGACGCACGGAACCATTTCAAGCTGTGGGTCTGAATATTATGGGAGCTTCAGGCAACTGCTGGGGCGATGGCTCCCCCTGGTGGCTGAGGCAAGTATAAGTTCCGTAGCTTGGATCCCCAAACTTGCACCTGGAGCACAGGTGGCAGCCAGGGCGCCACATGCCTGCGGCTGAGGGGTTGGGGCGGTTTTAACAACAATGAAGCCCAGGTGCACAACCCGTCTTTCCCATAATTGTAACCTGTGGGGAGATTCCAGCCCAATAAATTCACTATCAGGAATAAAAACCAACAATCCTCCAACGGGTCCCTTCTCCCCAGTGTATCTGTACACGAATGCCTTCAAAATTGGTACCCTTGAGAAAGAAATGCATCTCCCTCCCATGGCAGAATTTTTAATTTAGAAAAGATCTTGATTTAATAGATGTGGGCATTGGGGACCAGCATCAGAATTTCCCTCCAACGTTTTATTACACAAATTTTCAAAGGATTAAAAATGGAAAGAATTTTACAGTGAATACCTATATACCCACCACCTAGATTCTCCAATTAATGTTTTAGTTACTTGATTACCTACCTATCCAACTGTCCATCCCTCTATCCATCCAACAAGCCATCTTATTTTTCGTTAATTTTTTTTTTCCTCCTCAAAGCCCCAGTACGTAGTTGTATATTCTAGCTGTGAGTCCTTCCATGTGAGCTGCCACCACAGCATGGCTACTGACAGACGAGTGGTGTGGTTCTGCACCCAGGAACTGAACCCAGGCTGCCAAAGCAGGGCACACCAAACTTTAACCACCAGATCACCAGGGTTGGCTCCCTCTGATTCTTTTTGCATTTCAAAATGATTCATGGCATCAGTGCATTTCACCCCTAGGCACTTCAGCACAAATATTATTAACTGGAGTCCAGTATTTGTTTATAGTCCTTTTTTTCCCTTTTGAGCTAAAAATACGCAGACCACGAAATGCATAAATCTCAAGTGTATCATTCAACAGGTTATGACAAATGCATACACCTATGTAACTCACGTTCCCATGAAGACAGAACACCACCATCACCCCAGAAAGTTCCTTTCTGCCCCTTCCTGGACAACCTACCCACCCCCTCCCCCAGGCAACCGCCATTCTGATTCTTCCTATCATAGGTTAGTTTCTGCCTGTTTTAGAACTTAATATAAATGGAATTATAAAGTATGTACTCTTTGGTGTAGCAGCATCCAGAATTTGAGAAGCTGGCCAGGTGATTCTGACATACCAGCAGGGTTAGGAACTTCTGCTCAGCCAGGCCTTTTCTCATGATACAGATGAGGAAACTGAGGCTCAGAGCGATTTGGCGTTAGGTCACAGCTAATTAGCTACAGATCTGGACTAGAACTCAGGTCTCCTTGCTGACAGCCCTCTGTTTACCATGTAACACCATGGGCTTCTCGAACACTGGTTTTCAAACTATAGCGTCCATTGGAGTCCCTGGAGGGCTGGGAAGATCCCGTAGGTCTGGAGCAGGGCCCAAGAATCTGCATTTCTAACAAGTTCCCAGGTGAAACTCATGCTGCTCGTCACCGGACCACAGTTGAGAACCTCTGTTCTAAAAGTCAGGTGCAAGGTTTCCTATTGGAAGCCAACGATGTCCTTTCTGCAGCTCGCCCAAATGGGTGCTCATCACAGTCAATAAGAGACGGAGGGGACGAGATGCTGATAATGATCACATTGCAGTGGGGCGTCCTCATCCCAGCTGCTTTCTTGAGATCTCTCTTAAGGCCTCTATTCTGCAATCACTCTGTGAGAGTTTGTTGTATGTGTTTCAGCAAAAGTATCCCCACTCATTGGGCATCACCTCATTTTCCCTTTAATTGGGGGAGTCTTCCTCTTTCTGCTGAATCCTTTACACGTGTGTCTCATCTGATGCCAGGGGCCCTCCTCCCTTTGGCCTTGTTTATCTAGTGGTAAGACCCCTGCTGCTTCCACAGGCTGGGAGGAGCCCCGGACAGAGCTCCCCTCCAGGAACGAGGCCCTCACATAGTCTACGGGCAGCACAGGGGTGTTTTAGGGGGACCCAGCATACCATTCTTTATTTCAAGACTTGTGAATCGATTTTAATGTGTATTAGAAAATAACAAAGCCATGAATTCACACCTGCTATGTTCACACCCATTCACTAGTCACACCTGTTCACACCTATCCCTGCCTATTCACACCTATTATTTAAACTGTTTCATCTTTAAATAAATTTAAGTTTAATAAAGGAATTAACTTGAAGAACCAATATTGATGGACAGACTAATAAAATAGATCCTTATCGGTATGTGGCAAAGTGAAGGCGTGTGAGGCTGGCTGGGATCGGAGAAGTCCTGCTTCTCCAGTTTCCAGGAAAACAGACGCTGTGGAGTCTCACAGAGCAGTGTGTCCTGATAGGAAAATTCACCTTCTTTTTCCTGCAAACTTAAAATCATTACACTAAAACATTGTTAAAAACATCTAATTATTTTGCATTTGTACTTTGTGACATTTTGCGTATTATTCTCAGTATTTATGATAACGTTCTTTAAAATAGGTGAATTTACATGTTTGGTGCAATTTTAAAGTGTGATTTTTATAACATCTCAGAGCTAGAATTCTTTATCCTTGAGGAACATATTTTCAATTTTATGATGAAAGTCAGCTGGGATATGACTGCTCATAGAAAATTACTTTAGAGACAAATTTTCAATATCTTTTTTATTTATACATGAGTTGTGTTGTTATTAAAAATCAACTTATTCAGTTATGTAGATTTCTTTCTTTGTTTGACATGTCACCTCATCCTATATAGATTTGAGACAACTCTAGCAAGGACACATATGATAAAATAAAAATGAAAAACCTAAGACTGGGAATTAAAAGTAAGAAGTCAAGGTGAGGGAAAGTAAAAACAAAGATGTTCAGACTCTACAGACCAAGTGGTTAACGTATTATAGTTGAGTTTCAAATTTGGCTCTGAGCTCCCTGGAAGCTGAAGAGAAAAGAGACATAACCTTTTCATGATTTTCATTTTTGGGAAAGAGGAAGCGTGTCAGTGTATCATTAGGATGGAGAGAGCATTGTATGACATAACGGATCATGTCCTTGACATTCCTAAAGCGAAGAGAACAGAATAACTTCCCTGACACCATCAAAGGCCAACCACATCATTTTCCATAATTCTCATCTGAAGTCCTTAGAATCAGCCCTGTGTATAATGCTGCACTTAAAAGTTTCTCTTTATAACCAAGCAAAGTGTTTTGGGACATTAAATTGTGATACTATCTTTCCACCAATGGCCTTCAAATTTATATTCTCCCAACTCCAGACTCACACAGCCAATGTCTCCCACACATCTCCGCTTGGGGTCCAAGAGACATTTGAAACTCAACGTGGTCAAAGCTCCTGATCTTCCCCCCAAAAAACCTGCTCCATCCACAACCTCCCTCACCCTCAGTGATGGCCATTCCATCCTCCTATTTGATTCAAAGCCAAATGCCTTGAATCCATTTCATCCCTCATCCAATCTATCAGAAAATCTCACGGTTCCATCTTCAAAACCAATCCGGGATCTGACTATCTGACCACTTCTCACCATCTCTGCTGTCCCCACCCCACTTGAGCCACTGATAGGTGTCACCTGAAATACGCAGTAGCTAGACCTCCCCACTTCCAACCTGCTCTCCCCCCACCCCCACTCACTGTCTAGTCTCTGCCCGGATGCCAGACTGATCCTTTAAGAACACAAATCACGTCATGTTGTATTGGGGCTCAAATCGCTGCAGAGGCTCCCTCTTTCCCTCAGAGAACATGGCAAAGTCCTTACGCGGCCACAAGGCTCCACATGACGACACCTTGTTACTTCTCTGACCTCACCTTGCACTTTGCTCCCAGCACGTTATTCCTTTACTGCTCCTTAAAGCCACCAGACATGCCTCCAGCCTTTGTCCTGGCCATTCCCCATGCCTGAGACACTGTTTTCTGCAGAAATCTGCACAGTTCACTTCCTTTTCAAAGGTCACTTTCTCAATGGAGCCTACCTTGATTGCCCTATTTAAAGTACCCCCCTCCTTCCTGTCCATCTGCCCCCCTTCCAGTACCATTTATCCTGCCCAACTTTTTCTTTTCCCCGTGGTTCTAATCTCCTTAAGGCAATCTAAATAATTACATTATATAATTTATGTATTTATGATTGCGTCAGTCAGAATAGGCCAGGTTATGCTGCAGTAACAGACACCTCCCAAATCTCAGTGACTTCAAAAAACAAATTGATTTCTCACTCGTGCTAAACGTCTCAGGGCCCTAGGCTGACTGCATAGCCTCCATCTGAAACATTTTCGGTTTCCAAGGCAGGGGGCAGAGGGAAAGCACTAGAAGATCTCACACCAGCAATTAAATGCTCTAACCCGGGAGTGACACATCACTTCTCACAATTCATTGGCCAGAATGGGTCACATGGTTTCACCCAATCACAGAAAACCAGGAAGTAAAGTCCTGCCATGTGCCCAGAAGGGGAGGACCGGAAATATTTGGAGAATAGCACTAATGGCTAGTATGATTTTGTCAATTTTACTTTCCGCTCTAGAGTGGAAGCTCCACAAAGGCAAGCATCTCTAGCACCTAGAACAGTGCTTCTCACATAGAAGGTGAGCAATAAATGTCTCTCGAATGAATGGATGAATTGCATGGTTAGATTCATATCTGGCACAGGAAGTTAGGAGTTAACTATAAACCCCAAATCAAATGTATACACTGCAAACATGTAGGGCAGGAGCTCTTAATCTATCCTGTGCTGCTCTTGAAGCCCATGAAATTATTTCAAACTTTTTTCCAAGGAGGGTCCCCATAGCTTTCACCAGGTTGTCAATATACCTCCGAAACAGATCAAGAACACCTGATCCAGGAAGAGGGGGCATTTGGCTATGTCGGGTGAAATGCCAGAAGCGCAACCAATATGAATTAGGGACCAAGGAGAGCAAGTAAGTCACTTCACCTCTCTGAGCCTCCGTCTCCTCATCTATGCATGGGGCCTGCAGCGGGGACCAACTGAACAGGTGCTCTGCACGCCTGCAAGCAACTCACAAAAGCTGGGATCGCCAAGGGGCGGCGAGCCACCCTCCGCTGTGCAGCCAGTGCACCATCTAGTGGGCACAGCGGGCAGTCAGGGCGGCCGGCACACAGCTGGCCTTCCTAGGTCCCTGGCCGCAGCTGGCTCTCAGGAAGGCATAAGGAGCTCTAAGTCTGTGTAAACCATAAAGCAAGCCGGGGGCCGGCCGAGTGGCACAGTGGTTAAGTTCACATGTTCCACTTCGGTGGCCAGGGGTTCACTGGTTCAGATCGCAGGTGCGGACATGGCACCACTTGGCAAGCCGTGCTGTGGCAGGCGTCCCACATACAAAGTAGAGGAAGATGAGCATGGATGTTAGCTCAGGGCCAGTCTTCCTCAAAAAAACCCACCAAAAACAGCAAGTTAAGCCTTTTGGCCTTCCCTGCAGGTCAGGGAGGAACCGCAGGGCTGGGCTGCCTGGGGCAATCTTCTCCTGTCCATCCACACCTCTCTGGCTCCTGGACAGCATCTGGAGGGAGGTCATTTAGGAGGATCGAGAGGAAGAGAGATGAGGGAAGCAATTGTCCCAGCACAAAACTGAAGACAGCTTCAAACGACCCGGCAATCCAGGTACCTTAACGCAACGTCTTAGGAAATCAAACTTAGTGCCCAAAAAGATGCGTGCTGAACAAAATACCAAGCGTTTAGCTAAAGACCTGGCTCAGTATTCCTGATCTCTCCATCTGCCCTCAGGCTCCAGGAGGGCGCACAAGGCATGTTACAGATCCTGTGTCTTATCAGCCTGGCCCTGGGAGAGCCCTGGAGGGACTAAGGGGCATCTGTCACACCGGCCAGGTGGCCGGGCTGGGCCAGAGCCTGGGGTCAGCAGCATACCATAACCAAGAATTACGGGACCCTGAAGAAACTGGCAAACTCCAGTCCCAGTGGGGACTCTTCATTTACACAGTGAAGAAAATTGGTTTAAGTTCTCTCTGCGGTGATGGTGGCAGGCACGGAGTGAGAGGCCCACTCTGCCCTCAAGGGGCGCCATCTTTTCCCTGAGACATACATGGACAGGAGCAGAGTATTAGGGAATTCTCTGGTTGGGCTTTCAAAAACAGCAAAGGAACACTTTCCTGTAAGTAAACACGTTCCTGTGACAAAGTGTGGCAAAGTGACAGGCTGATCCCTGCAGACTTTCCCCACACTGAGATGCCCAGGCCCTCCACAAAGTCTTTGTGTCTTTGCACAAAGTTAAGACCCATGGCCTTGATGTCCTTAACCCTCCCCGCAGAGGCCCAGCCAGGGTGGTGGCGTCTATCTCCAAGACAAACAGAGCTGCCCAGTATCCAGGACTGGGCATGTTTACTGATGACATCACATCCGTCCAGGGTTTCTAATCAATGTGACTCAAGGGTGAGCTCCTGGTCAAGGTGAGTCATGCCTTGACCCATGCAAACAAGCAAGAGTCTGGCTCCCAGGGTGACCCAGTCCTTGGAGAACTCAGCTGGAGTGAAACCCGGCAGGCGACACAGCTGCTGACGTAAGGAATGTCGATGAAGGGGCGTCTCAGCCCCCCCAAGCCCCACTCAGCACCTGGCAGCATCCTTCCTCAATGCCACATGTGTAAAGCTCACACATTCCCACTTTTCAAATGAGAAAGAAAAGAAGCTCAAAGTAGGGAGGTGTCTTGCCCTAAGACACACAGCAAGCAAGTGACGGGAGGGTTTGCTCACTGTCTGGTGGCAGAGGCAGCAAAATCAGGCCAGAAGCAATGATTTTAAAAGGCAGAGAAGGGGGAGGGGTACTCCATGGAGAGCCCGGCAAAACCAGGCTGCAAAGAATCTGTCAGCAACTGAGATCTCTTAAGAGTGGACCCATTTCCAGACACGCTGCTGAATGTCCCCAGATTCCTCCAAAGCAGTCTTCTCCAAATGGTGGCCTGGGAGCCCTTGGTGGCCCAGGAATAGCGTCTTTCAGCCTGGTCACCTGGCCCATCTATGGCTCATCCCCTTCTTTCCCATCACGACAGCTACAGGTCAGTGATTCAGATGGGTGGGCCACCCAAAAACTATAATAAATCAGGAGGTGTTCACTCTGCAAAGAAGTAATAATCGGAAGTAAACTCGAAATGCCTCCGCACAGAAGTTGCACAACCTGAGAGGGGTGTGGGAATTCCATGTGACTTTACCAGCCGGGCTGGTAGCCTGAAGGCGGGAATAAAACCCCAGGCCAGCAGATCTCAGCGTGAGCTGCAATCTCTGTTGACAGTGCGATCTGGAGATCAAAGGCAGCCTCGGAGGGGAGAGGAGGGGGGCAGCCTCAGAATAGACCCGAGACCTTCCCTCTGCCTCCGCCTCCACTAAGGCAGCCCCAGCCGCGCGGGCCTCCTCCTGGCCGGCAGCCCGGGGAGCAGGTGACCGCCTGGCCCACGCAGCTGCTTCTCGCTCCTGTGCCTTCCAAGGGCGAGGCTGTGGATTCCAGGGCCCGGCAGCTGGGCCTCTTGAGAAGTGCAGCAAGAGAGAGCTGGGTCCTCACTGCCCTCAGGGTCATCTGGAGTACTGCCCACCTCCACGCCTATTGATCAGGACACGGAGGCCCTGGGGACATGACTCAACCGGCTGCAAGTCACACAGGGGCAGTTATCACTGAGACAGAAACCAAATTCGCCAAACCCACAATCCAACGCCCTTCCCGCTATGTGGGGCACACTGTCGTCGCGTCCTATCCTATTTCACTGGCAGCAGGAGACCCCTGTCACCAAGTCACAATGGGGACAGGCCCCAGCATCTTTAGGCTGCTCTGGTGTAGCCAGTATCAGGCTTACAATGGTCTGGAAATGTGACAAGCCTCAAATGCGGCCCCTTTTACCCAGCTCCTTTTCCTACGTGGAGGAAGAACCCGCTGAGTCTACACTCAGGAGTCTACTCAGTAACCCAACGACCAGCTCAATCAGAATGGGAGGGAGTGAAACGCCCGAATATTTTGTCTGCTTCATATCAAAGACCCAAGTGTTTCACAACTCCGAATGACATTTCGTGCCAAAATCTCGTCTCTTTTTGTGTTTGGAAGAGAGTCGCTGCTATAGGAGAAATCTTCCAGGAATTACGAACTCAATCACAAACCCCAAGATGGAGCATCATTTTAGCTAATAATGCACGATCACTTTCTTGCTGGGGCCTCTGGGGAGATTGTCACTGTTGGTGGGGGTTTGTGAGAACAGCGACTGACTCAAAAGCAAAGTGGACGATTTATCTTTACGAGGTTTTTATTTGCCAACTTTGAAAAATGATTCAGAAATGCATTTCTTGGAAAAGTGGATGTAAAATGATACTCTCCGATTAAAGGAAAATAAAAATGCTTTCAAAAAGTGGCCTAAGGAGGGGCCGGCCTGGTGGTATGGTGGTAAAAGATCGCATACTCCACTTCGGCGCCCCGGGGTTCTGATCCCAGGCGTGGACCTATGCACTCCTCATCAAGCCATGCTGTGGCAGGCGGCCCATATATAAAACAGAAGATGGGCACGGATGTTAGCTCAGGGCTAATCTTCCTCAAAATATTAAAATTAAATTAAAAATTTTTAAAGTGGCCTAAGGATATAAAATCACAGAAAAAAGGAGATTTTCTGGGACCGTCCCAATTTTAATAACAC
Organism: Equus quagga; assembly: GCF_021613505.1. Taxonomy (NCBI): domain Eukaryota; kingdom Metazoa; phylum Chordata; class Mammalia; order Perissodactyla; family Equidae; genus Equus; species Equus quagga. Next base: position 34,872,330 of record NC_060273.1, on the reverse strand, counting down.
TCCCCTTTTGGTCTCCATAATCATATTCTCCCTTGGCAGTCCATGAGTCTTTTTGTTTTATCTCCAAAATATGGTTATCCCCAAAATGAAGAAATCTAAATGGACTAAAAGTTTTAAAAGGGGCCAGCCCTGTGGCCTAGTGGTTAAGTTTGTTACACGCCACTTCAGCAGCCCAGGTTCAGTTCCCAAGCACGGATCTACGCTACTCATTGGTGGCCATGCTGTGGCAGTGACCCACATACAAAATAGAGGAATATTGATGCAGATGTTAGCTCAGAGTGAATCTTCCTCAGCAAAGAAAAAAGTTTTAAGAAGCATTCTCTCACCATTTGGATTTTTTTATTTGAAGATTCACTGTGTTGGTATACGTTGACTTCAACACAACCTCAAATTTTCTCAAATTTTAATAACAATATATGTCACTTAGGAATGCTTTTGGCCACAAAGAACAGAAGACTCTATGTTCACTGATGTTAGCATCCCATTCTCTCTCTCTCTCTCCTCTCGTCAATCTCAGTTTGGTGAAGTCCAGTCTTGTTCATTGCTTTGAGCCTGCAATATGGTGGCTACTTCTTGCACAGACATCTCATCTGCTTTCTGGAAGTTATTAGGGGGCCAAGCAAATGGCTGCCTGAACCCCACCTGTTTCATTTTTTACCCTCTCAAATCTTTGTTTACTTTGTCTCTGTGTCTGTTTGGCCACTACTGACTGCAAGGGAGACCAGAAAGTCAAGTTTTTTGCTCTCCGGCCCCCGTAGTAGAAAATCTGCCATTCTATGCCTACTTGTTTTCTTACCAAGGTTACAGCAACTGCAGATTTTAAAGATCTCTAAATACAACAAATAATGCATGGAACTCATGCTTTTCATTGGTGAGTGAATCCTACTGGAGAGTATTAAATAGTGAAGCTCTTTCCGCCACGAATTTGTGACTCCTGCTCAGGCCCAGTAGGAACCTGACATCAGAGCCAACCACGTGCTAGAAATGCTATAGTGATCAGATACTAATGGGACATTCCAACAGGCTTAAGTGGCCAAGTCTGCTTTTCTTACTCAGCAGAGTTTCCATTGATTCCTAAGCCTTCTTGCGCCTCCTGGTCAACGTCAATACGTTGGGGACATTTTTAAAGAAACACATAAATGACTACTCAAAGTTTTTGCTTAATTATTTATAATTGCATGCATTTGCCTAATGGAAATTTCCATTTTATGCTAAATTTCAAGATCCACGGGGCTCATACTTCCCCTTTTAGCAAAATGGTTGCATTCTCTCATCGTTTATTGCTCTCATAGATCCACGGAAATTCCGAGTCAGAGCAGAGGCACAGTTATAGACAGAAGGAAAGGTTACAAAAGGTCTGAGCTATTCTGGAAACAGATTCACTGGAAAGGCCAAAGCGCATTGTTGAAGGGTCCCTTGTGGGGAGGTAGCACGTGGCAGGCACATGCACACAAAAACAGATGTGTGATGAGCTAAGGGTGCACACAAAAAAGTTCATCAGAACAGGCTTTTGCTCTCTCTGAAAGAGAATTAAAGTGTTGAAAGACAAATTGTTCTAGTGCAGATGAATATTCCATTCCATTCCACCCCCTTAGCACTCTCTGCTGTTCACTTTGAAGAACTGCTGATGATCCAGGTATCTTCTTTCTGGCTTCACTGCTGGGAAAGCAGCAGCAGAGAAGGAAATAAGAATTGCTTATCTGGCTCAATAGATTTCTGTAAAAGCACTTCAGAGTGTCTTTTTCCTCTCAAAAAAGCCCCAAGTGAAGGTAAAATTGTTCCAGAACTTACTATGCTTGTCTATCAAGGAAAAATATTGGGCACACTGTGTAAGGATTTAATTCCTATGAAGAGGACATTTGCCGAGATGGTCGATGATTGGAATTTGCTATTAATACAGAAAACAAATCTGCTTAGGCAAAAGAAAGTCTGGGACTTTCTCTGCTAATGTTTTTCCCGTGGAAAAATCAAGACAAGCAAAGGAAGATAAGCCAGGCAGATCCACTTCCACAAATCTGCCATTTTCCCGTGAAGCCAAATCACGGAGGAGTTTTCAGGACAACAGACCAGTGTCTCTCCCTTTCTGCCCTTAACAAAGTAAAGAATGTTCAGGTTATCTCGGCCTTGGCAAATAGCCTTTCTTCCCTGAGGCCAACCAGCACCTGGAAAAAAAGAAAGACTTTCAGAATCAGTGCTGTCGACAGAAGTCCAAAAAAAAAAATAATAATAATCAGATAATTTTAGAACCAAAAGTAAATTGAAGGCCAGTTACTCTATTTCCGAGGTGAAAATGTTGAGACCAAGAAGTGAAAAATGCCTTGCCCATTCTCACCTGCTGATAGAGACAGACTGGAAAACGATCCTAGGCCTCCTGGCCCAGGACTTATCACTCCATAAGCAGTCTCAAATGGAAACTACAAAGGCCCTTTCAGACTCCTGGCAGACTGTACTACCCAGAATTTCTCCAGGTACAATGCTTAAAATTATGGATAATGTAACAAAAATATTTTAACACATAGCTGAGTTTGCAAGCAAAAAAAGAAATATATCAGATCCCAAAAACACAAAGGGAAGAAAACTGAGCCCTGGAACGAGTGATATGGCAGCCCTTGGGGGTGTGAATGGGAGTATTGGAGCTGGAAAGGGGCACAGAGGGTCAGGTATTTCAAATGCTATGTGTTTCAACTGTACAAGGACTTGGGACCTGTGCAAGATGGAGAGTAGATACTAAGACCCATTCACACAGGTGGGATGCTCAGAAGATTGTGTGCCAGTATGAGGGGCACTAGAAAATACTTATTGACCCAGGCTAAGGACAGAGGAGTTCCACTTAACTGGGGTCTTGTGGAGAAAATAAAAAACATCCTAAGAGAGGTGAACCCACCAAGCCTGTGACATGGGGTGGCTGCAGAGTCTGAATTTTACTCTCCCTCATGGCGAGCTCCTTGATGTGCCTAGCAGGAAGAAATGCAAAAGTTTTCTGAAGGAATACTTGACAACCCAGGCCACATGGGGTTCTTACAGACAAAAGGGATCACCACTGAAGAAGATCCCATAATGAAAACTTACTAAAACAGATAAGGAAATGGTTGATCCACCATGATAAAGAATCAGCTGACACAACCACGGCTGAATGAAACAAGAAACAACCAAACCAGGCAAAATCAAACAAGCAAAAACCACACAGAACTATCTGGTAGAGACTATAAAATAATATTGTAAATGATTAAAGAGATGGAGGAATAGAAACCATAAGGAAATAACACTCTGAAAAAGAAACTGAAAGATCTATAACAAGAGATTAGATTAGCAATTTTAATTTTTAATTTTGCTTTCCCACAAAGCAAAGTTCAGATCTAGATGGCTTCACTGGTGAATTCTCCTAAACATTTAAAGAAAAGGAAATACCAGTTCTTCATAAACTCTTCCAAAAAGCAGAAGATGAGGGAACACTTTCCAACTCCTTCTACAAGGCCAGTATTATTAGCCTGATATCAAAACCCATCAGACATCACAAGAAAACAACACACCAATGTTCCTTATGAATATAGATGTAAGAGTCATCAAGAAAATACTAGCAAACGGAATATAGTGACCAAAAAAAGGGGATTATACACCATGACTAAGTGTAATTTATCCCAGAAATGCAAGGCTGACTCAACATACAAAGTCAATCCTTGTAGTACACCAAATTGACAGAGAGGAGGACAAGAAACACATGATCATCTCAATAGACAAAGAAAAAGCATTTGGCAAAATCCAACACCCTTTTATGATGATAGTTCAACAAACTAAGAATAGAAGGGAAATTCCTCAAACTGATAACTAGGCTACAAGGTCAATATACAAAAATCAATTATATTTCTATATACTTTCAATGAACAATCTAAAAATGAAAATAAGAAAACAATTCTATTTACAATGGCATCAAAAAAATAAAATAGTTAGGAATAAATTTAACAAAAGAAATGTAAAACTTATACTCTGAAAAACTACAAATCATTGTTCAAAGAAATGAAAGGAGACCTAAATAAGTGGAAGGACATTCCGTGTTCATGGAAAAGAAGACTTAATATCATTAAGACAGTAATACCTCTCAAATTGATCTATGGATTCAATAAAATCCTTATCAAAATCCCAGATGCCTTTCCTGTATAAATTAACAGGCAAATCCTAAAATTGATATGGAAGCACAAGGCACCAAGAGTAGCCAAAACAATCTTGAAAAGGATGAACTAATTTGGAGGGCTCACAGTTCCCAAGTTCAAAACTTACTACGAAGCTACAGTAGTCAATACAGTATGGCAGTGTAGTGGTAGTATAGGCATATAGATCAACTGAATAGAATTGAAAGTCCAGAAATAAATGCTTACATTTATGGTCAATTGATTTCCGACAAGGGTGCCAAGACAATTCAATGGGGGAAAGAATCATCTTTTCAACAAATGGTGCTAGAACAACTAGATATCCACAGGCTGAAGGATGAGGTTGGACCCCTTTTTTACACCATATCCAAAAATTAACTCAAAATGAATTATAGACCTAAATGTAAGAGCTAAAGCTATAAAACTCTTAGACAAAAACAGGGGTAAATGTCCATGAACTTGAGTTAGGCAATGGTTTCTTAGATATGACACCAAAATTGCAAGCAACAAGAGAAAAAAATAGACAAATGGGACTTAAAATTGTTGTGCTTCAGAGGACACCATCAAAGAAGTGAAAGGACAACCCACAGAATGGGAGAAAATATTACATTTGTAAATCATGTATCTGATAAGGGACTTGCATCCAGAATATATAAAGAACTCTGACAACTCAATAAGAAGATAAAATAACACAATTTTAAAATGGGCCAAGGATCTGAATAGACATTTCTCCAAAGATGATATACAATCAGTTCATGAAACGTTGCACAACATCATGAGCTACTAGGGAAATGCAAATCAAAACCACAATGAGATAGCAATTCACACCCAATAGGATGGCTATAATCAAAAAGATAGACAATAACAAGTGTGAGCAAAGATACAGAAAAATTGGAACCTTCATACATTGTTGGTAGAAATGCAGAACGATGCAGTCACTTAGAAAAACAGTTTGGCAATTCTTAAAAATGTTGAGCATAGAATGACCATATGACCCAGCAAATCCACTCCTAGGCATGTACCTAAGAGAAATGAAAATATATGTCCACACAAAAACTTATACTCAAATATTCACAGCAGTATTATTCGCAATTGCCAAAAAGTGGAAACAATGCAAATGTCCATGAATAGATGAATGGATTAAAAAAGTGGTATATCCATACAATGGAATATTATTCAGCAATAAAAAGGAATAAAGTACTGATACATACTATATCATGGTTGAACCTTGAAAACACTCTACTATGTGAAAGAAACTCAATTGCAAAAGACCACATATTGTATGATTCCATTTATATGAAATGTTCAGAGCAGGCAAACCTACAGAGACAGAAAGCAGATTTAGTGGTTGTAAAGGACTAGGGAAGAGGGCTGGGGGAAAATGGGGAGCAAACCTAAGGGGTACAGGATTTCTTTTTGGGTGATGAAAATGTTTTAAAGTTGATCCTAGTGTTGGTTGCACAATTTTATTAATAAACGAAAAACCACTAAATCGTACACTTTAAATAGGTACATTGTATGGGATGTGAATTATATTTCAGTAATGCTGTTTTTAAAAAAGAAAGAAAGAAAGAAACTGAGAGTTGAAAAAGAACCAAATAGAATGTATAGAAATGAAAAATCATGTTGAAATTTAAAACTCAGTGGACAGGTTACACAGGAATTTGACATAGCCAAAGAAAGAATGAGTGATTCAGAGCAAGATTATCCAGAATGCATCACACGCAAAGAGATAAAGATATGAAAAATGTACAAGAGAGGTATGGTTTCTATACCCAGCTAAACTATCAGTTGGTAGTGCGAGCCCTTTCAGCAGCTCCAGCTCTGAACTCATCATGATAAACTTAAGCATCCACTGACACAAGACACAACAACGGCGATCAAAGTGTTGCTGGATGAAATGTCAACTCCACAACAAAACAAAATAACATTTTCAGAGTACTTGTTAATAACGCACGAGCAACAGAGAAGATGGATTAAGATTTGAGCTTTCTAAACAGAACAAAGCTGAAAAGCAAAAGTGGTTCAAATATGGTTGAAGTGACAAAATTGGTTTTCACGTGTATTTTATGAAATCTGTTGAATGTTTCGTGCTCATATAGAGTTTGTGGTCTATTAATACAGGTTGTATTTAACTCTTATTCCTAGAAAGGTTTATACGAGAGGTAATAAGCCACTATACTTTAGATCCATCATTTGTGTTTTTATAAATTTGATAAGTATTTACCTTTTTTTGAGCACTAACATTTTCAGTAAACTCATAAAAGAGTGACTGGATGTTTACTCTGCAAGGCACTCTGCTAGAAAGCTCACAGCTTTTTCTCAAAATCTATTTATGCCAATGCTTTGTTACCTTTTGATATCTGTTGAATCTAACTAAAATTTGTACATTCCCCTCAAGGACTTCAGACCCAGAATTTGTTTTGCAGTGGTGTATTTTATGGTTTTTTGAAAGCTGGAGAATGCAAACCACTGACGTAGTTGTTTCCTGTGAAATGAGGAGCATCTTGTCCACATCATGAGTCATCCTCTTAATTCTTGAGCAGTTACTCTCTGCCAGGCCCCGAGCAACCTGCAGTGAACTAGACAGGAAACATCCTTGCCTTTGAGACACTTGCATTCTAACAGTGGGGTGGGGGTGGGAAGAGACAATCAATGAAGAAATGAAAGAGAAAAAAATTGGCTAGTGTTTTAGTTTTCCACTGCTACTGTAACAAATTCGTATACACTTAGTGGCTTAAAACAACACGTATTTATCCTCTTACAGTTCTGGAAAGTCTGAAATGAGTCTCACAGGGCTGAAATCAAGGTATCAGCAGGGCTAGTTCCTTCCAGGCAGAATCCACACACTTGCCTTTTCCAGCCTCTAGTGGCATCCTGTATTCCTTGGCTTGTGGCCTCTTCTTTTGTCTTCAAAGTGCATCACTCCAGTCTCTGCTTCTGTCATCACAGAGCCTTCTCCTCTGACTTCTCCTGTGTCCCTCTTATAAGGACATTTGTGATTATATCCAGCCCATCCAGACAATCCAAGATAACACCCTCCTCTCAAAATCCTTACCTTGATCACTTTCGCCATACAAAGGAATGTTCACATGTTCCGAGACATAGGACCTGGATGTTCTTGGGGAGCCATTATTCAGGCTGCCATAGCTAGTGATAAGCCCTATTAGAATTAAAACAGATAGAGAAGCCTAAAACACTACTTGGGGTCAAGTGGTTAGGGAAGGCCTGATATCCAAATTACAGGAATGCTGTGGGAGTTGGAGGAGAACATTCTAGGAAGAGGGAATGGCTAGTGAAAAACTCTACAGCAGAAACGAGCTGGGCGTGCTGGAGAAGATAGTGCTGCCTGGATGGGAAGAAAGTTACAGAAAGGTAAACGAGTTTTCAGTTCACATTTGCTCTTTCAGAATAAGAACGCTTGAAGCCCCATGCTCTCTCCTGGTGTTTTATATGGGAATTTGCCCAAAACTCTTGTTACCGGCAAGGACCTCTTTTATCACAAAACAGTAGAATTCTCTTGAACATCCCAGAGCACCCATCTTGGCAGAGTGCCCATCAGCAGGCACCACAGTAGGTTCAAAAGAGGGCAGAAACTTCAAAAGAACAGCCTACTTGGAGTGTGGCTTTCAAAATCTTACCGCCTTTGGCATCTGCAAATGCGTCTTACAAGTTTTGTGAACATAAACAAGATTTTTGATTATTTAAACTGAAGCAGGAGCTAAAAGAGGAAACCTTGGTTGCCTGCCCCTGGGGAGGCACAGTGCTCATTTCCAGCGAGGCCTGGCCAGCTCGTCCCCGGGCCGGCATTCCGGGCAGTTGGAGAGCTGCTGCTTAGCTTTCTCAGCAAGTAGAGAACTGTCAAGCAAGGTGCCTACTTCTCAGCTTCTCCTGAATCATTTCTTTCTATTGATTCACTTTCCTTCGCTCTGAACATCATGGAAGCTTCAAAACCTCTAAGACTGTGAGTTTCCAGCTTTGTGTGAAACCAACAAACATTTCTCAAGAGTCTGATACAAATGGCCTTGTGAGTGTTCCCACCTTTTTACACCCATAGCACCTTTGACTGTACCTCTGCTGCTGCTTTCATTGCGGTCCTCATTCGACCTCCCGCACACATATTAAAGGCTTGGGTCAAGCCAGTTCACTGGGCACCCCTACAGCCCCCAGCAGAGTGCCTGGCACAGAGCAGATAGTCAATACCCACTTGCTCCTTTGTTCAACAAACACCTGCCACACATCTATGGGCCAAGCTGAACCGCAGTCCTCTTAATGTTAGTGCAGACCAAGAACTGACCATTCTCAAAGACTTCTAAAGGAGCAGGATGGTCCTAACCAGGAAATTATTCCACAAAGGATAGTTCAATATGACCGAATATCTGCTTGAAGATTTGCATACTATTATAAATCTTGTCCTTGGCTTAAATTCCCACCTTGGCAATCAAATCAGGCCATCTGAGATACTTGCTGGTTTTATGGTAGTTTGTTAATCTCTGTCTGTCCTGGCTCTGAACCACACTGCTGAGCTGTGGAGTGTGAAAGGTTAAGCCTCTGCTCTCTTTCCAGCTCCTCAGTTGACTGCCTTGCAGCAGAGGGTGAAATGACCCCATTCATCAGGAAGCACAGAAGGAAGTTCTGAGACAAAAGGTGACCCGCAAAGTTAAGGCAGCAATTTTCAAGTTTAAGTGAAAACCAATAGACATACTTGAACAGCCTAATACATAAGAGTAATTATAAGCAATTTACAGTAATTATAACGTCATGAGGGCATCTCATTTATAGCAAATGAAACACAGTTGGTAAATGTTGTCAGCCAAATGCTAGAAATTTAAGATAGGAGGAGGCTGCTTTCTCTGCCTGAAACCTAGGGCTGATGTATATTTCCCACAATATCCAAGAACATATAACCTTTTCGTTTCCAAGTGTGATGTATTTTATAGCTCGCAAAATCCGATAACACTGTCCCAGAGTCCAAGTGGTAGTTTCTGTTCTAAGTCCGGTGACATCTCATACTTGGGGAGTTCCCGTCTGGGCCACACATTGCCTTCTTTGTGTATATTTCCCAGTGAACATTATCACAAAAGAAGTTTAGATGCCTCATGTTTTAACAGCCCATAAAAGATGCACTTGCACCCAGATAGAAGTTTTTTTAAACCAGAGCAAGACTTCCCACTTTTGGGTGGATGTCTCAGATGCTAAGCGGTGGTTCCTGCTGAGAGAAGCCTGTTCTGGATCCTCAGGGTCTGGGCTGGGGCTGGGGTGGAGACAAAACAAGGAGCCACCACCAGCTCAGACTCCGAGCGCTGAAAAGGAACAGCCGGTTACCTCCACAACCCCTCAGCTCACCTTGGTTTTCTAAATCTAGTAACGATCTTGTAAACAGCACGGTTAAATTGCATTGAGTTAAAGGTCGTTCTTAACGGGAAGTTTAAAAACGTACTGCCATTTCTGTAACCAGATCTTGGCATTTATTAATTTTTGATATATCAGGAGCTTCCAAAACTGCAAGCGGCAGCCCCCTTTCTCCACCTATGAGTCTGGGCCTTGGGGTTCCTTCAGATCTTTGGGGTCAATGAGAGGGGTGCACGAGGAAGGGTCAAACAGGGAAATCAATACACCTGCGGGACGTGGCCCTCTCTTCCCGCAGTCCCCAAAAGGCAGCTCCGGGGAAGCGTCCACGCAGAGTGTGAGATTCAGGGCTTGCGGGGCCAGCACCTTGCGGGGCACTAGAGGGATCTAGGACCTCAGAGGACTGACCGCCCTCGGGGGCCCCCAGTCCACGCAGAACAGCAACGCCAGCTACGAACGCCTCGCAGGGTCCAGGTCCTCGCGGAGCCGGGAGCGCTCCAGCAGTAGCGAAAGAGCGCAGGGTGGTCAACCCGCCTTGCCCACTCGGCCCGGCTCACCTCCGCCCCGCCCACACGGGCTGCTAGACCCCGCCCACTCCGACTGCTTCAGGTGGCCCCGCCCACAGGGCCGCTAGACCCCGCCCACTCCGACCGCTTCAGGTGGCCCCGCCCCACCCGCTTGGCCCCGCTCACCTCTGCCCCGCCCACTCGGGCGGTGCTGCCCTCCCCTCCCACCACAGCTCTGCTCGCCTCCTCCTCTCCTTCCCCGGCCGCTCGGCCCCGCCCACCGCGGCCGCCTCAGGTGGGGCCGCCCCGCCCCCTCGGGCCAAGCTCGCCCGCGGCCGCCCCGCCCACGGCGGCCCCTCCCACCCTGGCCGCCTCAGGTGGGGCGGCCCGCGCCGCGTCGGGCCGCGTCTCCTCAGCCCCTCAGCTCCTCGGCTCCGGGCGGGCGGCGGCGGCGGCGCTGCAAGTTTTGACACTTGAGCGGCGGAGGCGCGCGTGGGGACTCCCGGGCCGACGGCCGACCCTCGAGGGCCCCTCCGCCGCGCTCCGGCGCTCCCGCCGCCCAGGCTCGGGCGGCCACGAGGCCCCGCCGCGTCCTCCCGCGCTCGCCCGCCGGGCGGCTGCGGCCATGTCGCGGGGGCCGGAGGAGGTGAACCGGCTCACGGAGAGCACCTACCGGGTAAGCAGGCCCTGGGCGGCCGGGGGCCCTGGGGCGCCGGGGTTCGAGGCTGGGGGCGCGGGAGGCCTCTCCGGGGGCAGGTGGGGGTCCTTCACCTTGGGGGCTTCCTTTTCGCGGGAACCCCCTCCCCCTCTCGCTCCCGGCCATGGAGACGTCCCACAAACTACACGTTTTACAGCCAGACGGGCTTGGGGGGTGCGGGCGGTGCGGTCGCGGGGCCACGTCCCCCTCCCCGCGTCCCCTTAGGGTCGCGGCCGCGCCGGCGGGGCTGCAGCGGGCGGAGGGCGGAGGGCGGGGAGCCGGGCGCGAGGGGCGGCCGGGGCCGGGCTGCGGCCGTCGGCGAGCCCGAGGAGCCGAGCCCCGGGGCGGCGGGCTCCCGGGCTGCGCTCCCTCCGAGGCCGCCGGCTCCTGGCGATCGTGTCGGGAGGCGGTCGGAGGCCGAGAGCGCCCGGGGTTGCGCGAAACCGGCCCCACCTTAAGGCGTGCGTGGACGGGCATGCTCCTAACTTGCATTTATTAGGAATTCTTCCAGAAACGGAGACTTGGGATTAGGGGCCGCTTTCGGAAGTTTCAGCACTCCTAGATGCATGCCGGTTGAAATAAGATACTTGTTTAATCATCTGCTATTAATAGAATGCGGCACCACTGTTGTTTTAATTCGGCTTAGGCTCCTGGAACCCCGGGGACTTGCAAGTTCTCCGGATTCATTTGGAGTCCTGTTGAAGGTCCAGAGTTTGGTCATTTTTGCAGATTTTTTTCTGTTTTTGACCCTAAAAGTTAGTTTGTCGATTTGCAAGGTCTGAGTGAGCTCCTGGAGTCAGAGTTTATTGACTCTTGTTGGATAAGAGGAAAAAAGAGCATGGAAATATATTCATAATCTGTCGTTTGACGTTCAGAAGAGAATTGATTCCCTTCCTATTGTAGCATGTGAATTATACTTTCTAGAGATAGTAAACAGGGTTGATGCAGCATTTTGGGGGCTGAGTGAGTAACTGTGACCAAAATCTGTTCCTAATTCGCGTCTTTCCATAATAAAGGGCAATTTTTAGAAATCCCAGAAATTTGAATGTTAACGTTTAACACTTGTATTGAGGTTGTTAATATTTAAATGGTTCTGAAGATGGTGGGGCAGGAAGGAAGTGTGGGGTGTTGACAAAGTGTGTAAATAAAACGCTCTTAGACTTGAGGAGTCGTAGCAACTCTGATGACTGTCAGATAAGAAAAAAAGGTGCAATTGAGGAATGTAGATCATTGCAAATTTGAGGCGGCATCTTAAGTATCCGCTGGGGCACAGAACTCTGGAACACAGGAGTTCCTCTCCCCCCGTATTCTCCAAGAATACAGACGCTTAAATTTTTCCAGTCTGAGATGAGGTATCAACTCGAGGCAAGCGATCAGATGCTCAGGAGTAACTCTTCTCTTGGCTCCTTCTCCCACTTCCTTGATTTTCCCTTTCGGTGATGACTCAGTAGGAGGGCTGTACTCGAGCGAATGACAGTGCCACAAATGCCAACCACTTTGGCGTGTCGTATTCCCCCAAAAAACTGGGCCAGGAGGAGTGTGGATTTGATAGTTTGGGTCATATGTATTTATAGATGTAAGGCGGTGTAACTCATTTTCAGTTTTTGGAAAGTTATTATAACACTGAAGATCAAAGACCAGTATCTTAGTGCTTTCCATTCCCAGGTGTCTTAAAACATTGAAAGCTCACAGAAGTTTGTTGATTGACTTTAATCACCGTTTCCTCGTTGATGTTTTGGGATCATGTTTTTTATGTTGAGATGGTGGAATAAGAATTTACAGCTCCAGACAACAAGTTTGTATATAATCTGTGAAGTGAATGCTGCTAGCTCATGCTTTGGCTATGATGGAAATACAATGAATTTTACATTCCCAGGTCGATTGAAAGGCTGAAATCCTTTCACTGCCTCCTCATTAGGTTCTTCCTCCCCACCTTACCCGTCCCCCCGTGATCAAAGCTGAAAACAATTTAAGCTTAATATGGAAAAAAATCTGCTGACAGTGTTGATGACTCTGCTTCTTTAAAAAAGAGATATCCTTTATGTTACTGAGCCATCCAGTATGTTTTACTAATAGAAACCTAACCTAACCAGATGCGTTTACAAAAGCCACCTGCAAATGAGATTTTATGACTTGCTAGTCTGGGCTTTAGATTTTTTTTTTTTCCAATACTCAAATTTCTCCAACTTTGAAATAAAGGAATAAATTCTTCAGAGAAAATGGGGGATTATAAAGTAGCGTGATCCTCTGTATGCTGTATCAAATATCCTTCAGTATATATTTACACGTTTGCTGAGTTTTCTAAAATGTGTACTTAGACAAATGATTACTGGGGATTCATGCTAAATCCCAGGAGGATGTGTGTTTTTCGGCTTCACAAACAAATGGCATGATAATGAGTCCCAAAATGTCAAGTAATGTTAACTGTTGCTAGTTAGAATTAAGCCAAAGATCCCTCCCACTCCCCACACTTCAGTCGATAGTATGCCCATAATTTGCCCTCAGTGTCTTGCTTGTGATTTTCCATGGTTTTCCGATGAGTACAGGCTTTAGGGGTATGAGGAAGAAGTAAAGTTCAAAAGAACCTTTAATTAAGAGTAACCACAACCTTCCTAGAAGTTAGAACTGTTAAAGTCTTAGGAAGTTGAGGGATGAGTGTGACGTCATCCAGGGATGTCATACGTACATTCGTCTTGCTAAGGGGGCAGTGAAGGGGGGAAATGACACCTAAAAAGGAGAGGGAGGGAAAGGGACACACGTTTTTGTTTGAATGTCACCTTCGCAGTGAGGCCTGCTCAAACAGCTCCTTAAAATTGCAGTTGCCGTCCATCTCCCAGCTCCACCGAACTTTACCTTTTCCCCCGTAGAACTTACTACCTAGGATATACTATATAATATATTTATTTATTATGTTTATCTCTCTCTCCGCTCCAGCTAGAATGTGAGCTCCCAGAGGAAAAGAGCTTTGTTTTGTTGTATTCTGAGCACTTAGAACAGTTCCTAGCATGGAGTGGGTGTATTTGTTGAATAAATAAACACTCATTTATTTAGTAAGCACCTATGCCATGCCAGTCTCCCCGCTCCCTCCCTTGACACTTTTCAGAGAGCCCTCTTTTTGTTCTAAGTATACATCAGCCCTCAAGGTGGATATGGATTTTGTTCACCATTGAGAAACCGAGGCCCAAAGTCTGAGTGACCAGTGCTCACATGCCATTTACCCTGCCAGCCTCTATCCCTCTCCTTTTTGTGTAGTGATTTAGTTTCTAGTGGCCAAAAAATGCACAAACCGAATACCTTTTCATAATTTGGTGATCTAAGATGTCACAAATTCTCAGTCATTCTGTTAGTTTGTCATCCTTGGCGTGTTTTGAACAAAACCTTTTTTTTAATAAGAAAATGAGATACTTTTGTTCTTTCGCTGGGTGAAGTAAGCATTCTAGGCGTGTGCACTAGGTTTTGTTTGTTTAATGGCTGTTTGTTTTCTCGACTGGGGTTCAGTTGGGGATGTGTAAGTGAAGGACCCTGCCCCATTGGCTTCCAGTGTAGATTATGCTGTACGTACGGGTCTAGCTTTTGAAGCTTTAAATTGCCTTTTATTTTTATGGCTGTAGCTATATTTGCTATTAGATATCTTCATCTGTTCCCATAACACTACTTTCTTCAAGTATGCTGAAGATAAAATGGGATTTGCAGAAGCCCAGACAACTTGCTCTTGGCTCTGTGATGACTAAAAAAGGGGACAGTAAGAATCAGGTGCCGGGTAGGAACAGAAAGGGTTGCCAGGTATTGAATATTAGACTGAACAGCCCAGTTTTGTAGCATTTTGTCTGGTAAAATGAAAATATGAAGCTAAACAATAGATATCTTTTTCTGTCATAACATTTTTCTTGATTGAAAAGAGGTTTTAGAACTATGATAACATTACTACTATGCAGACAGAGCAGCCTGTGAGGCTGAAAGCAGCCTTTATTATGAAGCCTGTGAGGCTGGGACCACATGGAGAGGTGACACCATTCACAAGGTTCGGGTTGCTTTTGAGTTCACGTTATTTCAGTATCGGACATTAATTCTTGTCTTGTACCTCTATTGTAATGAGCCACACCGGCAGACCTGCAGGGGAAACCTAATGTACATGGAATTGCAACAAACTGGATTTTTGTTTTCTTCAGCGTTCCACATAGCTGTATATTCTGCAGTTCGAGAGCAAAAATTATTTTATAAAAGCAACACGAACATTAATTTAACTTATCTGTTGACACTTGCAAATATATTTTTTGTTTCTAAAACTTTTTATGGAATTATGACATACATGCAGAAAGGTGTGCTTACGTACAGTAGTCCCTCCTTACTTGCCTGGGATATGTTGGAAGACCCCCCCAGTGGATGCCTGAAACCGAGGATAGTACTGAACCATATATATACTGTGTTTTCCTGTATATATATATATATATATATATATATATATATATATGTTGGAGGTGTGACAGCAAAACTAGCACAGATTTCTTTTTCCTTCTTCACAATTTCACAGATAGAAGATTTGTTCTCACCATAGATCTTAGCAACTTCAGCATACAACTTTTTTTTTTCTTACTAAGTCAAGAACATTGACCTTTTCACTTAATGGAGGCACTTTACGGCTTCTCTTTGGCATGTGGGAATCACCAGCATCACTACTCTCGCTCTTTGAGGCCATTATTAAGTAAAATAAGGGTTACTTGAACGCAAGCACTACGATACCTAGACAGTTGATCTGATAACAGAGATGACTACTGAGTGACTAACGGGCAGCTAGCATATACAGCACGGATATGCTGGACAAAGAGATGATTCTTATCCTGGGCTGGGCTGGTGTGAGATCTCATCTCATTACTCAGAACAGCAGTCAATTTAAAACTTATGAAATGTTTATTTCTGGAATTTTCCATAGAATATGTTTGGACTGCAGTTGACCACTGGTAACTGAAAGTGTGGAAAGCGAAACTGTAGATGAGGGGGGACTACTGTATGTACCTCACTAAATTGTCACAAACTGAACACACCTGTGTAACCAGCACCCAAATCAAGAAGCAGACCAGGGGCCAGCCAGGTGGCATGGTGGTTAAGTGCACACGTTCTGCTTCGGTGGCCCGGGGTTGGCTGGTTTGGATCCCGGGTGCGGACATGGCACCACTTGGCATGCCATGCTGTGGTAGGTGTCCCACATATAAAGTAGAGGAAGATGGGCATGGATGTTAGCTCAGGGCCAGTCTTCCTCAGTAAATAGAGGAAGATTGGCAGCGGATGTTAGCTCAGGGCCGGTCTTCCTCAGCAAAAAGAGGAGGATTGGCAGCAGATGTTAGCTCAGGGCTAATCTTCCTCGAAAAAAAAAAAACAAAAGATTGGCACCTGAGCTAACATCTGTTGCCACTAAAAAGAAAAAAGAAAAAAAAGCAAACCATGACCAGCTGTCCTGATGTCCCTCTCATGCTGCCTTCCAGTCACTACACCCCCTCCAAGGTCACTACCCTCCTAACATCCAGCAGCACTAATTAGTTGGGCCTATTTTGTCCACCATCTTTCACCCAGTGTGTTTGTCGGATTTATTCATGTTGGAGTAATTGTAGTTAGTTCATTCTTTTTGCTGCGTAGTATTCCACTGTGTGTCTATATCACAGTTTATCTGTTCTTGGGTGGGCATTCGGATTGTTTTCAGACTGCTCCATGATATTATGAATACGGTGGCTGTGAACATTTCAGTACATGTCTGAAGTGCATAGGCCCTCGTTTCTCTTGGGTATGTACATAGGAGTGGATATTCTGTGTTATTAGGTATTTGAGTATTTAGCTTTGGTAGAAACTGCCAAGCAGTTTTCCACAGTGGTTGTACCAGTTTACGTTCCCACCAGCAGTGTCGGAGAGTTCCAGTTGCTCTTCATCCATGCCAACAGTTGATATTTTCCTTCCTTTCAATTTTGGCCACTCTGATGGATATATGCAAATAAAATTTTTAAATTCAAAACAAAACAAAACAAACTGTTTGCCCCAGGCTTGTGCTTGGACGTCTGTAACCTCAGCAGGAGCCTGATCTCCATCGGGGTTACTTAATTTCAGAAGGCAGAACCAGGACCTAGGGAACATGGGTCTGAGAGAGGCCATACAGTTGTGGTATTTAGTAGATTAGACTCCAAAACTGTTACAGCTGAACACATCAGAAGTTTTTATCGTGTAAGTGGTGGTGGGGGCATGGGTGAGCCATATTTAAACAAACTGGAATGCTGGGGGTGGGTGCAGAGTTATGGCTAATTGAATTTTCTTAATTGAGTATTAATGAAAGTGCCTTTCCTTTTTTGTGTGACTTTTCTTGAAAATGTACCTACTTTACTGTTGCAGGCACAGTAGACTGGTTTTTAAAAAGAATTTCAGTGAGTTATAGTTGAATCAAGAAGTTTTAGGACTAGTACTTTCTAAAGGAAATGTTATTTTTAATTTGGGTCTTCTCCCACTTAGATTGTACATACTTGAACAAGTCCCTCAAATTATACTTCTCAGCATTTCCCATAATCATTCATCTTTTATTTATGTGTGTATGTATATGTTGGTTTTAATGTCAGAGGCTTTTTTAAACTATATTTTTCTCTGATACCAGAACATTTCCAAAATTTCTATGAATATTTACACTGAAAGTAAAAGTCACCCAGAATCCGACAACCCAGAGATAACACTATTTAACTCTTATTGTCACTCTTTCTAATATCTTCCAGTACATCTTTCCACATCAGTCAGTATTCTGCGCATCATCATTTTGATGACTCCGCAGTACTCCATTCTCCATCATAATTCGTCGATTCAGTCCCGTGTTATTGGACTGAAGATCGTTGCCAGCACTTTGCTGTTAAAGCACTGCAGTGAGCATCATTGCAGGTAAAGCTTTTGCACAAAGCCGCAATGTTTTCCTTAAGTTAAATCCCCAGAAGGGAGCTGCAAGTCAAAGGGTAGGGACATTTTAAAGCATATTTACTACACATTGCAAAATGCCTTCCAGAAAACATGCCCCAAATTATGCTGTAATCTGATTTTGCAAGAATGCACCTTTCCTGAACCCCAGCCAATTAAGTAGGTCTTTTAAAACCACTTTCTTTTTTGTAAACCATGGAGTTTTTTTTTTTTAAATGGTAATAAAATGTGTATACCTATAAGATATAGTAGCTTATGGACATTGGCCGGGAGAATACCTGAGATTTCATGTATACCATTGTTCGGTATAATTCCCCCCTAAACTTTGTACTTGTTGATGTGTACAGAGTAATTATAGCTCTGTGGCCCTTCAGGCCTGTATACTTCTGTGCTTGTTTTCCTCAGCCTTGATTTTATACTTCTACTTATGTTTTCCAGACCTTGAGTCTGTCTTTCTGGGTTGTCATTATTTTAGGGACTGTGTCCTGGTTGTAACAGCTACCTCAAATCTTTGCGAATAAAGGTGAGACTTGTGTAAATGAGACAAAATGTTGCCAGCTTCTCTCTCATTCAAAAATAAATGAAAAATATTACCAGAATGTGTTCCCAATCCAGGGAGCAAAATAAATCTGTACCGCTCGGAGATCTAACTGATCACTCACAGCCTCCTAGAGCTACGCGTGCTTTAGAGAGAACAGCAGGTGAGTGAACATGCCCTCGGGTGTGTTGCTTAAACTGCTTTTATTTATATGGTACTTTGGAGGTTAAAAAGTCCCTGAGCAATAGCAATTCCTTCACTGAAAATATCAAAGGACAGCAGTGGTTCGCCCTAGGGTGCTGAGGAGGGGGACTTGTGCTTCTCACTCATGCTCTGCCCTCTGGAGGGCTCACGTTTTCTTTATGTGAGTGGATTACTTTTATAACGCTTAAGCTAAGGGAAAAAAGCAGGGATCAATCTGTTACATTTTAATGGGTAAAAAGTTTTAAAAACTAAGCTGAAATGGGCCATTTCTACCTGTTTTGTGAATTAATCTTTTAAGCACGTGTAATTTAAAATCTTAACGTTTTTCTCTTAATCTTTACTTATAGGAGTAGATTTTTAACACTTAGTAACCTGAGACTATAAATGCAACAGAAAAAGAACTCAACAAAACTGAGGACACCCAAATTCCAGTTCTTACAACTGTCTTTAAAAGTCTTATTCCTGATGTTGCTAGCAGCTAATTCCTTTCAAGGTGCAGCTGTATCCTTGAAAGTTACAAAAGCAGTAATTACAAGGACAAGAAAAGGTACAAAAGTGGTAATGACAGCCTGTCAAAGTAAGTAGGGGTGAAAGTTCAGATGATCAGAACACATTGCCTGGAATAAGCATGAAAAAGATGGTGGTTGGGGGTCAGAACAGATCTCAGATGACGAGTCCAGCTGCCAGCCACCCTAAGTGCTTCTCTTTGACCTTCGGGATGGAGCACCCCCTCCTGAGTTAGGAGGGAAGCCCCAGCCTGTGCGTGGAGGGTAGAGGAGTACAGGAGACAACCCTAGTCACCTTCGCGTGCCTGTCTGATACGGAGGCTGAGACCAATCCATCTCTGGCCACAAAAACTCAGGTGGCAAAAGAAAATCAGGAAAATCACAACGATAATTCCTTATACTTAAGTCCTGCAATTTTTTAAATATAAAACTTTACTGGTTTTGATTGACCAAATGGTATATTTTATCATGGGCTTCATCTTATACCTGGAGCAGCTCTGGGTGCAGGCCATCAACTATGTCTGACAGTGCAATGTATTTCTAAGTGTGTAAACACACTTTAAATGTGCAAAACATTGTTCTTACATGACTGTCCAATTGTTGTGCCCTTGAGAAGATGCCTTCACCTAACCAATCCATCCTTTTTGTTATCCCAGATTTTTGTATGCACTTGATAATGTCATAGTCCTCCATTTGACCTTGTGCTTTAATTTTCTCGCCTGTCAATAAGGATGATAATAGTACCTATCTCATATGGTTGTGAAGACTAAACATAACACATGGAAAGCTCTTCGAACAGTCTGTTAGCAGGGATAACGTGTGTTTCCCAGACTGTAACCACCACGAGAGCATTGATTTTCATCTGTTTTGTTTACTGCTTATCCCTGGTATCTAACAGTGATGGCCACATAGGCGGAGCTGAGTAAATATTTGATAAAAGAATGGTGTTGAAATTATTGGCATGAATTTTCTGTCGGTGAGCTGTATGCTCCCTGAGGATTTTTTTAATCCCTTATCGTGCTGATGTATAGTAAGACCTTAAAGATATTTGTTGAATAAATAGTGAAGATCTATGCTTATCACACAGTTGTAACTAAAATCCTCACCTTACTCCATGGCCAGTGGGACTGAGATAGCAGTAATAATAATAACTATCATGTTTTGAGCATCTATTACGTATGTGCCAAGCTCACCACCTGCGTTCATTCTTTCAGCAACTGTTTTCTTTTGCGCCACAGCTGTGCCAAGCACTGTGGTCATCACTGGGACCCACACTGGAGAAAAGACAGAGTACGTCCTTTTCTAGAGTTTATAGCTTGTGGCAGGACAACAGTGCCAAGGTTTTAGTATCTCTAGCCTTTCCCTCCACCTTGGCCTGCCCCCAGTATCATCAGTTCTGTTTCCTTGCTCCTTCCCCACCTTCTGTCCCAGGGGAGTCCTGCCTTTACCAATTCAGTTCTTTGGACTTTGTTTTGTCTCAGTATTGGAAGAAAGGAGGAAAAGATTAATATACGATTCTTGCTGCGTAAATGAGTAGTGAATAGGGAAGGGAGATTTTGTCACAGAAATCTGTTTCTTTAAACAATGAAATGAAAGGTCATGGAGATGTGATTGCTTCCAGTACCATGTCTCAAGAGGTAGCAATAAATACCTTTTGGGATGATTATTATACTGATATTCTCATCATGTGGTTGGTTCCTAAGGAGCTGGGGATCTGTGGTACTCAGAAGTCTCTGAGAATATTCTTCTAGGAGAGGCTAAGCCCACAGAGGTGGCCCTATGCTTTGCTGGCCCAGTAGCTTCTTGTACCCAATTCATCTTGTGAGGGATGGAACCACGTAACCCTGTGGGCTTCATGGCTTCATTTCTAGCATACCCTTTGCATTTTGAAGCAGCACCTTTTTTTTTTTTTATGAGGAAGATTTGCCCTGAGCTAACATAAATGCCACTCTTACTCTGTTTTGTATGTGGGTCACCACCTCAGCATGGCTGACAAGTGGTGTGGGTCCACACCTGGGATCCGAACCCATGAAGCTGGGCTGCAGAAGTGGAGCATGCCAAACTCGACCATTATGCCATGGGGCCAGCCCCTGAAGCACCACTTTTGTAGAAATAATTCTTTACAAACCAAAGCCTGGATTAGAATGAAGAAAGGAAAGGAAGAATGAAGGCAAAACAACGTTTAAATCATAGTGAAAGTTTCACAGAGAGTTTTCTCTGTGAGCTGAAGATTTCCTATGAAACTATTCTTATAGAAAGACACAATAAGGAGTTTTTGCCTAGAGAAACATTTGCCAAACTCCTTCCCCAATCACAGCTGGAAAGACAGCTGCTAATCCAGGAGGAGATGTGTCTCACAATAGCTGGGTTACCTTTTTCTACTAATAGGTCTAATTACTTTTCACCCTAGGAGGGGAGGTTGCTGCAAACGGCTACATGGGCGTAAATGCTTTGCAGACCAGTAGCACTTTTCCAGCTGGTTCTGGACCACTGTTTACAAAGTACAGTGGATGCCTGGCATCTCAGTACATCTGGATCTTCTGTGGGCAGGCCAGTTAGAAACGACCAAGGAATGAGCAAAGACACACAGCTTGTGGCAGTCCATAGCGTTAAGAACTTAGAGCCTGAATCCTTAGCAGTCTGGATGTCAAGAAAAGTCAAGGGTTTTTGTTGATGCTGTTGTTTTTCTTTTTGTAAAATATCTTTATTGAGGTATAATTTATAAACTATAAAATTCACTGCTTTTAAGGGTACAATTCAGTGATTTTTAGTAAATTTACAGAATTGTGCAACTATCACCACAGTCCAATTTTATAACCATCATCCCAAAAAAGTCCTTTGTGCTCATTTGCTGTTATTTCTCATTCTCAACCCCAATCCCAGGCACTTGCTTATATATTTTCAGTCTCTATAGATCTGTCTTTTCTAAATATTTCATGTAAATGGAATCATGTAATATGTGTTCTTTTGTGACTGGCTTCTTTCACTTAGCAGAATGGAGTTCATCTGTGTTGTAGTGTGTATTAGTACTTTATTCCTCTTAATGGCTGAATAATATTCCATTTATGGATGTACCACATTTCTTCTTTTCACCAGCTGATGGACACTTGGGTTATTTCCAACAAGGTACTTTTTGAAGAGCCACACTACTGTCTAATACTTAAAAAAGTAATTTAAATGTCAACTTGGGAAAACATAGGATTGGGAAGCAAAATTCACAAGGAAAGTCCTGACGTTTCCAGGTTTTATGAGCCTGTTTTGACTTAGTGGGTAGAGGCGAGAGCCTTGCAGCTTTTGTGACCCTCACTTGAAGCTGTTACTTTGAGCTAATGAAGTTGTGAGCAGTGGCCCCGTTACTTCACTCTAGATTTTCATTGCTAATTGGCCCACTGGGTCATTGTGTCTGTTGCAGTGTGTTCAGACTAGCTGAAGGCATGTGACACAGCTGATTCACCCGTGAGCACGTATGTCTCATATAATAATTTAAAAAATCAAAAACTGCTGCTGCTGAGTACACTTTCGCCATTAGATGGTCCAGGCACCGTGACTGGGGCTGGAGGTGCAGTGGTGCAGTGGTCCTTAGCTTTAATTTACATGCAGTTCCTATTAAGCAGACAGAGTAAACAGGTTATTTCATGTGAGATAGTGACAAGCCTTTTGAGGAAAGAAAAGCAAGGAACAGGCTGGAGAGAGGGGGAGGCTGGAGGTGCTACCATCCATGGGAGGAGGAGGGTTGAGGAAGGTATTTGTGAGACGTTTGGAGCTGAGACCCAGGTAGATGACTATCCAAGAGAAGAGCCTTGAGGCAGAGGAGCAAGTACAAAATCCCTGTGGTGGGAATGGATTTGGCTTGTTCAGAGAACATCCCAGAGGCCCTTGTGCCTGGAGCACAGTGATTGGGGACCTGGGGGGGGGGGCCACAGCCCACATCTGCTTGGTTGTGGGAAATATTCAGGCTTTTCGTGCCTCCTACTCTGTTGTTATAAGGACAAAAGTCACTGATGACGTTAATCTATGATAGACATAAGAACTGAGGATAAAACCATTATAATATATAGTAAGCCACCTTTCATTGTTTCCCTTCCCCTGCTTAGGTATTTCACGTCATGTCTACTTTTTTAATGCTAACAAAACAGTTTGTGGAACTTAAAAAAAAGGGTACTGTTTTTTTATCCCTCAGATAGGCAAAAAGTATGACACCACCAAGTATTGGTGAGAGTGTGGTAAAACAGTACTTTCATACGGTGGTTGTGGGAGCACAAATTGCTGCAGCTGCGTTCCCCAAAGTATCTGGGAGTATCTAAGAAAATTGAAAGATCTGTCATATACCCAGAAATGATATCATATGGCCCAGCAATTCTATTTCTAGGTAAATTCCCAGCTGTGTGTATAAGGAGGAGACGTGCAATCCCTTGCCACATAGTTGGTATTAGCAAAATCATATAAGACATCTAAATGTCACTCAGAAGAGGAAATCAAGAAATTGGCTTATGCAATTGGAGGGGCCTGGGAAGTCAAATCTGTAGAGCAGGCTGGAAGCTGACACTGCAGTCTATGAGCAAAATATCGTCTTCCTCAGGGAAACCTCAGTTTTATTCTTAAAACCTTTCAGCTCATTAAATGAAGCCCACCCAGATTATTGAGGATAATCTCTTTTACTTAAACTAAACTGGTTGTAGGTATTAACCACATCTACAAAATTCCTTTCCACAACCCCTAAATTAGCGTTTAATTGACTGACTGGATACTGTAGCCTAGCCACATGGACACATGCAACTTGCCATTATAAAAGGATATTGTAGGGGACGGCCCCGTGGCATAGTGGGTAAACTCATGCATTCCACTTCAGTGGTCCAGGGTTCATAGGTTTGGGTCCCAGGCAAGGGCCTAGCACTGCTTGTCAAGCTACACTGTGGCAGCATCCCTCATAAAATAGAGGAAGATTGGCACAGGTGTTAGCTCAATAATAATCTTCCTCAAGCAAAAAAGGGAAGATTGGCAACAGATGTTGCTCAGGGCCAGTCTTCCTCATAAAAAAAATAAATAACAAAGGGATATCATACAGAAGTTAAATAGGGATACACTCAGTCAATATATATAAAGGTGGAGCGGTCTCAGAAGAAGATTGAATAAAAAAAGTAAGATGTAAGAGTGGAATGTATTATATGATATAGTTTTTTTATTAAATGCACAAAGCAAAGATATATATCAATTGTGGCTAAATGTACATGTGTGGAAAAGTATAAAATATGAGTTAGAAAGTTAACAGCAGTCATACGTAGCAGTTCCCTGTGGGGAGAAAAAAAGGGATATAAGACTTGGATGGGGTGGTTAAAGCATCCTGTGGTTTTGTAATAGAGTTCTGTAATGTTTTAATTCTTTTTCAGCAAAGGAAATTGATAGACAGTGTTAACTGTTATTAATTCTCGTGAGGACTACAGATAGTTCTGGAATCTTCTTTTTCTTCCCTTTATTTTATAGCACTTTTTTTATTGATGTCATAATACTATATAACATTATGAAATTTCAGTTGTACATTATTTGTCAGTCACTGTATATATGTGCCCCTTTACCCCTTATGCCCACCCCACAACCCTCTTCCCCTCTGATAATCACTAAATTGTTCTCTTCGTTCATATGTTTGTTTATCTTCCACATGAGTGAAATCATACGGTGTTTGTCTTTCTCTTTCTGGTTTATCTAACTTAACATGATACCCTCAAGTTCTATCCATGTTGTTGCAAATGGAACAATTTTGTCTTTCATTATGTCCGAGTAGTCTTCCATTGTATATATATACCACATCTTTATCCAGTTATCAGTTGAGGGGCACTTGGGCTGCTTCCACATCTTGGCTATTGTGAATAATGTTGCAGTCAACATAGGGATGCATGAGTGTCTTTGAATTGTTGATTTCAAGTTCTTTGGATAAATACCCAGTAGTGGAATAGCTGGGTCATATGGTATTTCTATTTTTAATTTATTGAGAAATCTCCATACTGTTTTCCATAGTGGCTGCACCAGTTTGCATTCCCACCAGTGGTGTATGAGGGTTCCCTTTTCTCCACATCATCTCCAACATTTGTTATTTTTTGTCTTGGTGGTTATAGCCATTCTAACAGATGTAAGGTGATATCTCATTGTGGTGTTGATTTGCTCCTCGATGATTAGTGATGTTGAACATCTTTTCATGTGCCTATTGGCCCTCTGTGTATCTTCTTTGGAAAAATATCTGTTCATATCCTCTGCCCATTTTTTGATCAGGTTGGTTTTTTTTGTTGCTCAGTTGTTTGAGTTCTTTCTATATTTTGGAGATTAACCCCTTGTCAGGTATATGATTTGCAAATATTTTCTCCCAGTTGGTGGGTTGTCTTTTCATTTTGTTCATGGTTTCCTTTGCCTTGCAGAGGCTCTTTACTCTGATGAAGTCCCACTTGTTTATTTTTTCTTTTGTTTTCCTTGCCCGAGTAGATAATGGTATTCAAAAAGCTCCTTCTAAAACCGATGTCAAAGACTGTACTGTGTATGTTTTCTTCTAGGAGTTTTGTGGTTTCACGTCTTACCTTCAGGTCTTTAATCCATTTTGAGTTAATTTTTGTGTATGGTGAAAGATAATGGTCTACCTTCATTCTTTTGCATGTGGCTGTCCAGTTTTCCCAAGACCATTTGTTGAGGAGACTTTCCTTTCTCCATTGTATGTTAGCTCCTTTGTTGAAGATTAGCCGTCCATATATGTGTACTTTTATTTTTGGGCTTTCAATTCTGATCTGTGTGTCTGCCCTTGTATCAGTACCATGGTGTTTTGATTACCATAGCTTTGTAGTATATTTTGAAGTCAGGGATTGGGATGCCTCCAGCTTTGTTCTTTTTTCTCAGGATTGCTTTAGCTATTTGGAGTCTTTTGTTGCCCCACTGGAATTTTAGGATTCTTTGTTCTATTTCTGTGAAGAATGTCATTGGGATTCTGACTGGGATTGCATTGAATCTGTAGATTGCATTAGGTAGTATGGACATTTTAACTATGTTTATTGTTCCAATCCATGTGCGTGGAATATCTTTCCATTTCTTTATGTCATCATCCATTTCCTTTAATAATGTCTTATAGTTTTCATTGTATAGGTCTTTCACTTCCTTGGTTAAATTTATTCCTAGATATTTTATTCTTTTTGTTGCAATTGTAAATGGGGTTGTATTCTTGAGTTCTCTTCCTGTTAGTTTGTTATTAGAATATAGACATGCAACTGATTTTTGCAAGTTGATTTTGTATCCTGCAACTTTGCTGTAGATGTTGATTATTTCTAATAGTTTTCCGGTGGATTCTTTAGGGTTTTCTGTATATAAAATCGTATCATCTGCAGATAGCGAGAATTTTACTTCCTCCTTGTCAATTTGGATTCCTTTTATTTCTTTTTCTTGCCTAATTGCTCTGGCTAAAACCTCCAGTTCTATGTTGAATAAGAGTGACAAGAGTGGGCACCCTTGTCTTGTTCCTGTTCTCAGATGGATGGCTTTCAGTTTTTCCCTGTTGAGTATGATGTTGGCTGTGGGCTTGTCATGTATGTCCTTTCTTATGTTGAGGTACTTTCCTTCAATATCCATTTTATTGAGAGTTTTTATCATAAATGGATGTTGGATCTTGTCAAATTCTTTCTCAACATCTATTGAGATGATCAAGTGGTTTTAATACTTCATTTTGTTAATGTGGTGTATCACATTGATTGATTTGTGGATGTTGAACCATCCCTGCATCCCTGGTATAAATCCCACTTGATCATGTTGTATGATTCTTTTAATGTATTGCTGTATTTGGTTTGCCAGTATTTTGTTGAAGATTTTTGCATCTGTGTTCATCAGTGATATTGTCGTGTAGTTTTCCTTCTTTGTGTTGTCCTTATCTGTCTTTGGGATCAGGGTAATGTTGGCCTTGTAAAATGTGTTAGGAAGTGTCCCATCTTCTTCAGTTTTTTGGAATAGTTTGAGAAGGATAGGTACTAAATCTTCTTTGAGTGTTTGGTAGAATTCTCCAGAGAAGCCATCTGGTCCTGGACTTCATTTATTTTTTTTAAGCTTGGCACCTGCACTAACATCTGTTGCCAATCTCTTTTTTTTTTTCTTCTCTCCGAAGTCTGCCAGTACATAGTTGTATATTCTTGTTGTAGGTCCTTCTAGTTGTGCTATGTGGAATGCCGCCTCAGCATGGCTTGATGAGCGGTGCCCTGTCAGCACCCAGGATCAGAACTGGTGAAACCCTGGGCCACCAAAGTGGAGAGCATGAACTTAACCACTTGGCAACAGGGCCAGCCCCCTGGACTTTTATTTTTTGGGAGGTTTTGATTACTGTTTCAGTCTCTTTACTTGTGATTGGTCTATTCAGATTCTCTATTTCTTCTAGATTCATTTTGGGGAGGTTGTATGAATCTGAAAATTAAGCCATTTTTTCTAGATTGTCCAATTTGTTGGCATGTAGTTTTTCATAGTATTCTCTTACAATCCTTTGTATTTCTGTGATATCTGTTGTGATTTCTCCTCTTTCATTTCTATTTTATTTATTTGAGCCTTCTCTCTTTTTTTCTTAGTCTCACTAAGGGTTTGTCAGTTTTGTTTATCTTCTCAAAGAACCAGCTCTTAGTTTCATTGATCCTTTCTACTGTTTTTTTGGTTCCAATTTAATTTATTTCTGCTCTAATTTTTATTATTTCCTTCCTTCCACTGACTTTGGGCTTTGTTTGCTCTTCTTTTTCTAGTTCTGTTAGGTGTTGTTTAAGATTGCTTATTTGAGATTTTGCTTGCTTGTTAAGGTGGGCCTGTATTGCTATGAATTTCCCTCTTAGGACCGCTTTTGCTGCATCACATATGAGTTGGTATGGTGTTTTTTCATTTTCGTTTGTCTTCAGATATTCTTTGATTTCTCCTTTAATTTCTTCAGTGATCCATTGGTTGTGTAGCAGCATGCTGTTTAGTCTCCACATGTTTGTCACTTTCCCAGCTTTTTTCTTGTAGTTGATTTCTAGTTTCATAACATTATGGTTGGAAAATAGTCCTGATATGATTTCAATCTTCTTAAATTTATTGAGGCTTGCCCTGTTTCCCAACATATGGTCTGTCTTTGAGAATGTTCCATGTGCACTTGAGAAGAATGTGTATTCTGCTGATTTTGGATGTCATGTTCTATATATTATCTATTAAGTCCATCTTGTCTAGTTTTTTGCTCAGTTCCACTAATTCCTTGTTGACTTTCTGTCTGGTCAATCTATACATTGATGATAGTGGGGTGTTAAGGTCCCCTACTATTATTGTGTTGCCATTAAGATCTCCTTTTAGGTCAATTAATAGTTGCTTTATGTACTTTGGTGCTCCTGTGTTAGGTGCATATATATTTAGAAGTGTTGTGTCCTCTTGGTGGAGTGTCCCTTTTATCATTATATACTTCTCCTCTTTGTCTCTCATTGTCTTTTTTATCTTGAAGTCTACTTTGTCTGATATATTTATGGCAAAACCTGCTTTCTTTTGTGTGCCATTAGCTTGGAGTATTGTCTTCCATCCCTTCATTCTGAGCCTGTCTTTGTCTTTAGAACTGAGATTTGTTTCCTGGAGGCAGCAAATTGTTGAGTCTTGATTTTGAATCCATCTAGCCACTCTGTGTCTTTTGATTGGGGAATTCAATACATTTACATTTAGAGTGGTTATTGATATGAGGGCTTAATGCTGCCAGTTTCTAGCTTGTTTTCCAGCTGTTTTGTATTTCCCTTGCTTCTTGTCCTGTGTATTTCAGACTGCCGATTCAGTTTAGTGGCTTTCTATGATGGTTTTCTCTTTATTTATCATTTGTGTCCCTGTTTTGATTTTTTGTTTAGTGGTTACCATGAGGTTTGTATAAAAGACCTTGTAGATGAGATAGTCCATTCTCTGATGGCCTCTTATTTCCTTAGTCTAAGCAGGTTCCATCCTTTTCCTCTTCCCCTTCTAAGTTGTTGTTGTCACAACTTATTCCATTTGTGTTATGAATTTGTAGTTAAAATGAAATGTTTGTATTTATTTTTTATGTTTTCCTTTCCTTTACCTTTAGAGTTGTTTGCTAATCTGTTCTGATGGAGAATTGCTATTTTCTGATTTTGTCTGCCTATTTATCTCCTTGCTCAAGGCTTTGTAAATCCTTCTTTATTTTTTTTATTTTTTTTATTTTAGGTATGAGGGCCTTCTTGATAATTTATTGTGGGGGGGGGGGTTCTTGTGGCAATGAAATCCCTCAGCTTTTGTTTATCTGGGAAAGTTTTTATTTCTCCATCATATCCGAAGGATATTTTTGCTGGATATAGTGCTGTTGGCTGAAAGTTTTTGTCTTTCAGAATTCTGAATATATCATTCTCTTCTCTCCTACCCTGTAAGGTTTCTGCTGAGAAGTCTGCTGAAAGCCTGATAGAGATGCCTTTGTAGGTTATTTCTTCTGCCTTGCTGCCCTTAATATTTTTTCTTTGTCATTTGCTTTTGCCAGCTTTACTAATATATGCCTTGGAGGTCTTTTTACATTGATGTAGCTAGGAGTTCTGTTGACTTAATTTACATGTAATTCCAGCTCCTTCTCCAGTTTTGGGAAGTTCTCAGCTATTATTTCTTTGAACAAGCTCTCTGCTCCTTTCTCCCTCCCTTCTCCCTCTTGAATACCTATAATCCTTATGTTGCATTTCTTAATTGAGTCAGATACTTCTCAGAGAATTTCTTCATTTCTTTTTAGACTTAGTTCTCTCTCCTCCTCCACGTGAAACATTTCTATATTCCTGTCCTCTAGATTGCTAATTCTGTCCTCCATAAAATCAGCTCTATTATTCAAGAACTTCAGATTTTTCTTTACCTCATTCATTGTGGTTTCATCTCCAACATTTCTGATTGGTTTTTCTTTATAGTTTTGATCTCTTGTGAAGAATTCCCTCTGTTCATTAATTTTGTTCCTGATTTCATTGAACTGTCTTCGTGAATTCTCTTGTGACTCATTGAGTTTTTTTATGATGGCTGTTTTGAATTCTCTGTCATTTAGATTATAGATTTCTGTGCCTTCAGGGTTTATTTCTGGGTGTTTGTCTTTTTCCTTCTGGTCTGGAGTATTAATATATTTCTTCATACCATTTGATAGAGTGGATTGGTGCCATCACATAGTGATAGTATCTGGTTGTAGGTTCCACCTGCTGCCATGGGGGCGGGGGAGGGGCTGGGTGGGTGGGCAGGGACTGTATAATCTGAGCCTGTCTCAATCCCTGTCAGCTGTGCCTATCCAAACCTTGGCTGCTCCTTGGGATGGCAGCAGACCTGTGGGGTCTCCCACCAAATGGAAAAGTAATCACACGGGGGCTCACAGCTGCTGCTGACTGTTCCCACAGTCCAGCCAAGATGCACTCTCTCCTTTGGGGCCACAGCGGTACTATGGGTGTTCGAGGCAGCCAGTAGCTCATTCAGCTGGGCTCGCAGCTCCACTGCTGTCTGCTTCTAGGTCGCAGCAGCTTTGTGCTTGGGGGGTGGGGCTTCTCCATTGCGTCAGAGCCTGAGCTGCTCCCTGTGGATTCTGTGGCCCTGTGGACTCTCCTACCAGAGGGGGAAGCAATAACGTGGGGGCTCAGGGCTGCCATCACCTGTTTTTGCAGTCATGCTCCTACCCTCAGGTCCATAGGAGTCTCCAGCTGGGAGAGCAGTCTCACACATGCACTGGGCTGCCTGGGGCCCAGAGAGTGCTCACCTATCTCCAACACCTCCCTGGGGGTAGTCCATCCACCTTTAGATGTATAGCTGCACGGGTCTCTCAGGCGTCCTGATATACCGTATGGGCATCCTCCACTTATCAATGAATGCCTATTTAGTTGTAGTTTGAAGGAGGGGAGACAAAAGGAACAGCTCACTCCACTATGTTGCTGACATCCATGTAGCACTTTTCCTTTTTTTTTTTTTTTTTTTTAAGGGAAGGAAGACGGTCAGAAATATTCATTTGCCTGGGTAGGGTTGGTCCATATTGTTGTGTTATTAGAAGATTAATTATATTCATCAAAAATCTGGAGTAAGTTACAAGAAAGCTTCTAAAAAGAAAAGGAAAATATTGTAGAGACTCCCATAATTTCTCATACTAAAATAGTGCTCCATCATAAAAGTGTTTTCGTCTCACGTTATTGCACAATTCACTTCAAGGAACATGTATTGAGGCCTGAGGGATGAGTCCAGAGGTTAGTAGGGAGGTGGCCTCGACCTGACTCCACCTCTTGCTGCCTATGGAAACTTCAGCAAGATTTTTAAATTTAACATCTGAAAGTTTTAGTGTCTCATTTTAAAACAGGGAAAATAATAATCACAGTGTTAGGATCTAATGAGAAAACCCATCTAAAATGCTTGTCATAGAGCCTGAAACATAGTAGCACTCCATAAACATCAAAATGTATCTCAAATGAAAAAAAGGGATAGAATGTTTTCAACTGAATAAAGCAGATAATAATAACACCTTTGGGTTTTTTTGTACTGCACACTCTTCTAGAGGTTTTTGTATTCATGGTCTCTCTCATCCAGAGATGTGACACTTTGAGGTAGGTATGCCAGTATCATTTGTTTTCATGTTGCAGAGGAAAAGGAGGTACCTGGGGACATTTGAAGAGTTGAGTAGTATTTTAGAGCTTTTTGTCTTGTAATATTAATTATTGCAATTGATTCACTGTGCACTAAGAGTCAAGTGCTTTGAAGAGCACATAAGTGCTCCATAAATATTAGTTATTATCTCTTTGAATCCTCCTACCCTCCTGATATGGAAATTATTATTATTCCCATTTTATAGGGGAGACCGAGGCTCAGCAAGGTGGGATGTGATTTGCCCAAGATTCAAGGCCAAAGTTTTTTTCATGCCGTGTTCCTCCATCCCTCCAGACCCATTGCTACTGGGATGGCATGTTACAGATTATAGATAATACAAATTGATACATAATGCAAGTCAATAGCTAGTAGCATAGATAGATAATACAGACTGATCAGAGGCCAAAACATTGTTCACATTTGACTGATGGAAAGCATTTTTGTGTGTTTATATATTTGGCTGTATTTCTGCTTTTAGTAGTTCAAAGAAAAAAAAACTCAATTGTCTAGTTTTCCTTTACTTGGCTTCTGCTCCCCATTCAAGATGGATATGAAAAACATGATTCTTCTGACCATCTGTTAGCTGCACAAGCAGCTCCCTTTTTGCCAGATTTACTCACTAATACTTTCCCTAAAGGCAGGGGACGAGATCAAGTATTGATGATGTTAGTCCAGGAAAAGCAGCTCCTAACAATACGAGGAAGGAGGAAGCAAGATTTTCTGCAAATGACATCTATCTAGAAATATTCTCAAATACTTAACTCTTCTTAACAAATATTCTTGTCATATGAAATTAGAACGTGCCTTGATTGGTTTAAGCATTTGTGATAGTGCTAGATTAATTTGTATGAAATTGTGTAGAACAAAATAATGTCAAATTTCAAGGATACATGTGTTACCTGAATCAAGTTATAAAACTCTGTATTTACTTAGATTCTTAAATCACTTTTAAAGCTTATGCCAGTATAAATACTACCCACATTTTTCAACTTAAAAAATAAAGCACTGAAATAATTTGTCCTTCATCATGTAGAGAACTGGAAAAAGAAAGGAAAAGAGAAACCAATTCTTAGAAATTTAGAGTCAGCTCAGTTTAACTATCTGGCTAGTCATAATTGTATTGATATATGCTTCATGGTCTATAGTTCTATACTGATAAAGGTAATAATTTTTTGAAAATGAAAGAAAAATCTAAATTGTGAGAAAGTTAAAACCACCATAAGATTGTATAATTTGTCTTAAAGTTGTGATCTGTAACTTTACAGGAGGCAAAGGGAATTAATGAGATAGACCAGCCAGAAGTCTGGTGGGAAGTGCCTGTAGGTTCCAAGTGGTCTGTTCCTCAACATTTTATTGAAATGTCTAACTGCTAATTCCCCAGTGCTGCTGAGCTTTCGTGATAGAAACAGCCCTTCTTCGTATGAGACTCAGCACATGGGGAACGGTGGTATCGCCAGTCATTTTAGCCCAGACTATCTGTATTCTCTGAATGGCAGTGAAACTCCTTCTGGTTGAAACTGGTTTGGTAACTTATGCTCCTTGCCAGGCAGTAACTAGTGGAGTACATACTAATTTTTTGTTATTGATTGTAACAAAATAGTGCTTCTTGGCCTATTGATAGCTTTTGTAATTTATTTTGTTTTTATACTTGGTATCTTAAATGTTTTTTCTTAGTGCCAAACTTAAAATGGATTTGTTGATTGCTACTGATGATTCTCTCTAAATTTTAGACTCTATAACAATTCAGGTCTTAACAAGCCTTGACAAGCGTGACCTTTGACCCAACTACTGCCCTCCCAAAACAATGTGGGACTCATTCAATTCACAGGATGTCCACTGCTACTATAAAATTTTACGAATTGTGGACTACAAAGGCAGCACTGCTTTTTTGTTTGTGGGTTTAAAAATACATGTACTTCAGCTAAAAGAACTAGATTAATGGCTAAGAGCCAGCGTAGAAATAGATTTTCCACTGTTCGCAGAGGCCAAAATTTCCAGGGAATTTCTGTAGCTAAATTTAAACAATAAAGAATTGCAGTGTGTGTTGAACTTTCAAAACTCTTGTATTGTTTTCTATGAAGCTGGTTGTCATCTCAAGTCCCAGTTAAACTTTATTTTCCAATAGATTCACTTGGATAGTAGCTTATGCTTGGTGTTAACTTTGAGAGTTCTCGTTAATTCATTGTTTTTGATATTTTAAGATAGGAGTTATATGTAAACATTTCAAGACTTATATCAAGAAATCAAATTATATTTTCCCCTTATTTGGATAAGCTGAACTAAGAATAATGTTAAGAAAGGACGCAGGACTGGGCTTCTTTTTGTGACTGCTTATACGCTAGAGGACGAGGTTAGCTCTGCATCCGTTTCCTTTTATTCTTATCATCCAGACTTAGCCTTGTAAGAGTGTTATAAGAATTTTAAATGATATTTTAAAAAGTTTTTTTTTATTATACCCTATATTCTTATCATCCAAACTTCATCTCATAATGTTATTATAAGAACTTTAAGTGAGATATTTGAAAAAAATAGTGGGTTTTTTATTAGAAAGTAACCATTTTCTAATAAAGTTATTCGATTTTTTAAAAATTATTGAAATCTCGTGCATTGCTGAAGGGAACGTAAAATGGTACAGCCACTCTGGAAAATAGTTTGGCAATTTCTTATAAAGTTAAACACATACCTACCATATGATGCAGTAATTGAACTCCTAGGTATTTATCTTAGAGATATGAACACATGTTCACACAGAAACCTGTATGAGATTGTCTCTATCGGGTTTATCTATAATTACCAAAAACTGGAAACAACCCAGATGTTCAACAGGTAAATGGATAAACTTTAATACATCCATACTATGGGACACTACTAGCAAAAAAAGGGATCAACTATTGATACACCCAACAATTTTGATGGTTCTTAAGGGCATTGTGCTGAGTGAAAAAGCCAGTTTCAAAAGGTCACATACATTATAATTCCATTAATACAACATCCTCACAACGGCAAAATTATAGTGATTGAGAGCAGTAGCTGCCAGGAGTTAGGTTGGAAGGATGTGGCTATAAAAGGGTGACATGAAGGAGGTCTTTGTGTTAATGGAACAGTTCTGTATTATAATTGTGGTGGTTATACAAATCTATACATGTGATAAAATTTCATAGAAACAGTGCACACCCTACCCTCCAAATGAGTGTTATAAAAGCTGATAAATCCAAATGAGGTCTGTAGTTTAGTTAATAATGTTGTACCAATATGAGTTTCCTGGTTTTGATAATGTGCTATTGTTATATAAGTTGTCATCAGGGGAAGCATATATGAGAACTCTCTGTACAGATTTTACAACTTCTTGTGAATATTAAACTATTTCAAAATAAAAAACTTGAAAACAAAATAAGAGAATTGGGAAAAGATGATAGAAATAGCAGCTGTGGCTACAGGGCTCTGTGATCAGTTACTGAGGCCTACTGCCTCGCAGAGAGACTGGTGGGGGAGTCAACATGGCTTTGGGGCTTCATAGCTACTCATTGTGAATGAGGCTCAAATAGCTGACTGGCTGTTATCCCAACGATACAGGATGAGTGGACTTCCAGTTAAGCATGGCAGATTGATCTGATGTGTTTTTCTTCTTTCTTTTGAGAATATGTTAAAATGATGGCAAAGGAACTAAAAACAACAAAAACAAAAACCTATAAATCCATAGTGTAGAGACCTGAAAACAGAAATATCAGTTGATAGAAAATGGACAGAGGAGTGGTAACTGCCTTAAGAGGAGTTACGACTGATGAGAAGTACTGATGAGAATTGAGCCGTTCACCTGAGAGAACCCCAAAGGCTAAGGAGCAGGCCGCACAGAAGGCAGGGACCGAGGGGACACACAGGACTAGAATGGGAGTCATGCAAGCTGGTTTAACTGCCAGGTTCCCTTTTCTACCCAAGCACCACTGCTGCCAGCAGCTCCCTCTGCCTGGCAGACTGGAGATTTAATCTCAGGATACATTGAATCAGAGAAGCTCTCGACTTGGAAACACCAGCCAAGGGTGGAGGGAGTAAAGCTCAGAACTGAAAACAGGGGAATTCAGTAAAAATCAGCTCAATAAACTGTGAGATTCTCAACCTTCTTCCTGACTGGGAAAGCTGACCACCTGGTGATTGCCCCCTTCCCCACCTAGTGAGAGGAAATTAGAAACTGCTCTGGAGAAACCCAGTAGCTCTGGTTACTGTCATGTGGCCAGTTTCTCTACAGCTGCCTTGCTGTCCAACCACTCTGAATGAAGCCTGCTAGTCAAAAACCACCCTGTATACACACCCACAAGCTTCTAGCCAGCATTGTAGGGCTTTATTCGTAAATATGACCAGATTGATCAAGGATCACCAGACATTTGAAGAAAGCCTCCAACACAGAAGACGGATGGATACCAAACAATGAGAAGAAATAATCAGGAGAAAATAGGGAGAACTGGAAGAAAATACCAAAAACTACAATTTATTTAGGGAAGAGATGATATTGCATCCATAAAACAAGATCAGGATGCTTTTTAAAAGGAATAATCCAAAAACTTGAAAGAGCCCAAATTAAAACTATATCAAAAGTTTTTGAAATGTAATAGAAGATTTGGAATGTAAAGTTGAGGATATCTATCAGAGATGTAGAACAAAAAGTGGAAAAGCAGAGAAAAAAGGTAAACTGATGAGAGAATAAGTCCAGAATGTGTAAAATCCTCATCAGAGTTCCAGAAAGAATGAAGAGACAAGAAACAGAACAGTAACATTTTTGGGGCCAGCCCAGTGGCCTAGTAGTTAAGTTCACACACTTTGCTTTGGCACCCTGGGGTTTGCGGGTTCAGATCCTGGGTGCAGACCTACACACTGCTCATCAAGCCATGCTGAGGTGGCATCTTACATACAAAATAATAGAGGAAGATTGGCACAGATGTTAGCTCAGGGACAATCTTCCTCACCAAAGAAAAAACAAACAACATTTTTCAGACCTGAAGGACGTAATTTTCTATATGGGTAGGGTCTATTGAGTGCTCAATAAAATAAATGAAAAAAGTACTCACACTGAAACAGACCCTTATATAGTTTCAAAAACACAGGGATAAAGAGAAGGCCTCCAGAAATAAACAAGCCAAAGGAAAAAGAAAAACCCCACATACAAAGGAAGAAGAAATGACTGCCAACTTCTCAATAGCAAAACTGAATATTAAAGATAGTGGAGCAGTATCTTTAAAATCACTTTCGATATGTAATACTCTACCCACCAAAATACCAATCAATGTCAAGGTAAAGATAATATCAGACGTTTGGGGACTCAAATTTACCTCTCACACTTCATTTCTTAGATCAATCTTGGAGAATGATCTCCAGCAAATAGGAATGAATGAAGAGAGAAAGATGTGGATTCCAGTTAATGAGAGTTCTAACACAGGGGACCAAGGGGACATGAAGGGGCAGCAGCATCACAGGGACAGTCAGGACAGACTGAGCAAGAGGACAGAGAGTCCTTGGAGGAAGCTCAGGGGGAAAAATGGAAGATTAGCTGACAACTTTGCACGTTTGAAAAATAATGTTAATAGGCTTCTGCTAGATCTGATGGAGCATGTGGAAAAATTCTAGATACGTGGAAAACTAAGCATGGGAGGAGTGGGGGTGGAATGAGATGATTGTTAATCCCAGGAGAAACAAAAAGGCTGTACCAGGAAAGGAAACGTAATCCCTAGTACATTCCTTGCATTGTAGTGACCAGTACTTGCAAAGTCATAATAAACCCTGACTATTGACTTACCAGGAAATTGTCATTTAATTATATAGGAAGGATTGCAGAAGGGAAGCTGGGGTGATGTGGAGAGCTAAGTCCTCATCTCCTGTAGTAGAAAGCCAATAGTTACTGTCCAAAACTGAGAAATCAAGAAATCAAGAATGTTATTCAAAACAATGGCAGTAAATACAAGCTTAATTGAAAGTGCTCTTTGGAGTAAGGCCAGGGGTGGGGAAAGGTTGAGGCAGGGGTTGTTTTTCGCAATAAGCCTGTATCACCATTTGATAAAAGAAGTCATTATGTTCTCTCTACTAGCTCATAATGGAGAACCTTTTTATCCCAAAGAGCACGTGTGTGATTATCTGCCTCTTTGAATGTCATTTTTCATTCTTTTCACTGCCTGGTCGTCTACAAACAGAGTGCACTTTTTGGGAGAGGGGGTAGAGACTTGAGTGGTCTGTCTGGAATGATTAATATTGTGAAGCTTGTTGTTTGTAGGTGGAACAAATGTAGTCACCATGTGTCCTGAGTCAAGAACTCAGAGCCCCATAGGAATGATTTCTTGTCTGGACTTCAGATTTAGGATATTTTAAATTTAGACCAACGTTCTAAACAATTGCACATCTTATACTTGTTATAGCATTTGTCTCTAGGTTTATGACTTTCTGGTGATACAGGAATGACACTTTGCAAAATGAAAACCATGACATCTGCACAGATACGGCATCATGAAATCATGAGGGGGAACGTCTTCCCATCCACCACTGTGTGCACAGGACCTGGCATGCGGTAGTTATGCCATAAGTAGTTAGATGAATAAACTGATCTCTAGGGGAAAATGCCAGTGACCACCTGGAAACAAGGTTCCAGGCTGGCCTGTGTCCTAGGACCATTAGGAGCACCCACTCCTACACCCTGCCCTGGTAATTATACATAGTAGAAACAGTATCTCTTGGAAATTTCTGTTCGATTGATAGTCAAAACACTGCCATATGATTAAGTTCTGATCATGCACACCTGTTTCCTAACACTATGGTAACAACTGTTAACCTACTTAAACCCAAAAGAGAGCATCAACTTCTGGGCCCACAGCCCCTTCAGGGTACGCTTTGTAGAGACGGCATGTCTGCTACTTGCTGCATTTACAATAGGTTCTAGGTAGCCCTTGGGCAACTGGAGAGCTGCCAGGGTTACATAGGCCTTGCCAGCGCAAGCACCCTATTCCGTCCATAAGGAAATAGGTGCTGTTCATTATTTTTAAGTAAACATTTATGACTTTGTACCCCAGGCTGTGCAGTGGCAAAATGTAAAGACTGCTTGGCCTGTTGTTCGCTTATTTTATTAATTTGTTTGTTTCGTTTGTTTGTCAGAATGTTGTGGAACAGTTCAATCCTGGGCTACGAAATTTAATAAACCTAGGAAAAAATTATGAAAAAGCTGTTAATGGTAAGTCTTTCTATTTTCTAAATTTATGAATATAGAGTATATATAAAAACCATTCAGTAAATCGTTCACTTAATTATTTTTAAATGCTTAATAGTGAATTTTTAAAATATCTTTAAGTTGGTGGAAATTATTTACAATTAATTTAATTTACAGGACTTTGCAATGATAGGATATTAGTGTATTTGAGATAAGTAACTTGAATAATAGGCTACCATAAGTGATGTATTTTACTTATCAAATCATGCTTTTTGTCATGGCTCAATCTTTTATATCATTGCCATAAACATGTTTTCTAGTTTTTAAACCAAATTCTTTGTGAACTAATAACATATATAAAATGTGTACTTAAAATATTTATGTTAGTGTTCTGCCACATAGGATTATTCTCCTTTTATTTATATAGAAGAGTTTCTTGCCTTTGGGTATATCACTTTTGATAGTAACATGAGAAATAAAATTTTTAGCCTGAATGAAAAAACATCTAAATTAAAGGTTGAGCTTAGATTCTCATTTCAAAATGAGTGCTTCATTTAAAATGAACTCAACCACTGACTTTTGAATCTCTTTGTGAACCAGACTTGTTTGCTAGTTTGAAGAGGTTTCATTTGTTAAAAAAAAAATTTCAGCCAAATAAATTTGAAGGTCTAATTGGGTTTATTCAACAATTCATGACGGGCAGCACCCTTTCTAGCAAGTAGAGAGAGACTCTGAGGAGTTATACAGAGTGGAAGGTTTTCATAGGAAGGAAGGTGGGGCAAGGACGTTGTTAGCAAAAGGAAAGAAGGATTATTTGGGGCCAGGACATCATCTCTTTGGGGGGGGGGGGGGGGTTTGTCATGCAGATTGCTTCTTCCTCAGTGAGGGGAAGGGTAGGGCCCACATGACAGATTATCTCATTGGTACTGACCAGAAAATTCCAGAGTGGTTGAGGAAGATTACATTTCTGGGGAAGGTCAAAACTGCAGTAGGTTAAGTATTAAATCTAGATCTGGTTATCACGGGCTTTAGCACTTTAGCACAAGTAACACCATTCTGGGCCTGTGGTTTTCTCTTTAACAATTTCCCCTTTTTGATCAGCCTCTCAGCTTGTCTGAGCGATGTGATCAAAATTTAAGACATTAGGGGCCAGCCCTGTGGCCGAGTGGTTAAGTTCACATGCCCCGCTTTGGTGGCCCAGGGTTTTGCCGGTTCAGATCCTGGGCATGGACCTAGCTCCGCTCATCAAGCCATGCTGAGGCAGTGTCCTACAGTGTACAACCAGAACAACCTACCAGTAGAATATACGACTATGTATGGGGGCGCTTTGGGGAGAAGACGGAAAAAAATTAAAAAAAGAAAAAAAGATTTGCAACAGATGTTAGCTCAGGTACCAATCTTTAAAAAAAAAAAAAAGTGTTTAAAAAAACTTAAGATATTAGCACCACTCTCAGGTACCACTCTGTAGTTTTCGTGGCTTTTTTTGGTCTTCTGTGTGGTATCACAAGTCATGATGTTTTTGCTTAGTTTCTGTGACACTCACAGGTCACAGCTTCAGGTTCACAATCTTTAAGTTGGTTATCCTCTTTGCTGCTTTTTTCGTGTTCCAGTCTTAGGGAGATCTTTTCCCTGTTGATCAGCAGCTGTGAACACAGAATTAAAGCTTTTGAGGATACATTCTGGCAGGGAGACTATAAGCAGGATAATTCCCAATGTTTGGTGTATACTTTGGAGCCATGGTCCTGTGGGGGAGGAAGAACTATTCCTCTGTCCTCTAGGTTCTTCTGGCTGGTCTAAGAATTCAGTTGACATGAGACAGAATAACCGGAGAAAATCAAACCAATTTAATAACATGTATACATGGGAGAAACCCAGAAAAATTGAGTAACTTGCCAAAGTGGCCAAAACCATCACCTTAAATACCATCTTTAGCTAAAGACAAAGGAGGATGCTGGGAGTAGTGGTTTGGAACTTCAAAGGGGAGGAAGGCAATTTACATGGAGATGGAAAAGCAAATGTTTGGTAAATAAATGTTGACCATGCCTTGTAAGAACAATGACAGATGGAGAGGAATTTGATTAAATGGCCCTTTGCTTTGTTCCTGCGTTTATCACACCTAGTTTATATTATACCATAGTTACCTTATGGTATTAGCTCCTTCCTGGAACAGGCCTTCTATCTTAAATTCATTTGGCAGTTAGAGGGAAGGTCAAAGTTTCTTCCTGAGTCTTTTGTTCTTAAAAAGTAATCAAGCCAAAGAGACACATTTTAGGGCGGCAAATTCTGATCCCCCACAATCCCCAAGACCCGAACCAATCAAAATCAAATAAATCAAAGACCCCAGGGAAGGAGTCATCTTTTTAAACTAAGTGTCTTGCTCAGTGATCTTATGTAACTGAATTTCACCTTCCTCAGGAGTCTCGATCCAGGTACAGCAGATGGTGTTGGCCACAGCAGAGACACCTCCTCGCTCAGCTAAAGGATAGTTAAGGGCTATTTTATTATCAACAACAACTTTGGCCTGAGAGTCTAAGGATTTTTGTTGGGAAGTATATAGCCTTAGCAACGGAATTGGCAATATCTTCAAGAGTTAAGGAGAGATCTCTTTTATATTCCCATTTGTATCTCTTCCTAACAAGGGGAAGTGGGGCCCTACCAAAGCAAGTGAATCCTGAATCATGAAAGCCTCCTGGTAGGTCCTTTTTAGAACAGTTAGGGTCACAGTTAGATACCTAAGAGGCACTACCCAGCTGTGCGCCAGCCATGTAGGCATTCATAGGCCCAAGGAGAATGATAACCACCACAGACAGAGATAAATCCTGGTGGGACCCAAACCACTTCCAATGCAGTGGCATTGTTAATGGATTCATTCACACGCATTGTTGCATTTGCCCATTCAAGTCAGGGGTCAGTCAGGTTTTTAGCACATGTGGGAAGAGAATCTCCTAGCCTAATATAAAGAGTTGCCCTAAATGCCTTGCAAAGATGGGTGCTGCTGGTGAGATTTCTTAGTAGGGACTAATCTGATGTAGATAACCCTGGGAACATGAGGGTGAAGAGAGAGCATTAACTTTCCAGGGCAATGTCAGAGGACAGGAAGAAGGAAAGAAAAGAAGAAAGGGTTTTATGTTCTGTTCAAGTATGAAGTCTTAATCCGTCGTCTTGGACGGAAGCAGTCTACCTCAGTGTCAGCTACTTCTCTTCCTTGTCAATTTGAATCAGAGATTTCCAGTGTCTCTGCAGGACCAGATGTCAAGTGGAGCTTTCTTTAGCTGTAAGACATGTATCCAGGGCTCAGTGCCTCCTGGTTTTGCAGCAGTGTCTGGTCAGGAGCATTTGGTAAGGTCCCTTCCAGTAGGGCTTGAGGGCTTTCT
Source organism: Equus quagga (assembly GCF_021613505.1). NCBI lineage: Eukaryota > Metazoa > Chordata > Mammalia > Perissodactyla > Equidae > Equus > Equus quagga. The sequence continues at coordinate 34,830,298 of NC_060273.1, read as the reverse complement.
TCCTCTGGTGACATTTCCAGAAAACCCAGTCACCAAGCTCTAGATTGTAACCAACAGGATCCTTTGAATTGGGATCCAGGAAAGCTTGCTTAACCTGTTGATGACAGGCTTGAGCATAAGACATTAAAGACTTATAGTAGCCACTCATACTAGCATGAGACAAGAAGGGATCAGCAGAAGGTTGTGTACCAATTGACATTGGTCTGCCAGTGACTGTTTTGTGTGCAGTGAGTTTATGTTTCCCAAAGAGGGTACCGTGAACAGTCTGCAAGACCAAAGGCAATAACTTAGGCCAGGGGAGTCCAGTAGCTTCGGCAAGTTTAGAAATTTTGGAGATGCCGTTAGTTCTTTCAACATTGCCTGATGATTGAGGGTGATAGGGACAGTGGTAATTCCAAAAAGTTTGCAAGGTTTTTGTTAGGGCTTCTATGATTTGCCAAGTGAAGTGAGCGGCTTGGTCACTGGAGATTGTGGAAAGTATGCCCCAAGTGGGAAACACATTTTCTAACAGTTTCTTTGCCATTGTGAGATCATCAGCCGTGTGGCAGGGGAAGACTTCAACCCATCCAGAAAACATAATACAATAACAAGAACATATTGATAATCCATACTAAGTGGCAGTTGAATGAAGTCCAGCTGCAGGATTCAAAGAGGGAGGACGTTTGAGGCCTCTGGGGACAAAAACAGTTTTCCCAGAATTACGTACCTAGCAGGTCAGACATTGCTGGTAGACAGTTTTCACAGTTTTATAGAAGTCTCCCCACTGATATCTATTTGTAGTTTGAGTCATCTTAAATGTACTATGGTGGGTGAAGGAATGCAAAAACCAAAAGATGGGGTTTGCCGGGGAGCTAGGAAGAACCAAGTAGCCATCTTGGGTTTCCCATAGCCCTGACTATTCATTTACTTTACAGCCATTATGTACGCATCTTAATTTCTCTGATTCAGGAGCAGACTGTTCCCACATTACAGGGACATCAGGATGGCAAAAGTCTGACAATGAGGGGCTGTTTTTTGCAGAAGCAGAATGGACTTCAGCCACATGTGCCACAATCTTTATAGATTCTATTGCTGCTGCCTTTGCATGAAAGTCAGCAAGGGCATTTCCCTGATACTTACATCAGTCCTTTTTAGTGTTAGCCTAAATTTTTATGACAGCAATTTCAGAAGGTTGGAGAATAACAGTTAAGAAGATTGTTTACTTGTTGCCCATTTTTTGATTGGGGTTCCAAAGGACATAAGAAAACCCTTGTTTCCCGTTATGTGCTGTTACAAGGAGAATGGATTCTTATTGAACTTATACAAATAACTAGCTATATTGCCATGAATAGAATACTTAAGAGTTTCTGAATTCCAGAGGGATCAGGTAGAAGAAGTAAATGTTTTCATCTTTGTTTATGAAGATGAAATTTACCAAATTTACAGTAATTTTACAAATTGCTGTTAGTCATAGTTTAACTAAAGAAAGAAGGTTTCTTGATATCTGGGGAAAGAAAGAACCATCAATATTTTAAACACAAAGTCATAAAAATTATAATCATATATCTACACAAATATAATCAAAGAATGTTTAGCATCACCTATTTAACAGTGCTTCCCATGCAATTTAACATACAAAATAAGCCTAATTAGTTTATTATCTCTCTCTCTGAGATGGTTCAGGGACCCTCTGAAAAATCCCACAGTAAGCTAGAGGTGAAAAGGAGTTCATTTAGGGGCTGGCCCTATGGCCGAGTGGTTAAGTTTATGCATTCCGCTTCAGTGGCCAAGGGTTCACCAGCTTGGATCCTGGGCACAGACCCTCACACTGCCCATCAAGCCGTGCTGTGGTGGCATCCTGCCTAGAAGAACTAGAATGACTTACAGCCAGGATATACAACTATGTACTGGGGCTTTGGGGAGAAAAAAAAAGAGGAAGACTGGCAACAGATGTTAGCTGAGGGCCATTCTTCCTCACCAAAAAGCATATCTTTAAAAAAAAAAAAAGAAAAGAAAAAAGAAAGGAGATCATTTAGAATTTGGTTTTGGGAAGTTTGTCAAAGATAATCAAAAGGTTTTAAAACAGTTGGTCCAGTAGGATCACAGGTCACTGTGAAACATTACTTAGTTATCTATTTCACCAAAGTGACAGAGACCCACAGGCAAATGTAGAAGGTTACATAGTTCTGAGCAAAACTTAGCACTTTTTTTGTTTGTTTTTTGGTGAGAAAGATTGGCCCCAAGCTAACATCCGTTGTCAATCTTCCTCTTTTTTGCTTGAGGAAGATTGTCCTTGAGCTAATATCTGTTCCAGTCTTCCTCTGTTTTGTATGTGGGTCGCCACCACAGCATGGCTCAAGTGGTGTGTTAGGTCCATACCTGGGATCCAAACCTGTGAACCCTGGGCCACCAAAGAGTAGAGCATGTGAACTTAACCACTACGCTGCAGGCCAGCCCCCAAACAGCTTTTTTAATATCAAGAAGACTAAGTTTACTTAAGTAATCAAAGACCTGATAAAGCACAGAAAATTATGGTGATAAAACATAAAACTTTTGCTTTCGTTTCATAATCTGTTATCAGGAGACCAGTAGTCCAAGAAAACTTTGTTCTTTTAACAGACGAAAGAAAATCAAGTTCTAGTTTTACATAAATACACTATTGGTATTAAAACTCATTCTTAAAACCTCCACAATAGCAATTTAATTTTAGCCAGGCTGATTACACAAGATTCTCTCTCTCTTTTTCCCTCTTCCCAATTTTCTCTATCTATACTTGTCCTTCATTTTCTTCTTTGCTGTTATGAAATAACTAAAAGTTTTAGTTTAGATAAAATTACTCTCATTTCCCTTAACAAGAATGTATCTCCATACCTCATACCTTTTCTTAACCAAAAAACACATCCTACTTTTCTTCCATACAAAGTCATTTCCATTATTATTTCTAGTAGGTTTAATTATATATATTAATTAGAATTCTTAACCCTTGGAAGCCTTAGTTGCTACTGTGAAAGCTAAGAAGTAAGCAGTTGTGAACTGTCTTTTATATTAGCATTCTGTGGCTTGGCAAATTATGTAAATACCTTTTATAATTTGTAGAAACATGCTTTTCAGTGTGGCATAAAACCTGTTTACTAAGAGACCAAAATAGCTTTAGTTTCTCTGTAATAAGAGGTCAAAAGTAGTAAACTTAGATTTCTTTAGCAATTAATGTTTCAGTATTTTATCTTATTTGGAAATGATCTAGATATTAAATGAATTTCCATCATTTAACCTAACTTAGCAAAACTCTAAGGTTTCAAGTTACCAAAAAGATTTTGGAACCTATTTTTAAGTACACATACTGTAAAATGTAATTGTTGCCAAAAAGTTGATAAACTCTTATCCCACTTACATCTGTCTAAATCATTTCCTCCCAAAAGTTATGTTTAGATTACCCATGAAGACTTCATGAGATGTTAGACAAAATCAGCCATCATTCTAAGGGGTTTTTTGCTGACAAATCTTGCAACAGAGATATGAATTTGACTAGTAAACCCAGGTAGAATAAAAGTTGTTTATCTGCATTATATTTAATGCTGATAATTCTAAAGACAAGGCTATTTTAATAAAATTATGAACTTAAACTAGCTTTAATAGCTAATATTTTCCCAGATCGTGTAAATCTGAAAAGCATTTGCCTTAGTTTCTGTTAAATTTCTGAGAATTTAAAATACCCAGTCCTTACAAGTGTTTGCCTTCAGACCAACTAAATAGAGCTCTTTATAAAATTAATTTTGGCAATACCATCCAGAGGTTGAAAAAAATCTCACCAGTACAACATGCATATATGAACACAAACACACAGACAGGTGCAAACAGAGACCTTACAGCTTTTGTTTTTACTAGTATTTGTGGAGAGGACATTTAAGATTTTTCATTAGACCAATTTTCAAATGCCTTTTTTTTTTTCCTTCTGATGAAGAAACTTCTCCCTAAAGTTTGCATTTCAAAGAATGACTCAGTTCCTAGAGATGGGGATAGAAAATTTGCATCACAAAGGCACAAGATGAAGTGCAGGACAGTTTTACTTACAATGTCTAGATCTTTTCAAGCATTTTGAGAGGAGTGGGCAAGGTTTGGGGGATTGGCAAAAAGGGCAGGTGAACTTTGAACTTCTAGAGCCTCGTCCTTGGCTCTGCAGAGATTTGCAAGACAAAGACAGTTGTTTCCACTTCCCCCAAGAATGGAGTTGTAGCTTTTGTTTTAGGTACCTTTTATCTCTTTAATTTTTTATTAGCCTTTTGCTGTAAATCTTCCAATGAAGCTATTCTGGAATTTCGAAACCTTTTGGAGGCTTCTGCATAGCCTTTGCTTTTAAGTGCATTTTTAAAATGATCTTACCTATTTGGAATGTTCCCCACAATGACCATTGCAATTCTAGGTTGTTTTTAGTAAAATCTTACCATCTTGTTAGATTTCCGCAACTTCCAGGACTATAGTTATTAAACATAAAATAAGCAGTTGTGCTGAAAGGTGGCACCCTCAATTCTTTGGATAAAGGATCCCATTTCTCTTAGCTAGGCCTTTGGGTTTCTTGGAGCCACATTAATACCTAAGAAGGGTGTGCCACAGGGTTGGGAATTGTGGGGTGCTCTACAGTGTACCTCGTTGCGCAGAAATTTTCTTGAGGTCGGTGGGTAGCCTAGTGTCAATCTTAAGGTGGCAAGTGCTCTAGCAAACTTTCAGTGCTCAACCTGTGCCCTTAAATGTTTATAGCTTTCTGGCTTCTGACTTCTCCATTAGCAATAGCCTTTACTGAACCCAGTCCAACTCCAGCTGGCAACCACTAGCAGTTCCCGAGATAGAATCTGGGGACTGGGGAGAGGACTGAGCCAGCAGACCCTAAAGAATGGGGACTGCAGACTGACTCAGAACAAACGAAGAGCTGCGGCTGCCGCCAGCAATCCCCACTGTGGAAACTGAGGGCAGAAGCAAGGCCTGGGGTTTCCCCTCAAAAACCTGGGAACTGTGGTCTGCGAAAAGCCAGTTAGATTGGGAGCTGGATGCGAAAGAGACTGGAGTTCAAACTGAGAGGAACTTACCAATGGCCCTAGAAACAGCAAGAAAGACAGTGAACTCGAAAGGATTCACAGAGTGCCATGCCTGTGTTTCTCATTGTCCCTGAAGCTGCTGGAAGTCTCCTTCAGTCTAGTCACTGCCACCAAATCTCTTAAAAACAAAATTTCAACAAAGCAAGTTTGAGGATCTAATTGGCCTTTCAATGATTCGTGAATTGGGCAGCCTCCCGTCTAGCAGAGTAGAAAGATACTTCAAGATGTTACACAAAATGGAAGGTTTTTCTAGGAAGGAGGGTGGGGGAAGGAAGTTATTAGCAAAAGAAAAGAAAGGGTTATTTTGGGCCAGGACATCATCTCTTTAGGGGGAAGGGAACCAGCAATGGTTTTGTCACACAGACTGCCTCGTCTTCTCTGGTGGGGGAAATTGGGAGGGCCCACAGGACAGATTACCTCCTTGGTGCTGACTGGAAAACTCCAGACAGGTTGATGAAGGTTACATTTCTAGAAGGTCAAAACTGCAGTTAGGTTAGGTAGTAAATCTAGGTTTAACACATTTGAGGAAGCTGACATGAATCAATACACACATTTCCCTACTAAAAGGTGAATGTTATCACTGATCACCTTAAAAACTTGACATACTAACAATCACCAAATTCTAACATGGTCAAAATAATTCTCCCGTGGCTGAGTGGTTAATTTCATGGCGCTCTGCTTCCACAGCCCAGGGTTCACCATTTTGGATCCTGGGCACAGACCTACACACTGCTCATCAAGCCGTGCTGTGGTGGCATCCTACCTAGAAGAACTAGAATGACCTACAACTAGGATATACAACTATGCACTGGGGCTTTGGGGAGGAAAAAGAAAAAGAGGAAGGTTGGCAACAGATGTTAACTCAGGGCCAGTCTTATAAACAATAATAATAATAATAGTAATTCTCCCTATGTAGCAAGTGTCACCCCCAAAAATATTCAGACCCTGGTTTCACCCTCTACCCTGTTTCAGTAAGACCACCAAGTAACATAATTTGAAAATTTAGTTTCCGGCGGTTTTAGATTTGAAGAAGGTTTCAGATCAAGTTTTGCGTGTTTTACATGTCTCTTGTTTCTCTTTCACCATACCCCACCTTTGGCTGCTCCCTGGTGATATTTTGAAAATAAACCTGTGGCCTCACACACCCTGAGCATGAGCATGCCCCAGGAAAGGGGATGTGCTGGCCAGACTTTGGACTTTGGATGACGGGTACGCTATTGTTGTAGTCACTGGAAAAGTAAACTGCTTATTTACTTTTTTCTGGATCTCTGCTGTTGACCAGACCAGGAAATAAAGCAAGCCTGAGATTTCGCACCCTTGCCCTCCAGCAGTATCAGTGACTTCTGTGGGTGCTCTCCTCCCTCCTTCAAAGAGCTGGAACCTTGTTTGGGAAGTCTTGCACAGCTGACTCTCCCTTGATGATTGCTTAGTCACAAGGCCACAAAGTCAATGCTTTACATGTCCCTGTGAAGGAAATCACTGTGACCTGCAGTGGTTTTTTTCTTTCTAGCATAAGCTGCCTCTCCGAGGCAGAGTTTTACAAGGTGACTCAGTGAGCTGCCTGCAGCTTACCCTCCCCAAGGGCTCTTATCCCTTTAACACCTCCTGGGGACTATTCTGCACTCGATAAGGTATTTGCAGAATTTCTCTGGGGCATCCGGTTTTTGCTGAGGCCATTGAGAAACTTAGATAAATCTGAAAAGTCTTTGGTGAGAATCTGTAGTAGAGTTGAAGATGCCAGATGTGCAGTCAGCCGGTTATAACTTAGGGCAACAGGCACAGCTAATGAAGAGCACGGGATGAGCAGCGTCACAGGAATTTGAGTAGTGGAGGTTGGTGAGTATTGGAGTAGGCAGGGACTGAGCTAACTGATAGATTTTAGGTTTCATTAGGCAAATGCTGCATACGAGTGCTTCAGGCAGAAAAGAGAGCATCCAAGCCAAGACCTGGGGTCTACACTGACATGGGTGAGAAGCTGCTGGGGAATAGTAAAATACAAGATGGAATCGGGCCCAATGATTAATGCATGTGAATCTAGTAATGCATCAGTAATCTATTGCCACATAACAAATTGCCCCTGAACTTGGTGGCTTAAGACAATAGTTTATTATTTTGCATGGTCCTGTAAAGGCAGTGGAGTTCTCAGGACCCTTGGGGCTCACTCCTGCAGCTGCAGTCAGCTGGGGCCTGGACTAGGCTGGAGGCTCAGCTCACTCCCTCCCTTAGGCACAGCAGACTGTTCCAAGAGTGCGAACCCCTGTGAGAGTGATGCTTGCCGATACCCCACTGGCCATAGCCAGTCACATGACCAAGCCACCTATCAGTGTAGTAGGGGACTACCCAGGCTGGGAATTCGAGGAGGTGTGATGCTTTGAAGGCCATTACTGTAAAAATCTACCATGAACTCTGTGGAGTGTGGCCTAACCCTCTAGGCAGTGGGAGGCCAATGAAGATTTTTGAGCAAATCCATAACCTAATGAAATCATATTTTAAGGAAACATTATCTAGTAGAATGAAGTAGTTGGTCAACACTAAAATAGAACTAATGTGTTTCATTCCTTAGAACAACAAGTGATAGAAAATCTCTAATGTGTTCACAAAGGGGGACAAAATTATGAAAACATTATTTTATTCTGTGTTAGTTATAGATAAATTATATAATTTTTTAAAGTTAATTCCTTTCTCATAAAAGCAAGGATATTATACTAAACCGAGAAGGTTAAATAGTTTTAAACATAAGTCAACAGTTAATGAAAATTTTCAATTTAATGTGTGGATGCAAACCAAAAATTTTGTTTAAATATTGTGTAATACTAATTTGCTTTTTAGCTTATCGGTACCTTGCAATTTAAAAATCTTCATACTAAAACATTACATATATTAACCTGACAGTTTATTGGCTATAAACCTTGTTTTTAGGTTGGAGTCATCTCTTTTTCAGTTCTAGCTGAGACCAAAGAGTCAAAAAGCACCATAATTTAGAACTGAGGAAGTCAGGTACCTTAGCTGGAGCTGTGTGCATGCCTCTGATTTGCCACTGACCTTGGGCGTGTCTCAGAATAGCCCCACTCCACTCCCCTTCATGAAATGGGGTGATGACATCACTGACCCGTATCTTAATGCTGTTGGGTAGATTGACTTAAGAGATGAGTTGGAAAGTCTACATAAATGGTACTTGTTATTTTTTTTTTAATATAATTCTACTTTGTTATCCTTAGTCTTATGAAATAGCAGTATAGTGGAACATTACATTTCCTAAACTTGTATACATATATGGTAAAAGCCATAACTTTTGTAATTTTTTAGCTCTACGAGAAATGCTAAAGTAGATTAATTTGCCATGAAAATTCTACTTTTTTGGCCTGCAAATCTTCAGTTGGACTTGTACATTAATTCATTCTGTGATACCCTACCACCACCACCTTTTTTAAACTTGAAATACCTTTCTAAATCTTACCTTTTGAAAACAATATCCATGATAAATTGGGGCAGACCAGCTGGTGTGGCTTCTGGTTTTCTTCTCAGTGAAAGAAAAAGAATCTCGGGGCTGGCCCGGTGATGCAGTGGTTAAGTGCGCACATTCTCTTCAGCAGCCTGGTGTTCGCCAGTTTGGATCCCGGATGCAGACATGGCACCACTTGGCAAGCCATGCTGTGGCAGGTGTCCCACATATAAAGTAGAGGAAGATGGGCACGGATGTTAGCTCAGGGTCAGTCTTCCTCTGCAAAAAGAGGAGGATTGGCAGCAGTTAGCTCAGGGCCAATCTTCCTCAAAAAAAAAAAAAAAAACCTCAATTTTATAAAAGAAAAAGAAAAAAATTTCAAAGAGACTCTTACAAGGGCTCTTTTAGCTTGCAAACCTGTGGTCTCCAAGGCTATGTGAGAAACTGATTTCTGTTTATGAAGCCAGTCTTTGACTAAAATAAAATAAATAATTTTCTCCAAAATCACACTCAATAGGCTAGGTCTTATTGAAAAGCTTGCTCGTGTATACCTTCAGCCTCCTCAAACCTAGCTGCTGATAAAGTGAAGGAAGGAACTGGTGTTAGCAGCTTCCATTTGTTCATCCGGCACTCATGCTGCCAGGGTATTTTATAGATTAACATCCTTTGTTTCAGAAAGGATAACTAACTTGCCCAAGGAGGTCATGTGGTTTGAAGTAAAGGTAGAATTCAAACCCAGGTTTGTCTTGCTCCCAACTCTCCTTGCAAGAAAAAGAAAAGAAAAACAAGTCAGAAGCCTATTTCTGTTTCTTGTAAGAATCAGTGTGAAAGGAGAAATAAGATTTTTAAGATAATTAGAATCCAACTTGTATAGCAATAAAAGTTTTTCTCTCTGCCAAAAGGGAAAGGAAAAAAAGTAGAGCATTTCAATTATTTTTCAGATAATTCCTTTGTTTCTTGGAATGACAATATATTTCAAATTTCATCGATTTTCCCCTAGCAACAAGTATGTTAGTTGTTTTTGTCTCAGAATGTCTTTTTCAATAAAAAAAGTAAAAATGCCGTTGAAGGACCAGCTTCCTAGGCCACCCCACACAAGTCCTTCTAACTAAGAATGTTGTAGACTTGTATTGCTATAGGATAACCAGCTCAGAAAAGATTTTTTGCTGGAGTTGGATGTGTTCCAGCCCTAATTTGATGTTAGGAACACGTTGTTTACTCTGAAACTGGCATCAGGAGCAGGCAGGGCCTTCTCTGGACTTCCAGCATCTGCTGCTTGAAGGTTCCCCAGGGCTGGTCCAAGATGAGGATACCATGAGGGCTCTCCAGTGGCTGGGGGACTCTGGAAGTGCAGTGGAGGGACCTCTGTCCTGGCACAACTACCACGCACAAGCCTTGCCCTCTGAGAGCCACACTTGCTGCAGCCAGAAGGGACCAATGGAAGTTGGAAGAAAACCTCTATGTTGCTTCCTCCTTTCCTTGTCTAATTGATGATTTTGTCTGTCACTTTCTCTGTCTAGCTATGATCCTGGCAGGAAAAGCCTACTACGATGGAGTGGCCAAGATTGGTGAGATTGCCACCGGGTCCCCTGTGTCAACAGAGCTGGGTAAGCTGACCGTCCATTATGTATAAACCCAACTTGAGCCACAGTTCCAGGGCCTTTTCATCCTGTGAGCCCTAATAAGAACACTTGAAATGGCCCAAGTCCACAATAGAAAGGAGAGCTAGTCCAGCACTCTTGTTTGTTCACTTCTGGAATGATTGAGTTGACTGTGGGCTGTCGAAAGTGGAGGCTTAGTTAGAGGGCAGGCCAAGGCCAGTGGCCAGCCTCCCTGCCCCTAGGAATTGGGCTCCTGTCTCTGAGGCCTGGGCCCTAGCCTTTCCCCTCGGATCCCTGGAGCACGAAGCCCAGGGAGCTTTGACCTACATTCTTAACTGAAGGAGATGGGTGTGCCCTGCCTCCCGACTCTGGCAGGAATATTTCCTGTGACTCACCTAGCAGAAAGGCAGACTCCTTTACGTTTTGCTTTTGGCTCTCGCTGCTTCCACGTTGCTCTCAGTTGTGATTTTTCCGGTTTTGCTGGTATGAATTGATCTCCTGTGCACACGCAGAGGGCAGCCACACCCTCGGCCAGCTGCAGAGGGGATCTGGGTTTCTATTCACAGAGCCAGTTCACTGTGCCCTCTTATAAGGGGGGAAAGGCTTTTTTTTTTTTTTAATAGCCCCACGTATAACCATCATTTTTAAAACTTGTTGAATATGTTTTATTTTACAAGGGGTAAAATTTATGGCTTCAAAATGTTTCTTGTAATTTAAAAGATTCAGAAAACCAGAGGAAAAGATGGGTAAAGTGTGCATGTTTAAAGCAAAGTGTGTTGGTCTCTAATTAAAAAGTGGAAAGGGAAGCAGAGGAGCGGTAGAGGAGCATATGTTTAAAGTTCAAATAATTCACACAGTTTCCATATAAAGTGTCTCGAGGGTTTTCAGGATTGCTTGGAAAACTCTAAACTGACCCATAAAAGCCGAGGAACAAATCTGAGGTGTGATTGCAGTGCTGGGGTCGGGGGCTGGGCTGCTGGATGTGAAGTGGATCTGGGTGCTTGTTAACATTCCCTGACCACTTTTGTACTTGAAGAGTTCCTAAAGAATCTTGAAACCTGTACGCAGTACCTAAGCCTGAAGTGACGCTATATGATGAATGTCAGCACTGCTGTATTTAATAGAATCAAGTACATGCAGAAACTTTTCAAAACCCTCAGTTGTGTTCTGTTGGTGCTGTAACTTCTGCATGTTCTGGCAAAGTCTGAACTAGAGTAACTCTGTCCTAAGCAGGATCAATGTAATAAAATACACACTGCATTCTATAGACAGAAGCACATAGTAAAACTTAGGACATTTGAGGAATGACTGAGATGATTATAGGGTTCCAAAAATAGGACTAAATTAAAAAGAAACATCCTATTTGTGTCAGGCATGGGGGAAGAAAATGTATGACCCTTAGATTAAAACATATGGTGCTCTGACTCACCGTCGTTCAGTTTGCCTTTTTAATGTTTTATGGTTCTTGCTACTGTTTAAATAAGACTTCTGTTCCACACCTTACTTTATTCAGCTGTGAGTTCATAATGTTGAATCAACTATTTCCGTAGCAACCATGTTGTTATAAACTTGGGCTTAAAACTTCAGTTTCAATAAGGAAAGTGTGTTGCAATGGTGAAGTTTCTTTCATGTGGATATGTATTTTATTCAGAGGGAATGGAAATAACTTTTGCTGTGTTTTATTTTTGTTTCAAGTTTTGCTGATTATCTCAGATAGTTATTAATTTTCTACTCGTTTACAGAAATTCCATGATAAAGTGCTATCCTAGTAAGAGTTGTTTTTAGAGGCCTAATATTAACTTCTTTTGGTTTGCTTAGTTTTTTATTTTGCTGTTAAAGTTTAGGCTAAACTACCACTCTATATCTGTTTAAATTTGCTACATGGAAAAGTACTGGACAATTCATAGAAAAAAAAGAGAAAGACCAAAATAGATTGTATTTTCCTCATTTTTTTAAGAAGGTTTTATTGTCTAGTTACTGACTTTTGGTATTAGTATTCATAAAACTATACAATGAAACTTGTGTTATAAATTCCATCTGATAAAGCTGAAAGGGTATTACACACATGAAGATCATAAATCATTTCAAAATTTTCAGTCCTTAAGAGTATTGTCTCTGAAAATGCTTTGTTTTCCCATTCTCCCCCAAAAAACCCTATCGTTTTAAAATTTTGCTCTGTAAGGAAGAGAAAGGCATGCTGAAAAATTATCGTTTCTAAAACTTTGATTACAAGAGTAGTTTTCATTTTAATGTTGAATTAAAATATTTCTAATGTTGCTATAGTGACACATAACCTTTTTCATTTCATACATATTTTTACATGAAATTTCTGTTATAGTCTGATCCTTTTGTACTTTGGGAGACAAGTGAAGAAAATATCCTCTGAGTAAAATATTTACTTAATTCATACAAATTTGTAGTGAGGATTCAGCTTGGCCAAATACATTAGGAATGTTAATCAGGGGCAAAGCTAAGCATTTCAGGCTCTTTTCACTTTAGCGGGAAAAAGGCTAAAAGCTGGAGAGGAAAGTTGATTAACCTTTTACTTTGTAACTGTCTTTTGGATCAGCCTCTTTTAGTAAGACAGAGCTACAGCAGTACCTGTTCTGATTTCTAGCTCTGGGTGTTTCCATTTAGATATGCCTCTTTCAGCATCAGCTCACCCAATGCCATATGAATAATTTAAGATGCTTTTGCCCAAAAGAAACAAAATCCCTAACTAATAGTGGTTTAAGCAATAAGGATGTTTATTACCCCAGGAGTAGCAAGTTCCTGTTTAATTAATCATTACTAAGGACTCAGGTTCCCTCATTCTTTCTTCTCATGCTCAGACCCAACTCCTCATGCTACCAAGATGGCTGCCATTGCTAGTCTTAATCATCATATCTTCCCTCCTTCAATTTCATCCAAAAGTGGGAAGGGGAATTTCTTCTCAGATGTGTTCTTTACAAAGGAGGAAACCTTTTCCCAGGAGCTCCGGCACACATCTTCTTGTGTCCCATGGCCCAGCAGCCAGAGAGGTTCCCCCAGCATGCTTAGCCAAGCAGTACATCTGAGAGGGAGAGGGTATAGTTGTTAGGAGAACACCTGATGATGCCACAATGTCAGGCAGCTCTGGCGTCAGAGGTCTCGTTTCAAAGACTTTCAATGAAAGGGAAGGACTTACACAAATGTGCTGGCTGCAGCTGTGCCTTGGTCTGCAGAGAGCTTCTGCGTTTTGCATGTGTCTCTGATTGGAATGTTTTTCTCCCGCATGCGTTATGTGGTTTTACTATCATGTGTATACTTCAGACTTTATGATTGTTGTTTCTCCAGAAGACCACAACCATCCTTCCCAGTCTATTCCTATTTGGGAAGTGGGACTCCAGGCACAGAGGAAGAATTAGGGATGGGGAGTAGTTTTTGGTTTTTTCCCCTTCTGTTTTTCTTTTCAAGCCTTTGGGTATTTTATAATCATGAACTCCTTGGTGCATTGTCCCGGCCCCTGCTTCTCTCTCCTTTCTTTCCTCCTCTCTTCTTCTCTGTTGATGGATCTGCAGGGCCTCACAGCCTCATTTTTGAAGACTGGGGAACTACAGAAAATGAAAAAACATCACCCATAATTTTACCACTCGAATACAACCACTTTACCATTGGTGTATTTCTTCCCAGTCTTCTCTTTTGGTGAGGATGTTTTTAAATAGAATGCCTGACAACAAACGTTGAGTGCTTGCTCTCTGCCAGGCACAGGGCCCAGCCCCTGACGTGTCTAATCTCATTTCGTTCTCACGAGTCCTGTGAGTTGAGTGTAGGTACTTTTACTCTCTCTCCTATAGGTAGGACCCAGAGGTGGAGTGTGCCCTAGATCACACAGTTAGTAAGTGGTCTGACTTCAGAATCTGAGTTCTTCATCTCTGCGCCACGCTGCACTTCACTGAGGCGAAGGGAAAAGGAAAGAGCCGGCCGAGAAGGGGTCACTGAAAAGGAAGGAAAGGGGGACCCACAATGGAGACCTTTCAAGAGGGAATCATTATTGTCAGAGCAGCTGAAGACTAGGGAGGGGCTGGCAGGTGTGATTAAAGGTCACCAGTCCCCTTGGAAATGGTGGTTTCACTAGCATCCTGACTGTGAACTCCAGGTTGTACGGGGTTAAGGAAGATGGGAATTACAGAGAAGTAACATATGCTTGACTTTTGTACTGCTGTGCTTCATACAGAATCTCCGGTCTCTTTAAGTGCCTGCTGTGCGCTAGGTACTTCTTACATTGCCTCATCTTGTCCTCAGCCCCATGGACAGATTTTTCCTGCGTGGTCTGCAGGGTGGGCACTAACCCAGTGTTTCCTTGGGGAGGCTGACAGGCCCTAACGGTAAACTTGGTCACCTCCTGCATGGTGGTGAGTGAGAACCTCCATGGGCAGCCACAGTGGGTCCTATGTCCCTAGCCATGTGCTCTGCAGCCAGGCAAGACAGAGCAAGGGTTGTGGAGCTGGTGACTCCTACGAGAGGATGGTAGACGGCATCAGTGCTGCCTGGGTCACAGCTAAAGCACAGGAAAGATCCAGGACAGGGAGGCAAGGCCAAATTTTATTTTCCTGTGAGACTCTGGCAGGTAGCATGCTGCCAGACGCCTGAGAGATGGTCAGTACAGTTCACATTGTTATGCTGTCACTGTCAGCTTGTGTGACCTTGGGTAACATTTCACTTTTATGGGTTGGTTGGCATGCCTAAAGGAGATGATGGCAAGGGTTGTTTGAAGATGAGATGAGGCAACATGCCTTGTGGATTCTAAAGTTTCAAAGACCAGAAAGATGCCTCTCTGTTGCCACTTCATATATTCACAAATATTTGAGAACTCAAAAAACAGTACCAATTTTTTTATTGACATTATTCTTTTCTGTAAAGTAGGTAAGTTTGTAAGAATACACATTTGTCCTCGATTATTCATGAACCAGTTTTTCAATTCTCTCTTTTGTACCTTTGTTTTCTATTTCATTAATCTCTACTCTTACCTTCTTCCTTCTGTCTTTGGGATTACCGTTATTCTTTTTCTAATTTCTGAAATGGTACCTTTAACTCATTAATTTAAATACAGGCAGTCCTTGTTTTGCTTGGCAGTGCAGGACCATGAAAATGACCATGCAACTTAAAACCATGCAAAGCCATCTTAATAACGAATGGAGAAAATTATGATTGTCCTGTGACCTTTACAAATGTTTTTCAAAAACATTAAAAACTCTCTTATGGCCGATTATAAATGTATAGGGAAATGAAAAAAAAGTGAAACATTTATTTAGTACACAGTAATTTAAAGTACTAGAAACACTGATAATTAAAGCATGTTTATTTATTTGTAAAAAACTTGAGTACTTTCAACAGGACTTGTTGCCTTCTTGTATAACTTAAGAAATGGAATAAGCATCTTTTCTATGTTTTCACAAATTGTTATGCTCCTTGCTAAGTTTGGATCAGCATCCAACATTTTATCCTTTGTGATTTCAATGTTGTGAAATAATGTGAAGGGTTTTTTTTGCTGGCATCACTTTCTCCGAAACTTCTTCATCCTTTTCATCCCCACCACTTGGCTCGGTTATGTTGATAAGTTTGGGCTTCACTAAGTTCTTGTGGCTGCACATCCAGAGTCTCTCAGATGGCAGCAGTGTTGACGTTCCCACAGGCAACTATTTCTTCTATAACTTCACTTACAGTCGTGGTTCCTGTTTTTCATTTCTTTGCTGCACTTCTCTCTTTCAGTTGTCCATTTCTGTAACATGTCACGTGGGTTTATCACTGGGAAACGAGGCAACACAGCTACACACTATGTGCTCACTATGTACACATTATATACACACAGACTTTGCTGTCTACGTGCTCTATTTGTAATCCTTGCATCAATACCATACTGTCTTAATTACTGTAACTTTATAATAAATCTTGATATCTAGTAGTACCTCATATTCAAGATTGTCTTGGCTATTGTAGGACTTTTGCATTTATGTGTATTTTAGAATAGCTTGTCAATTTCCACTAAAAAATCTCCTAGGATTTTGACTATTCAGTACAGATTGAATCTATAGTTAGTTTTAGGGTGAGTTGACATCTTAACAATACTGAATCTTCTAATCTATGAAGATGGTATATCCTTTTATTTGTTTGTAGAAGTCTTGCACATTTTTATACATGCATTCTTAGATATTTATGGTGTTTTTGTCCTATTGTAAGTGATATTTTTAAATTTGTGTTTTCTAATTGTTTGATCCATTGAGTTTTCTTTTTTGGTGACTTTTTCATTACTATAAGTTCTATTTAGTTCTTTTGAAATCTGTAAATTAATTTATCATATTTTATACCAGCTTTATTGACATATAATTAATATACAATTCACCCATTTAAAGTGGACAGCTAAGTGATTTTTAGTATATTCACAAAGTTTTATATTATCACCCCTGTCAACTTTAGAATATCTTCATCACCCCAAAAAGAAATCTCATATCCATTAGCTGTCGTTTCCTATTTACCCCAAACTCCAGCCATATGCAACCATTAATATATTTGTCTCTATTGATTTGTTTATGCTGGACATTTCATATAAATGGAATCTTAGAATATATGATCTTTTGTGACTGGTTTCTTTCGCTTAGCATAATGACTTTAAGGTTCATTCACATTGTAGCATGTATCCATACTTCCTTTCTTTGTATGTATGGATGATATTCCATTGTATAGATATACCACATTTTGTTTACCCATTTATCAGTTGATGGACATTTGGGTTTCCACCTTTTAGCCACTCAAAATAGTGCTGCTATGAATGTTCATATACAAATTTTGTGTGTATGTATGTTTTTCTTTTTCTTGGACGTACACTTAGGAGTGGGATTGCTGGCTTGTAAGGTAACTCTAAATTTAACTTTTTTTTTTTTTTGAGGAAGATTCACCCTGAGCTGACATCTGTTGCCAATCCTTCTTTCTCTCGCTTGCTCTCTCTCTTTTTTTTTTTTTTGCTGAGGAAGATTGGCCCTGAGCTAACATCTATGCCCATCTTGCTCTATTTTATATGTGAGATGCCTGCCATAGCATGGCTTGATAAGCAGCGCGTAGGTCTGCATTCGGGATCTGAACCAGCAAACCCCAGACTGCTAAAGCAGAATGCGTGAACTTAACCACTGCACCACCTGGCTGGCCCATAAATTTGACTTTTTTGAGGAACTGCCAGACTGTCTTTCAAAGTGAATGCATCATTTTGCATTCCCAGCAGCTATGTACGAGGGTTCCACTTTCTCTATACTCCTGTCAACATTTGTTATTGTCCGTGTTTTGACTATAGCCGTCTTAGCGTGAAGCAGTATCTCACTGTGGTTTTGATTGAGATTCCCTTAGTGACTAACGATGTTAAGCATCTGTTCCCATTCTTACTGGCCATTGCATATCTTCTTTGGAGAAACGTCTCTTCAGATCCTTTGCCCATTTTTAATTGTTGTCTTTTTATTATTGAGCTAGCAAATTAACTTCTAATAAAGTTTTGTTTTATGCTTTGATTCCTTTTATCGTCTATGTAGTAGTTCCATTGTTAGAAGTTCTGAGGGTCTAATTCTGCTGATGCTATTTTTGTGTTTCTTGATTCTCATTCATGTAGTGTTCTTTCTGTAAGGGTTTTCTTGTCATCTTATTGACCCCAGCTGTTCCATGTTGGGGTCATCTATGGAGGGTGTGAAAGTTTTGCCATGGGAAGTCACCAAGAAATGAAAAGGAGAAATGCCAAGCAATGATGGAGCTTCTCAGATTTAAATTATATAGTTTACTTTTGGAAAATAAAAACAGTTGATGTAATATGAATTACCATTTGATAAAATTCTTGTAAAATATTTAGAATTTGCAGAGCAGTAGAGATGCCCCATTATTTTCTGTTGTATCCATATGAACAAAGGTATTCTGCAGGTCTTGCAGGGACCGCGACTCAGACTTTATGGGAAATACTTCAATGTAAGTATCCAGAATTTGTAAGTTATTCTAATTAACTGAAACTTAAGAAGTAACAGCAGATTTTAATTTTCTGTAAATCGCCCAGATACACATCCTTCCCCCCAAAAGTCATTTCCTGATCGTTTTCTCTTGAAAATAAAAGGTCCTTTATGAATAGTCTGTTTTCTTATTATAGACAATATTCAGAAAATGTGTCATTGCTTTAACTATAATTGAAAGTGATAGAAAAATAATGATTCAAGAGAAATACCAAATTCTAGTCATTTTTATGCTAAATGCTTTCAACCACTTGAAGATTACAATAAGAATTAGCACATATTTTTAAGTGTCTTTCAAATTCATTTTGCTAAAGCACCACCTTTTATCAGTTGAACCTTAACTGCAGGGGTGAGCAAACTAGAGCCACAGGGCTTGCCAGCACCTATTTATATAAAGCACACCACAGCCCTGCCCATTTCTTCATGTGCTGTCCATGACTGTTTTCAGGCTACGATGGCGGAGTTGGGTGGTTGTGACAGAGAAGTTTGGCTCGCAGGGCCTAAACTATTTATGACCTGGCCTTTCACAGGCCCCTGACCTTCAGTGTCACACAGTTGCCTAACTGTGAGGACTGAATGATCGTGGGAGGGATTCCATGCCCTTTTCTCCAAAGAGAAAGCACTTCCTGACCACCTGCTGTCTAGGCGCTTGGGTTGAACATACGTGACCAGCATGAGCCTGACAACCACTGTGGTATAAGAAGCTGAGAGCATAACCACCTTGCCTCGTTGGAAGGAACGAACAAACAAAGGAAAGGCAAAACCAGAGCTCTGTAGTCGGGATGTGGCCAGTAAAATATGTTAATCCACTGTGTTTAATTGTTAAATAATGTGTCATATGAATAATAAATCATGTGACTCAGGTTGTCAGGGTGTGTATCTGTAGTTACACACACAAATCTTTATCACATGTACACAGTTCAACTCAAGGAACAGTACCCATTTAAAAGAGGAAACTGAAATTTGGGTAAAACTTCCAGTTTTGTCCCTAAATCAAACAACGTTTATTTTTTAAAACTTAGAAAATGTTGAAAAGGTAGAAAGGGAAAGCAGAAATGGTCAGGGGAAAATATTTTGGCAAAATGTTTAAAAGAAACTTTGAACCAGTTTTTTCATCTTTAAAGCACAGAAAAATAAAGTTTGTTCTCATTTATTTCTCAAGGACTAACAGGAGACTCTCTTTGGGGAGTTTACAGATTTGCCTTGAGGTCCTTCACCTCACCATCACATCAGTTTAGACTATGTTATTGTGTTCCAGTTTAGTCAGCTATTCCATTATTTTGAAGCATTTATTAATTTGTCAGGGCCAGTTTCTTCAATTGGACACAAAACAAGATTTTATCTCCTCACCACCAGGGAACCTAGAAAATCATAGATTTTCTTTTATTATTGATAGAACGTCTATAGGTCATGCAATTAAAAAATATTCATTACAGTTTTGTCTTATTTATATTAAGAATCCAACCTGACAGTCTTAGGTTTTAAAAATAAGAGCAGGAAAAAAAGTCTGAAACATTTTTAAAGAAATATTATGGATGCACAAAAATATTACACATATATTCTTAAGAGTCAGGTGAAATAAAATAGTTCATACTGGAGTCAATGAGAGAACTTAGTTGAGCCAAAGCAGTTATTATTGACCAAAATCACTTATCTTTTAGTTGCAGGTTAGGCTCACTTTAAAGAGATTAAAATCTTTCCCACAAAAATAGGAAACAATCAATAGGGAATTTATTTTATTTGCTTAACATAGGCCTGCTGGATGCCAGGCACTTTTCTAAGTACCTTACAAATATTAACTCCTGTTCGTATCATGGCAGCCCTCTGAAGTATCTGCTATTATTATTATTTCCACTTGACAGATGAGAAACTGGGGTGCAAAGAGAGTAGGTAATTTGCCAAGGTCACTCAGCTGGTTAATGGCTAGTTAGTTTGATCCCAGGCAGTTGGCCAGCTATGTGGCCTCTCATGCCAGTTTAATTTCCTTTATATCAAAAAGATGTGCTTTTCTGCTGTGCTTTGTTTTATGGCAGTGAGATTATCATGTCCATTATAGCTCAGCAGATGAAAGGCTGCGTTAAATAGTGAACCACCGTGTAGTCTGAAGCTCATCCAACATGTGTGAGTCTGAAGTTTGTGTTTTCATCACTATAATCAAGATTTTGTATTTTGTGTTTAGGAGCATTTATAACATGACCATTTATTCCAATTTTTTTATTGTTTAATTTCAGTTTGGGATCTGAAAAAAGATTCCTGGAATTGTACATGTGATAAATGCCTTTGGACTTTTGTCATTTCAATTTTCAGGTGGCACTTGCTCACTTAACACCTCTTTGTCCCTTTTGGAGCAAGAAAGATTTTAGTCGTAGTAATTGTAGAGAAAGATAGGCTTATAATTTATAAATTATAATTTATAAAGTCTATAGAAGCACATACCATATAAGTCCATATATCGTATAGGCATACTGGTATAAGGATGTATAAATTACTAAAACTTTCACAGGATGTGATGTATTATAAATTGTACTTCTTTACGAAAGTTGTTATAAGGAAAGCATTTCTTCTCTCAGCTTTGAAGTAGCTGTGTGGAAATAATATACTATAATTGTAAAAACTACAGACGTAAAAGCTAAGTTGTCAAATCAAGATTAGTCAATTTAACGTTTAATGCTTCCTCATTACATGATGGGCACATCCTGAATGTAAATCTGAAACATTATTGCCTATTTTTTAATACACTTTATTATAGTTGCCCATTCTCTCAAATGTTTGAATTCTGAAGTGTGTGAAGAGAAAATTATCTTGTTTAAACCCAGTTTTCACAATTATTCAAATCGGGGCTTTTTCTCCTTGAGGTACTGTCGTATCAACTCAAGATGGGGAGAGTGTGGGAGTCCTTGTTCTCAGGCTGTCACCCATAGCCAAAGAACGGCTCGTCAGGGGGCCACAGCACCTGTACAGGCTTGGTGAGGGGCAGTGGCCCAGAGGGCCCAGGGGGCTCCGTTCCCCCTCCTCCCATCATTGTTCATGAGGGGTACTCACATCCTCTTATAAACGCGTGCAGATGTCTTACTCTGTTCATGGCACTATGCTAGGCCTGAAATTACATGTCAGAAATAAAACCTCTCAGTTGTAACACACAAATAGAGGAGGGGAAGGGACTTTGAAGCATGCCAAGAAAGAGTGGCTCCGGTCAGATACACAGGAAACAGCAGAGGGGTGTGGCTCCTGTGACAGGTTGAAGAAGGAAGACAACTAAATAAAAGAGAGAGGGACATGCCTAAGACAGGTGTAGTTGGAATCATGACATGAGTGAGGCCTGGCTTGACCCTGCCAGACACGTGTCCCCAAGCACACCACGATGCCATGGTGGAGAGCGACAGCCTCGGTCGGGGATTAGGTAGATTCCTTGTGAGTGCACGTGGGGTTCTGAAAGTTCTTGGTCTTCAGCCATTTGGGAGTGAATGTACCTCCTCAGGTACTCTTTCCTGTACCAGATGACTTAACAAAATTATTGAAAGTAAGGATGCCGACAAGCACGTGAGAAGATGCTCAGCATCACTAGCTGTTAGGGAGCTGCAAATCATAACCACAATGAGATAGCACTTCATACCAACAGAGTGACCGTAATTAAAAGGACAGACAATAAGAAGTGTTGGCAAAGATCTAGAGAAATTGGAACCCTCGTGCATTGCTGGTAGGAATGTAAAATGGAGCAGCTGCATTGGAAAAGAGTCAGCCAGTTCCTCAAAATTTGAATATCGAGTTACAATATGACCCAGTAATTCCACTCCTTAGACACCTACTCAAGAGAAATGAAACATATGCCCACACAAGATCTCAGCAGCACAATTCGCAATAGCCAAAAGGTAGAAATAGCCCAAATGTCCAGCAGCTGATGAATGGAAAAACAAAGTATAGTATATTCATACGATGGAATATTATTCAGCCATAAAAAAAGAATGAAGTACTACTGATACATGCTACAACATGGATGAACTTTGAAAACACGCTAAGTTAAACAGTCCAGATAAAAAGGCCATATGTTTTATGATTCCATTTATATGAAATTTCCATAGTCAGCAAATCTGTGAGAGACAGAAAGCAGATTAATGGTGCCAGGGGCTGGAGAGAGGGGAGAATGGACAATGACTGCTTATGGGTACAGGGTTTCCTTTTTGGGTGGCAAAATGTTTTTGAAATGGATAGTCATGATGGTTGTACAACATTGTGAATGTACTAAATGTCACTATTGGTAAATTTATGTTATGTGTATTCTATCACAAAACAACAACAAAACATGTAAGTATGCCACTTCTGAAAAGTTCCCATATGGGGTATCCTAATTAATTCATACTAAATATAATAGTGTAATAATTCGAGAGGCTAGTTGTACACGTTTCCCAGCCCCCTAGAAAACGCAGGCAGCCCAGCAATAATGTTATTAACATCTAATCATGACCTTATTCTCCTCAACTTTTCACCAGAGGAGAAATCTGAAGACCTGAAGTGGGACCCTGGTTGGTCAGAAAATCTTGTAGACAGTTTGCTCTGTGCTTTACAGTACGTCCCACATGTGCCACCTCCCAACCTCACCAGAACCCCATGAAGAGTTTTGGTTGGCCCCAACTCAGTGTGAATAACACAGTAAATGAACTTTGTTACTATTAATGGAAATATAAAATTCAGGGGTCTCATTTAGATCTCACAACAGTTCTCTGAGGTAGGAGTTGTTATTCCCATTTTATGGGCAAGAAAATGGAAACTTAGGTTATCTAACTTGTATAACTTTACAACTTTATGCTGGTTATCAGTGAAGCTGGGGTTTAGATTTGTTGATTCTGTGGATAGTGGAGGATTTCCCACAAACTATGGAATTTAAGCATTAGGGCCTCTCAGTTTCACCAACTCTTTTAAAACCCTGTACCTAATTTTGACTTTGTGATTTTTGGGGTTTTTTTGGCTTGAGGAAGATTAGCCCTTGAATTTGTAATATTTTATTCCTTAAATAGGACCCCACAAAAGTTGGATTTCTACACAGGGAACAAATTATGAAAGTAGTCTTTAAAATCTGGAAGACATGGCATTCAACAGAAGGATTTAGATGGCCTGTGTATTGTTCCTTAAATCCAGTGGAAGGAAGAAATAGGAAGCTAGAATTTGGTTTAGTATAGAAAATGGCCTTGGGACAAGTCCTTCTGTAAAACCTGCAAAAGATCTGTGAACAGCTGTGCTTGCAGTAATATCTCAAGCAGGATTCTGAGGCTGAGGGAGGTGTCCTGATGATCTGTGAGCAGTATCTGCTGTAGGGAGGTTCCAGAGGAGGAGGTGATAGAGGTTACAGCAAGTGTGCCATTCCCGCCTCGCTCGCAGAAACTCTGGAGAGGCAAGGATGTGAGAAGTAGATATGCTCTAGGATGAGCTCAGATCTGTTCATTGATAGACTAAATGAGTGTATCAGATAAGGGTACTGGGCTCTTCCATTCTAACTCTATGAATCAGGTTTCTCTAGGCTCTCTTGAAAACATCATTTACAGCATTGGTAAACTTGGTCCCCACATTCAAGATACCAACACCATTCGTAAGGGAGATTATGAAAATACGTACATACACGGCTTTAATACAGGACCAAGTACAAGAGTGAAAGGTACAAAGGCTACAGGAATTAATTCACGGGAAGAGATCTGCATGGGGGTGGAAGAGGTGGAGGGAAATTTAGTGTCAGGAGGTGCTGTAATATGTTGTTGGTCAGCATCGGAGGTAGAAAGGGGGGTGGTTTCTGGTGGAGGGAACCCATGGAGGGGACAGGATATTTCACTTCCTCTGGGATTTAGGTTTCATAGGATCGTGGAAGATAATAGGCACAAATTAAAATTGGAGCCTTGTTGTTTTGAGTGCTGGCTACAGAATCTGTGTTTGTGTCTCATTTCAAATTGAAATAAGAATTAGTATTATTAGGGCTAAAAGGTTTTGAGTTATTAAAAGCTGACTAATATTTTAGAAGCATGAGTTCAAAGATAAAATAAAAATTACGAGGTGACTAAAGAGGCAAATTAAATGGCAAGTTTTTTACAACTAAGAACTGGACTCTGAGAGTCCAGAATAAGTCTATTCCTGTAACTCTTGAGTGCAGTGAAGCCCCTATGTATGTATGACTCAGGTATTTTTAACTCAAAGCCATGGCTGATACTCAGCAGCTTCTATACTTCTAACAACAGAAGTATGTGACATGCTATGGTCTCTTTTTTCTCTGCGCATATATATATATATATATATATATATATATATATATATGATTAAATACTTTAATCTCATCTCACTTTTATTTTCTACTCAATCCTGCCCAACCTCCCATTTCTTATTAATATTTTAAGGTAACTTATGAGTCCTTTAAGAAGTTTAGAACTACGCTTTCATTTGTGAGTATTAGAATATACTTCGAGTTTTTAAAAAATTAATACCTTTACTGAAAAATGAACCTAATAAACAGTTTTTATCTTTATTATTTTTAAATGTCTGTTTTTACATAGTTAAAACCTGTGGCTATATAAACTATTTTGTGCCCTGCTTTTTTTAATTTAACACTCCACACGTATTTCTTTGCATTCATAAGTAATCCATTCCCTCATCCTTTTTTATGGCTGCCTGCTTTTCACTTTGCTACATTTTCCTCTGTCGGTACCAGGTGGAGTCCCTGTGCAGGGAGGAAGGTGGGCACTGCGGTGTTGGGATGAGGATAAGGTTTGTTTCTTCTTTGTTCTTGTGAAAAATTGGCCCCTAACTGAAAAAAAAAGTCATTCTATGGTATTCTGAAAAGCATATAAAACATTCAGTAATCAAAGATTACAATAGTTTTCTTTTCTCATTTAAATCACAATATGCTCACTCAAATGAGCATCTACTATCTGGTAGGCATTGCTCTAGTCACTAGGGATGAATCAGTACAGAAAGTCCCTGCTCTCGAGGAACGTACAGTCTCATGGGTGGTAAACAGACACACAGGTCTAATATGCCAAGTAGTAAAAAGGTGAGGGGCCACTGAGTGATTGAGAAAAGGGGTGGAGTGGGCCGGTTTAGGTGGAATGGTCAGGGACATGCAGTCGGGAGGGAGCTCCACAGGCAGCTGTCTGGGGAGACCGTTCCAGTGGGGGCCTTGTGAGCTTGGGTCGCAGTGCAGAAGCGGTCAGGTTGAGGTGCAGGTAAGGATGGCAGGGTGGGAGGGGCTGATGTCTGGAGGTAGAGCAGGCCTAAGGGCGGGGCCAGGTCACAGAGGGCCTTGTGGGTCATGGTAAGAACATTGCCTTCAACCTGAGGTGGGGATAGGGAGCCTCTGAAGATTTTGAACTCAGGAATGACGTGGTTTGACTTAAATTTTAAAAGGTTCTTCCTGGCCTTTGTGTGAGGAATAGACCGTAGAAAGGTGGGCACAGGGAGAGTGACTGCAGGCTGTTGTAGCAGACCAGGTGAGAAACAGTGATGGCTTGGGCTGGGAGTGAAAGGACAGACAGTGGGTTTTGCTGTGCACTGGATGCTGAGTGTGGAGAAGGAGGTGTGGTGGATGGGAGAGTCAGGGTTTGCTTTTCAGCCTGTTAGGTTTGGGATGCCTATTAGACCAAGTGGAAATGTCGAGGCAGCAACTGGAAATGTTAGTCTGGAGTTCATCGTGTGAACATGTAGCTCTATATCCCTGTGAACAAGACCAATGCCCAATGACATTGATACTTAACACTCCATGCCCTGTGGCTTCCCTCAGTTGGAAACTAACAATTACTGAGGATCACGGAGTGTCAGATGCTTCACTTTCTGTTTTCTCATTTGATTCTAACCAAGTCCTGTGAGAGGCTATGTATTTACGTGTCCATCTTCCAGATGAACGCGGAGAGACAGAGCAGAAATGGGACCCGCAGAGGCCTCCTATACCCAACCCTCCCCAGCCCATGGAAAGCCTCACGGCAGCAGGAAGATGCCAGTCAGGGCAGCAGCCCAGCCCTTCCCTTTCTGAGCACCCTTTCTCCAACGTGATTTGGACGGCAGGCAATGGAGTTCCCTGCTGTTTGTAATAGACAGTCATCTTTTTATGCCTCCCTAGTTTCTTTCCTAAAGCATTTCTTAGTTTATTTCAAAAGTTTAGTTGCATCAAGCAGATAGGCATTGACAACTCTGTTTGACCCGGAGTTAGGGCCTCTGTGTGTGTGTTTGGGCTGTGACAGGTTGGGGGGGTGGGGACAACTGATTTTCATGGGGTGCCTTGGGGAGTCAGTCCCACCACTTTGGTTTTATTTCCTGCACAGCCCAAACGCTCTGAGCTGAAATGGCTTCAAGCAACCAGGCCAGCCCTCACCCCCTGTCTGGGCCCCCACAGATGCCCTGTTCTATTTTAAAGGAGCACTACTAATTAAAGTGTTCTGGCTGATGCTGAGTAGACATTCCTTCCCCTATAATTCATATATACTGGGCATCATTCTGTCCTTGAGTACCCAGGGGAGAAAATCTAATTCCTTTTCTATGAGACTTCTCTTCGCATATTTGAATGAGGACACAGAGTAGTTTAGAGCACAGGTTCGGGATCAGACACGGATTCAAATTCTGGCTCTGCCACCGTTAGTGCTTGTGTAACCTTGGGAAAATCATGTAGCCTCTCAAAGCCCCAGTTTCCTCCTCTGTGCGGGGGGGTGATAGCAGTGTTCCCTCTTAGGTTGTGAGGATGACATGAGGCCATCGCTGTAGCACGGCACTTGGCAGGAGGGGAGGACTGGACGCCTGCAAGCTAGTGCTGTCTTTGAGTCGTGCGCTGGCATTCGTCATCTTTCTCTCTAGAAGGTAGAAGAAAGTGAGGACATTTGAACTGCGAAAGCATGGAGTTAATTCTGTTTGTTCTTGATCTGTGCTTCAGTTGTCAGTGTGGAGTATCAGCTAGAATAGAATAGATGCTAGATTTTGTGGACTCTCCCTTAGATTCACATCATAACAGGAGCACCAACATCTGTATGGGGTATGTGATCCTAGATCAAAGGAATAAATGGCTTTCTAGCTGAAAGTTGGGAGCAGTAACCATGTTCTATTTTTTGTTCAATTAGAAGTGGTTGCCTTAAAACAAAACAACAAAAACCTTAGTTCTTTTGAAAAAATTCTACACTTAAAATTTTTAAGAAACTGTCTCTTAGTGCCTTCTCTACCTTTGTATTATCCTTACCTTTGTGTTTGGGGGTCCTATTTTAATATATTTTAAGAACTTTAAAAAGTTTCAGATGTAGCATTTTTTAAGCTTGAATGAAAATGCCTACAGTTAATTAGTGACACCATGAGGAATAACTGGTTGTCAGCTTGATTCCTCGTTGATAAGACACCTGCTTTCATTTTTGTTGGTATCAAAATGGTTCTATTTTAGCCTTAATCTGCTAAGCGATGAGCACGGAAGATGAATGATTAATGTTAACGTGCCTCACTTGATATCGTAGCTAGTAGGAGACCTTTCATCTTTTAATACTGTATTTTACATTCAGATGTTAAGAAAGCAATCGCTCTGTAATCTGTATATGGATGCAAAATCAACAGATTATTTCTGTGTGATATATAATTGATACACTTGAATAAGTTAACAATGTCCTTTTAGCTAAACTAGAGTAGTACATTAAAATCCGACTTGGGAAATATTTTTTCTTCATTGCAAACCCTGTACTTTAACTTGACTGTTCTTATGTACAGCAGGTAGGCTAGCTTAGTTCAGGTGCTAATCAAAAATGAAGTGGGTAACAGACATTCAGTTTGCTTCCTGAATTAATGTATCAGTCCTAATGACAGAATTGTCACCTCAGCCCTGACTCTCCCCACCCCTTGACATCACATTGGGTTATAATTTGAGCGAGGACATCTCTACGTGGTCTTCCCTTAGATGTTGGAAGACTAGATCGCTGATATTCGAGGCTTTCATTTGCTCTATACTGCACTGAAAAAAACTTAATTTTAAAATACCCAGAATGCTATCTAATGATAATTCCCATTGAGATTTAAGTTCTGTTGCAAGGATGACAGTAATATTTTATTTTTAGAGCTTTTCTTCTATATAAATTAGGAATTTACGTCAGTCACACAGGGATTATTGGTTTCCATTTACTCTTCCTTAATTGAGTCATCCCCTTTCTTAAAGAAGAAATTGTTTAATATTGCTGTCTCTAACTACTTTATTTCACTTTTCTTTTATTGCCAAATTTCCAAAATAAGTGGTTTACACCAACTTCTTCCTTTCTGCATCGTCTCCTGCTTCCTTTCCTACTTTTTACCAGAAATCAGGAAGCTGGAAAGAATCTAACACTGAGTGTCTGTGTGTCTTGCTCTTGGCACATTTCCCTTGTTAAGACACTTAATCCTCACAACTTGTGTTGTCAGGTTTCCAGCACTAAACCCACATAGTCTGGTATTGTAGCTTCTTGTTTGGCAAAATGAAAATTTTATAAACAAAAATGCCCCTTGTTTTTTTTAAAAAAATTATCTTGTTTGTGGCTTAGGATCTTCTGAGACTGGACCTCAGAGTTACTAAACCTTGGTGATAGGAAACAAAAGCTGCCAGGAATTTTCTTTGGAGGCTCTGAGGACGGAAACAGCTCCGCGTGGGTGCCAGCCCTGCCTGAGAGGGCTTGCTCTGCTGGGGCTGTGGGTCATGTGGATGGATGCCAAGTGCTCACAGTCCACAACAGAAGCCTCTCTTCATCTAAAAACAGTTGTTTCCGTGGAGGAAAAAAAGGAGTGCGCAACTTGGGCACCAGGCATTCAGGTTCAACAAGTCATTTTTCCCGTAGAAATTTCTGTAATAAATATGCATTAGCAATGTAATCAAATACTACAAATGCCACCTTTTGATGGGGCAAGCTTCTGCTAGGTTTTTCTTTTCCTGCCCTCACTGTGCTTCTTTATGTTCTTTTTCACTGCAGTCACCCTTTCATTCATTTGTTCAAAATATTTATTTATTGACCAGACTTTGAAGGTTGTTGTGTGCCAGGCAGGCACTGGGGGCACACAGCTGAGAATCAGAAGATCAAGTTCCTGTCCGTGGGTAACTTCCAGAAGCATTCAGACACTGTCTGTTTTTTCCTCTA
This sequence comes from Equus quagga, assembly GCF_021613505.1. NCBI lineage: Eukaryota > Metazoa > Chordata > Mammalia > Perissodactyla > Equidae > Equus > Equus quagga. The sequence continues at coordinate 34,801,096 of NC_060273.1, read as the reverse complement.
AGTAGAAGGCTGGTTCCTAATTACTCCTAGTTCCAGATAGCTGCTGCATGGGTTTTGTGAGCAGTTTTAGGTTTATAGAAAATTGAGCAGATCTTACCCAGAGTTCCCACACACTCCTCTCTCCCCGACTTAGAATTTCTCCTATTTTTAACATCTTGCATTGGTATGATCCGTTTGTTACAAATGATGAACCAGTATCGATACATTATTATCAACTAAAGTCCATAGTTTACATTAGGGTTCACTCTGTGTTTTATGAGTTTTGACAAATGTTTAATACATATATCTACCATTATGATATCCATTCCCCACCCCAACACACACCCTTGGCAACCACTGATCTTTTTGCTGTCTCTATAGTTTTGCTTTTTCCAGAATGTTGTTTAATTGGAATTGGCTTTTACACATTGGCTTCTTTTACTAAGCAATATGCATTTAAGCTTCCTCCATGTCTTTTTGTGGCTTAAGACCTCGTTTCTTTTTCATCTCTGAATAATATTCAGTTGTACTGATGTACCACAGTTTATCCGTTCATCTTAGTTGCTTCCAGGTTTTGGCAGTGTGAATAAAGCTGCTATAAGCATTCATGTACAGGTTTTTCTGTGGACATAAGATTTCATGTCATTTGGGTAAATACCTAGGAGCACAATTATTGGATCAAATGGTAAGACTGTTTACCTTTGTAAGAAACTGCCAGACTGTCTTGCAGAGTAGCTGTACCATTTTGCATTCCCACCAGCAACAAATGAGAGTTCCTGCTGCTCCACATCCTGACCAGTATTTGGTGTTGTCAATTTTCTGGATTTTAGCCTTTCTGATAAGTGCATAGTGGTATCTCATTGTTTTAATTTGCAATTAAATGGCATATATTGTGGAGCCTCTTTTCCTATTCTGGTGAGGCATCTGTTCAGATCTTTTGCTCATATTTTAATTGAGTTGTTTACTTCCTTATTGTTGAGTTTTAAGAGTTCTTTATATATTTTGGATACAAGTCTTTTATCAGATATGTATGTTGCAAATATTTTCTCCCAATCTGTGGCTTGTCTTTTTATCCTCTTAACAGTGTTTTTAATTTTAACTCTCTTAACAGACTTTTTTAATTTTACTGAAGTACAACATCATTTTTTTCTTTAACAGATCCTGCTTCTGGTGTTACATCTAAAAACTCATTGCTAAACCAGGGCCATGTAGCTTTTCTCTGATGGTATATTCTAACAGTTTTATAGTTTTACATTTTGCATTTAGGTCTATGATCCATTTCAAGTTAATTTTTGTGAAAGATATAAGGTCAGTGTCTAGATTCATTTTTTTGCAAGTGATGTCCAGTCGTTCAGCCCCATTTGTTGAAAGGACTGTCCTTTCTCCACTGAACTGACGGCTTCTTTGTCAAAGATCAGTTGACTGTCTTGCGTAGGTCTCTTTCTGGGCTCTCTTTTCTGTTCCATTGATCTATTTGGCCCTTCTTTCACCAATAACACACTGTAGTGATTATTGTAGCTTTATAGTAAGTCTTGGAGTCAGGTAGTGTCACTCCTCTGACGACTTCTTCTTCAGTATTCTGTTGGCTATTTTGCATCTTTTGCTTTCCATATAAATTTTAGAAGCACTGTATTGATACTCACAAAATAACTTGCTGGGATTTTCATTGCAATTGCATTGAATCTATAGATCAAGTTGGATAGAATTGGCATCTTAACAGTATCATCTTCTTATCTGTGAACATGGAATATCTCTTCATGTATTTAGATCTTTGGTTTCTTTCATCAGAGTTTTATTGTTTTCCTCATATAGATCTTGACATATTTTGTTAAATTTATTCCTAAGCACTTCATATTTCATTTGGTGCTAATATAAATCGTGATTTCAATTTCAAATTCCATTTTTTCATTGCTGGTATATTGTAAGCAATTGATTTTTGTATATTAACCTTGTATTCTGCAACCTTGCTGTAATTATTTAGTAGTTCTAGGAATGTTCTTGTCAGCTCTTTGGGATTTTCTACATGGACAATAATGTTATCTATGAACAATTATTCCTTCCTTCCCAATCTATATACCTTTTGTTTGCTTATCTTGTCTTACTGTCTTTAGAACTTCCAGGATGATGTTGCATAGGAGTGGTGAGAGACGACATCCTTCCCTCATTTCAGTCTAAGGGGGAAAGCAAGCATCTCATTTCTCACCAGTAAATATGATGCTAACTGTAGGTTTTTTGTAGATATTCAAGTTGAGGAAATTCCCCTCTATTCTCAGTTCACTAAGAGTTTTTACCATTAATGGGTGTTGGATTTTGTCAAATGCTTTATTTGCATCTCTTGATATGATCATGTGATTTTCTTTCTTCTTTAGCATGTTGATATGATAGATTACCTTTTCAAATTATTTTCAAATGTTGAACCAACCTTGCCTACATAGAATAAATCCTACTGGTCATGGTGTATCATTCTTTTTATACATTGTTGGATTTGATTTGCTAACACCTTCTTGAGGATTTTTGCGTCTCTGTTCATGAGAGATACTGGCTTGTAATTTTCCTTTCTTGCAATATCTTTATCTGGTTTTGGTATTAGGATAATGCTGGCCTCATAGAGTAAATTAGGAAGTGTTCCCTTTGCTTCTATTTCCTGGAAGAGATTGTAGAGAACTGGTATCATGTCTTTCTTAAATATTTGGTAGAATTCACCAGTGAAACCATCTGGGTCCCGTGCTGTCTGTGTTTGGAAGGTTATATTAATTGTTGATTCAGGTTATTAATTGTTGATTCATTTCCTTCAATAGATATAGGCATATTCAGATTTATCCTTGTGTGAGTTTTGACAGACTCTTTCTTTCAGGAAATTGATCCGTTTCAGCTGAGTAATCAAATTTGTGGGCGTAGAGTTCTTCACATTGTTTTATCATTCTTTTAATGTCCATAGGGTCAGTAGCAATTGTCCCTCTTTCATTTCTGATGTTAGTAATTTGTGTCTCCTCTCTTTTTCTCTTGGTTAACCCTGCTAGAGTTTTACCAATTTTATGGAGCTTTGTAAAGAACTAGCTTTTGGTTTCATTTATTTTTCTCTATTCTTTTCATTTTCATTGATTTCTGCTCTAATTTTTATTAGTACTTTTCTTCTCCTTGCTTTATATTGTTCTTCTTACTCTAGTTTCCTAAGTTGGAAGCTTAGACTGTTGATTTTAGATCTTTCTTCTTTTCTAATATATGCAGTAAGTGCTATAAATTTCCACGTATTGTTTTTGCTGTATTGCACACATTTTGACAAGTTGTATTTTCATTTAGTTCAAATATTTTTAAATTTCTCTTGAGATTTCTTCTTTGACCCATGTGTTATTTAGAAGTGTGTTGTTTCAGCTCCAAGTATTTGGGGGAATTTCCAGTTATCTCTCTGTTATTGATTTCTAGTTTAATTCCATTGTGGTCTGAGAGCATTCTTTGTATGATTTCCATTCTTTTAAATTTGTTGAGGTGGTTTTATGGCCACAGTGCGGTCTATCTTGGCAAAAGTTCTGTGTGAGCTTTAGAATGTGTTTTCTGCTGTTGTTGGATGAAGTATTCTGTCATTTAGATCAATTTGATTAATGGTGTTATTCAGGTCAGCTATCCCACTGTTATTCTGCTGGCTGGATCTGTCATTTACTGATAGAGGGTATTGCGGTCTCCAACTATTATCTGCATTCATCTGTTTCTCCTTGCTGTTCTATCCGTTTTTGCCTTACGAATTTCAGCTCTCTGATTGGGCACATACACAGTAAGGATTGTTTTGTCTTCTTGGAGAAGTGATTCCTTATTAGAAGGTAGTACCCCTCTTTATCCCTGATAGCTTTCCTTGCCTTTAACTCTGGTTTTTATGAAATTGCTATAGCTACGCCAGCTTTTGGTTAGTTGTTAGCTTGGTACATCTTCTTCATCCCTTTACTTTTGATATATGTGTGTGCTTTTATATTTTAAAAGTGGGTTTCTCATAAACAATATATACTTGGGTCTTGTTTTATTTTCCACTCTGTCAGTCTCTGTCTTTTAATTGGTACATTTAGACCATTTATATTTAAAGTGATTAGTGATGTGATTGGATTAATATCACCATATTTGTAACTGTTTTCTATTCTTTGCACTTGCTCATTGTTTCTTTTTTAGAAATCTTCTCCTTTTCTACCTTCTCTGGTTTGTTTGTTTTGTTTTTCTTTTTTTTGAGGAAGATTAGCTTTGAGCTAACTACTGCCAATCCTCTTTTTGCTGAGGAAGGCTGGCCCTGAGCTAACATCTGTGCCCATCTTCCTCTACTTTATATGTGGGACGCCTACCACAGCATGGCTTGATAAGCAGTGCATACGTCAGCACCCAGGATCTGAACCAGCAAACCCAGAGCCACCAAAGCAGAGTGCGCAAACTTAACCCATAGGCCCCTGGGCTGGCCCCTATTTTTGTTTTTTGGTGGGCTACAGTACCTGGGATATGACCTTCAGAAGAGTTTCTTAGCCTTTTTTTTCTCTCCCCTTACTTGAGACAGGGCTGGAGTTAACTAATTGTCTTCCTCAGGTCAGATAAGGCTTTAGTAAAGTAGGGCTATCCTTACACAGAACAGAACCATGTTGGGCTGATTTCAAAATGGTTACTTCCGCCTCCCCACGCCAGGAGCCCCAGGGAGATTTTCTCCATTCTTCACAATAAGAACCTGGTTGGGGGCTGTTAGAGATACAACTCATGAAAGTGGGGGACCCCCCCTAAGACTGAGCCTCCTGGAATTTTTAACTATCAAGCTAATCCACACTGAGCATCAGTTTCTGCTCCCAGTAAACTCTGATTTGTCTGCTTTAGCCTGACTCTAGTTTTCGGGGCGGATCGTTACCTATGAACTTAATTCTCTCGTGAATCTAACAAGAGTTTTTGTTTTTCAGGTTGTTTAGATTGTTTCTTGAAGGGAGTCATGACTTTCAAGCTCTTATCTATTTATTATTGCTATGGGCTCATGGATTCCCAAGATTTTTTCAATGATTTATAATTTATTACTGTCTTTAATTATTCTGGTGCTCAAAGTGTCCCAATTTGCCCAGTAGGAGCTCCTTCAAGCCAACTCTTTCCTTCATTTATTCGTTCATTCATTCTTACACACTTCCTTACTTGTTTGCGTAACAGTATGTTCCAGGCTCATCTTGTCCCTTCTGTGCCTCAGTTGTGGAATCAGCAGCTATTTTTCTGAGGAGTGCTACTTTGTTTTAGTGGAGAATGATATTAGAAACCAAGATTTGGATACTAGGTATATTCATTGCTATTGAGGTGTAGTCTTGGTCCTTTCAGCAAACAGAGCTAGGAAATATATACATGGATATAGTATATACTGTCTACATACACTTACACACAAAATAGACATGTATGTACATATATATGCATATATATACACACAAATAAACATATGCACTTACATTTACATATTTTGGAAATGTGTAAGAACCTTGGCTCCCAATAGCATCAACATATTTACACATTTTCTCAACCCCGTCACATGTAAAATAATTTTGGAATTTTTAGAAATTTTACACATTTATATTAATCTTAGATTATAAATTTATATGATATAATATTAGAGTTATAAGTAAACTTTATTATTATTAGAAGTGTAAAACATATTTGGGAATACCCCCCACCCCTCCACCCCCAAAAAATGACCCTACTGAAAAGAGTTCAGAGTTTGTAGTTTTACCACTTACTGTGTCTACTGATTTTTTTTCTTTCTATTCTGGACACTGTGGTAAAATGTTGTAGAGACTCTGGATTCTGTTGTCTTCCTCTTAAGAGTGGAGTTTTATTACTGATGGGTCACCCTGATCTTGTGGAGGCTTAGTTCTAGACTTTTTTTTGGTGGATCTAGTTTGGTTTTACCCTTAGTTCTAGGGCATAGCCCTTAGGTCCTGTGACTTAGGCCTTATTCCTGTGGTATGGCCTTTCTCAGTTTCAGTGGGAAGCCTGTGGTGTTTACCAAGCCTTTCTAACTTGGTGGAACTGCACTTCCAGACTCTCATCCTCAACACTGTGTATCTGCTGAGAATCTCTGCTAAGCTTTCCAGCGCTCCAACTGTTGCTTTAGCTGCGTTTCTTAGTGTCTTACTCTGTACTTGTGCAGTTGAGTTGTGCCAAGGATTTGAGAGGAATTGACATAGGTTTTGGTCTCCCTCCTCCATGGTGTGAGTATTCCACATACTAGCCATTGTAATGTTGATAGATGTTTGGGTTTTTTCTCACTTGGAGATATGAATAAAACTGCTACGAACGTTCTTGTACATATATGTTGGTGAACCAACACACTCATTTCTCTTGGGAATATAGGAGTAGAATTGCTGGGTCCTAGAATAGACAGATTTGTTTATCAGAACTGTCAGTTTTGCCTTTTCTGGAATTTTTTAATAAATGGAGTCATGCAGTATGTAGCTTTTTTCATCTGACTTCTTTCATTTAGCATAATGTATTTGAAATTCATGTTGTTATGTCTATCAAATTCTTGAAATAGGTGCTTACAGCATTGATTTTCATGCTTTCTTTTTTACTATATGCATTTTAAGGCTATAAATTTCCTCTAACCACACCTTTAGTTGTATCTTACGTGTTTTTATATGCTGTATTTTCTTTATCATTTCATTTCAAAATAATTTTAACTTCCATTGTGATTTCTTCTTTGGCCTATAGGTTATTTAGAAGTCTGTTTCTTCATTTCCAGTATATGGACATTTTCTAGTTGCCTTTTTGTTAAGGTTCTAGCTTAATTGTGCTGTGGGTAAAGAACATACTCAGTATGATTTCAGTCCTATGAAACATGATGAGGCTTTCTTTTGGTCCCCTTTTAATATTCTGTATTTGTTTTAAAAAAATGAAGTTCTTGCGGAACTGAAAGCCCAGAAATAAAACCACACATCTACAGACAGCTAATCTTTGACAAAGGAGCTAAGAACATACAATGGAGAAAGGAAAGCCTCTTCAGTAAATGGTGTTGGGAAAACTGGACAGCCCCATGCCAAAGAGTGTAAGTAGACCATTATCTTTCACCATACACAAAAATTAACTCAAAAGGCATCAAAGACTTGAAGGTAAGACCTAAAACCATAAAACTCCCAGAAAAAAATGCAGGCAGTACACTCTTTGACATTGGTCTTAAAAGGATCTCTTTGAATACTATGTCTACATGGGCAAAGAAAACAAAGGAAAAAAATTAACAAGTGGGACTTTATCAGATTAAAGAGCTTCTGCAAGGCAAAGGAAACCAGTAACAAAACGAAAAGACAGCCCACCAACTGGGAGAAAATATTTGCAAATCATCCATCTGACAAGGGGTTAATCTCCAAAATATATAAAGAACTCACACAACTCAACAACAACAAAACAACCCAATCAAAAAATGGACAGAGGATATGAAGAGACATTTTTCCAAAGAAGATATGCAGGTGGCCCAATGGGCACATGAAAAGATGTTCAACATCACTAATATCAGGGAAGTGCAAATCAAAACTACAATGAGATATCACCTTACACTTGTCAGACTGGCTGTAAGCACCAAGACAAAAAATAACAAATGTTGGAGAGGACGTGGAGAAGAGAGAACCCTCATGTGCTGCTGGTGGGAATGCAAACTGGTGCAGCCACTATGGAAAACAGTATGGAGATTTCTCAATAAATTAAAAATAGAAATACCATATGACTCAGCTATTCCACTACTGGGTATTTCTCCAAAGAACTTGAAATCAACAACTCAAAGAGATTTATGCACCCCTATGTTCATTGCAGCATTATTCACAATAGCCAAGATGTGGAAGCAATCTAAGTGCCTATCGACTGATGATTGAATAAAGAAGATGTAGTGTGTGTGTATATGTATTACACAATTATACATACACACACACACACACACACACACAGTGGAATACTGCTCAGCCATTAAAAAAGACAAAATCTTTGTCTTTTTTGGACCTGAGGGTATTATGTTAAGTGAAATAAGCCAGACAGAGAAAGACAAACACCCTATGATTTCACTCATATGTGGAAGATAAGTAACACATGGACAAAGAGACAGTTTAGTAGTTACCAGAGGGGAAGGGGATTGGGGGGTGGGCATAAGAGGTGAAGGGGCACATTTCTATGGTGACTGACAAATAATAACGTACCGCTGAAATTTCACAATGTTGTCAACTATTATGATCTCGATAAAAATCAAAAATGAAGTTCTTGGATGTATATTTTTTATATATATAGTGTGTGCGTATATATATAGAGAGAGAGAGTTCTTCATGTGTATTATATAGTAGTCTTTATATGTCCACTAGATCAAGTTTATTTATCATATTATTCAGGTCATCTTCATCTGTACTGCTCTTTTTGTCCGCTTAATCTATCAGTTTACTTAAGAGAGGTGCATTAAAGTCTCCTACGGTGATTTTTTTTTTTTAAAGATTTTATTTCTTCCTTTTTCTCCCCAAAGCCTCCCGTTACATAGTTGTATACTCTTCGTTGTGGGTCCTTCTAGTTGTGGCATGTGGGACGCTGCCTCAGCGTGGTTTGATGAACAGTGCCACGTCCGCACCCAGGATTCGAACCAACGAAACACTGGGCCGCCTGCAGCGGAGCGCGCGAACTTAACCACTCAGCCACGGGGCCAGCCCCCCTACAGTGATTTTTGATGTATCGATTTCTTTTATAATTAGGTTTTGGTTTAAATATGTTGAGACTATGTTAATAGATGCATACAGATACAAAAATTTTCTGTCTTCCAGATGAATTAAACCTTTTGCCATCATGAAATGACTGCTTTATCTCTAGTAATGCTCCTTGCCTCTGACTACTTGGTCTGCTTTGTTTCTTTGGTTTTAATATACCTACATTAGCTTTCTTTTGGTTAGTGTTTGCCATATACCTTATTCCATCCTTTTGCTCTCAACCTTTCTGTATCACTGTATTTAAGGTGTGTCTCTTGTAAGCAGAATATAGTTGGATGTTGTTGCTTTTATAATCCTAACAATCTTCGTCTTTTAATCATTGACTATACAGGCCATTTACATTCATTGTAATTACTTTTTGCTTTCTACTCTCTCTCCCATGTTCATTTCTTCTCTAGTCCTCTTTTTGACCGTTTTTTCCCCTATTAGCTTGGTAGTTATATGCACTTTATTCTTTTAGTGGCTACCCTAGAGATTTCAAAATACCTTTTTTCTTATAAGGTCAAATGTTACTTGGCACTTTTACTTTCATCTCATACAATGAAAGAACTTTGGGACACTATATAATTCTATTGCATAACTTATGTTTGTCCCACTTGTTTTCATAAGATGGGATAAATCATGATCCATGGTAGAATAATTATAGTCTCCGTGCAAGACATTAATTAGAACTGTGGTACTATAGTTGGTTAAGTCAGAAGCTAGACTTCTGGAGGAAGGTTAAATGAAATGCTCACTCTGTCACTTACTTGGCATTATTACCACATGCACGTTGTTTACTTGTACAGTATGGACACTGATCATTGCATCTGTGGACTGCGAGTGGGCAGCCACTGAGAGCTGTTCTTAGATGCTGGCCAGGCCTTTCAAGTTTGCTCACATGTTCATGACATAATCTACCACTACTAATTTGGTGCTAGTGACTCTAAACTTGAGAGTACATATTTGTGTATTTAACATATCCCATCTGTGTGTAATTTGCTTTTACTAACATTATATTTTCTCCTCATCACATTTGATATTTGGAAAACTGTCAGAAAAAGTATATCCTTTTTCCAGTGACATTTTTGGTTAGTTTTACTTTAATCCATACAGCATAACTTTAGGCTTCCCTGTTGGGGGTGGCTTCTGCCCTGTCATTTTATTGTCTGATTCCACTTGAAAGGGGACGGAGTATGTGACTCAGTCATTGCTCTGTGCTCTCTAGAAATAATGTGTCTGATTATCCATGATCAAATATAAGTGAAAAGGAATATTTATGCCTACATGTTCAGCACATGTTCTGTGTTATTCAGATCCATTAGTAGTCTCCATCTTGTTCCTCTAAATTTATATTGTGACTGACGAAGAATTATCTAGTTGAAAATATATTAGTAGTCCAATAACTAATCTATATTTTAGAAAACTTTCTGTGTGTTCATATCAGTAATACTCTTTAATTTCTATTTAACTTTTTGTTTTAAGTCCATACAGCCTATTGGCTAAAAGCATATCTTTATATGATATTGTCCAAAATGTTGGACATATTTGTTCATAGTTCCTAAAATTAGAGTGATACCACTATTAGCTATCATTTAGATGAATTTTAGGGAAAAATTGATGGTAGACATTGACTTTTAGTTATGTCAAGTTCATAATTTTGAAATATGTATATAATTACATTCCTTTAATATTGCCATTTAAGAATATAATTTATTCAGACTGAGTCGCAGTACTGTGCTTACTATGAGTTTCTTCCTGAAATGTTGACTCAGAACCTAAAAGCTTAAAGGAAATGGTTGATCCAGTGCATACAGTGCTGTAATTTCTGGGGTCAACATGTTGACTCCTGTTTGGGCATGTATTTAGTTCTGCTCCATTAGAATCTGGGCTGTGCTTTCTCGACTCCGCCCTCTCTTTCAAAAAATTTTTTTTTTCAAATGTAATTTGTGAAAAAGGTTATAGGGCTAAGAGTTAACAAACATGTGTGTGATACCATATTTCAGACATAAAGTAACACTTGCTATATATTTCAGAATACATTTCTGTAGATTGAACATAAAGGCTGTTTTCATTTCCTGTCTCAAGATACACTTTTCGCAGCCTGTATAATCACAGTAAAGATGTTTTTTGATCCTTTTTATGACTGAGGACTCAGTGGCTGCTACTATGAGGTTGGTATTTAAATTCCATGAACTGTGAGGGACAGGAATAACAAGGAGAAGGTCAGGTGTTCCGTTCCCGCCCGCAGAGTGAATGGGCTGTTTCACTGAGCCTTTCCACCAAGCTGCCTGCAGGGAGAAACCCAGGGCGGGAGGGGTGAGAATGAGGAGGGAGCGTGCTGCGTGGCTGGGGCCCTCCAGGCCAGAGCACCAAGTTCAGCGGTGCTGGTGTTCACAGAGTGCCTGCGCTAGCACGTACTTTTGTTTTGGCCACACACTTCTCAGCGACCCACATTAGTCAGTAGTCCCCTCTTATCTGTGGGGAATACGTTCAGGACCCCCAGTAGATGCCTGAAACTGCAAATGGTACTCAGCCCTATGTATACATACTTATGATAAAGTTTAATTTATAAATTAGGCACAGTAAGAGATTAACAACAATAATAATAAAATAGAAAATTATACAGTATACCGTGATAAAAGTTATGTGCATGTGCTCTGTCTCTCTCTGTCAAAATCTCTTATTGTATTGTACACACCCTTCTTCTTGAGATGATGTGAGATGATAAAATGCCTGTGTGATGCGATGAAGTGAGCTGAATGCCACAGGCATGGTAACGTAGTGTTAGTCTACTGTTGACCTAGCCATAAGTCGAGGGAGGATCATATGCTTCCCCACCGCGGTTGACCCCGGCTAACTGAAACCATGGACAAGGAGGACTATCGTGTAAGGTTATAGAAATAAAGTTTATGACAGGATGAAAAAAATGTGAATGCCTTGCTTCCAGCCTGAAACACTCTGAATGATTTCAGCAAAATTATTTTTACACTTTTTTTTAAGTAAATTTGGCTGGCCAAGAATAGAGTGCTTGATTTTCAATTAATTGAAGTGGTTTTCTTTGTTGTTGTTTGTTGTTCATCTCCAACCAGGAGTTATTTATGGGTTTAAAATAGATGTGTTTAAAATAACTCAGGTTATTTCACTATCTGAAATGACATATTAATATAATTATATTCTTGGTCATGTAAAGGCTTCCTTTGTGAAGAACTCAGGTTTTGTTGTTTCATGTTGAGCTTTAGGAGACCATATGGGATAAATGAAGTCAGTGTCACTAAGGATATCGAGTGGGTACCTTGATAACCTGGCACGGTGGAACCATGAGTGCTGGGGGGGGTGTCTGCCCTCACTCTCATGTTTATCCAGCAGTCTTTTCTATTAGAGCTCCCTAGAATCACATGGTGCTTAGGGACTTACAGGTTATGTACCTATAACCTTATAAGGTTTATCCTCACAGGGGATTCTCTGCCCCACCACCCGCCATGGTTATTAGAAGCAGCAGTGTTTGTGGTGGGCTTCATGCTGAGGAGTTGGTTTATCTGGGACTCCACTGGGTCTGGGGGAGGAGTGACATGTTACATTTGCATCTGGAAAGATCCCTGGCACCTGTGAGGAAGAAGATCCAGAAGAGGACAACTGGGAGTAAAGAGAAATGCTAAGAGCTTGAATTGAGAGGGGGGCACTCCTAAGAGGTCCACTTGGCAGGTGTGACTGTGTGTTAGGGTGGAGACTGCTCCCCCACCTCTAGCGGAACAGAATATCGGGTGAACTTAGACTTCACGTGTCATTCCCACATGCCTCCTCTCCTGGGCAGAGAAGGGCTGGCATATTTGTTGCCCAAGGAAGCAGGATGAGTAAGGGGCATGGTTTCATCCTAGAGGTGGCCCAAGTGATGACACCACATGCACAAAGGAGTGAGTCTCTGTCATTGGATATGACATGGAGGGAGATGTTGACCCCTCGTGACTGGCTGGCTGCCAGCCAAGAGCTTGGATTAGAGAATACGGGGTGAGTTCACTTATAGACATGTTGAATATGAGGTGCCTAATGGGACATCCAGGTGGATATGTTCAGGAAGGGGCTGAATTTCTGAGTCTGAAGATGAGGGGAAAGACTAGGCTGGCAATGCGAAAGTCAGATGTCTTAAAATGTTTTGAGAGTAGAATCATTCATACAGAGGTGATAGCTGAAGTTGGGCTTTCGTCTGTATTCTTTTTCCTTTTCCCCACGTTCTACCACAGTCTTAATTTTAACTCTTCCCTCAGCTACAGCCGTTCAGTTTGCCCAAAGAATTCCTTTTTATCTGTCCACTGAACTGTAGGATGATCCACCTAGCACCTTTTGTTGTTGTTTGGTATGGTCTGGTGGTTGTTCCAAGTGATTCTGTCTCTCCCCCAGTTCTTAGGTATCAGACCGTTTGATTCCTGTAGATAAGTTGGCAGAGAGAGGCCCTTGGCGCCCTTATCAGAGTTTAGTAGCAGAGATGGAGCCACTGCCGTGAACTGCCAGAGATGTGCTTTGCAAATCAAGTGGTCTTGCTGCTTTTTGGAGTAAGTCTCCTCTGACCTGGAGCATTCTCTTCTGTCGTGTGGCTGTACTTGTTTCAGAGAATTAGTGTAGTCCCAGGAGATATAACAGAGCACCGTTCCTGCCGCAGTTTCCCATGGTGTTAATATTTTCCAGAAGGATAGAAGAACTTGTATGAAAATAACCTTTATCTTCTATGCCTGACAGATAATCAGATTACTCTGGGGATTAGATAAAAATAAGTCATTTGTTCCTATAGTTAGTTACTATAATGACCAAGGTAATCTTTTATAAGAGAATTTCAAAATTAAACCAGATAATAATAGGATTCAGCTTAGGGAATGACTAAATATAGAAAGAACAATGTGAGTTTGAAGACAAAGTTGGCATTTTGTTGATGCAGTAAGTTTGCTATCAACTGTGGTCCCTCTGGAAGCCACCCCCACCGTGGGGCCTCCCAGTGTGCCCTGGGGCCCAATGCTCCCAGGCTCTGGAGGGCAGCGATGGACTGTATTTCACTATTTTACTTTCCCTAATACCTTTACAAAAATCACACTGTGGCTTTTCCCCCTAACATATCTGGTTTTGTTCACAGGCCATGTTCTCATAGAGATTTCAAGTATCCACAAGAAGCTCAATGAAAGTCTTGATGAAAATGTATGTGAACTGTTTTTATATTTACAAAATGTACTTATTTTTAAAATTTGTTTCGCTTAACATGTCAAATCTGGTGTGAATTTTTTATTTCCTTTTGTTAACAGTTCAAAAAATTCCATAAAGAGATTATACATGAGCTGGAGAAAAAGACAGAACTTGATGTAAAATACATGAACGTGAGTACACGGTTTTGCTCTACCTCCATGGATGGAGACAGGCGTGGAGCACGGGGGCCTGGCTTTCCAGAGTTTGCACTTGCCTAACTGTTGCGCCCCCGTTTACTTTCCCCCACTGTTTACTCAGCAGCAGCAAACAGAGAGCAGCTTGGTGTTGAGTATATACACAGATGCATAAATCCAACAAGGTCACTTTGGGCTGAATGGGCATGTTGTCACGAACAGTTGGGATCTTTATTAAAAAGCATAGAAAAATATTGCAAGGAATCATACTGCTCCTGGAAAGCATTGTTTTCAAAGAACACACATATGTGGATGACACCTGTGTCTGTATTAATGCACCTATTGCTTTCACAAACCAGCTCTTTAGGATGTGGGACGTCCGTAGGAGACCACCATCTGGGGCTCCCTGGGACTCCCAGGTCCTATTGTCAGAGACTGCTCCTGCGGGGTGTCTCTTGCCTGTCACCCAGTATGGTCGATTCCAGCAGTTTCTCCTTGCGCGTAGCCATCCAGTCCCAGTGCACAGGGCTCTTTCCATCTCCCTGTCTGCTGTGGATGAGTTGTTTTCGTTGCCACCCAAATTCCCCTTTCCTTTCAAGTAAGGTCTTCCTTTGAGTAAGGTCTTACTCGAGACCAGTAAGCAGTGTGGATTACCCTGAAATCCTCCCGCTGCCCTTATGTGCGCATGTTCTGTGTACCCTGAAGGAACGCCACAGGACCACCTATGACTGCTGAGGTGGTTGCAATGCCAAGCACTTCCCATACATTATCTGATTTTTATCCCTACAGAAACTCTGTAATGTAGGTGCTCTTACTGTCCTCATGTACACATTAGAGGAAAAACATGAATTTTAGAGAAATTAAGTAATTGCTGAGATCACACAGGAAATGAAGGATGAAGCCAGACTTCTAACCCCAGGTCGGTTAGGCTGCAGACCCTGTGTTCTCTGTTTCTTGAAATCATAAGTCATAAAACAGTCAGGAACATGTGATTTAATATTGTTTATTTATTCACCAAAGCACTTAACTGACTACCCAATGTCCAAAAACCTTTGAGGAAAGAAAGAAGAAAAGAAAGAAGGCATTGCTGTCCTTAGAGAGCTGCCCTTCTGGTCAGGGGCCCCTCATACAAACAGGAAACTTTAGGACCAACAAAGCCACGAACATTCAGGTTCAAGGGAGGGGCACTGTGAGGTGTGGGAGTGTGCAGAGCCATGGCCTTGACCAGCCGTGCCCAGCCGTGCCCAGTGGGCATGTTAGCAAAGGAACTGCCTGACAGTTTGTATGCACTGTGCTGCAGCAAAATAAACATGACATTTCACTTGCAGGCAACTCTCAAAAGATACCAAACAGAACACAGGAATAAACTAGATTCTTTGGAGAAATCTCAAGCTGAATTGAAGAAGATCAGAAGGAAAAGTCAAGCAGGACGAAATGCACTCAAATATGAACACAAAGAAATTGAGGTGAATTTTTCAGCACTATTTTATTTTATTTTATTTTGATGATTTGTACAGTTTATGGAGAAGCTTACTCACCTCAGTCAACCTATACTTTATCCATTCACTGCTGTGCTGCTGCTGAAGTTAAAAATAAGCATTTTGACTTAGTATGAGCTGAAGGCCGCAAAGTTTTCCAGAGTTAAGAATAATTAGTCCATGGCCTCCTAAAAACACTGGCATTTTCTCCAGACTAAGGGAGGGTAACGGACTCTCCATGATTAGCATTACTATCCCCATTTTACAGATGGGGAAAATGAGGCTTCGGTTAAGTCACATGGTTGACACTTGGAACTGGGGTTTGAATCGAACTTTGTTTCCAAAGCCCATGATTTTCCAATAGAACACAGTCACATCCCTAGTGTACAAAGTAATATTTTGTGCAGGTTGCCCAGTGGAATGTAAGGCTTTTGGCAACTTGTCTACACATGAGTCGGAGAGCTTAATGAGAATGATGATATCTGCGTGGGTCAGGTTACAGCTTTGTTATTTTGTCTAATGTTTATCCGCATTTAGTATTTACCCCATTATCAAAATAAACCAAGTATGAAGATGGCAGAAGATAAATGGCAGGCTGTGTAGCTATTTGATTGTATAATTATACTTTATTTTCCTAGTATGTAGAAACCGTTATTTCTCGCCAAAGTGAAATCCAGAAATTTATTGCGGATGGTTGCAAAGAAGCTCTACTTGAAGAGAAAAGGCGCTTCTGCTTTCTGGTTGACAAACACTGTAGCTTTGCAAATCACATACATCATTATCACTTACAGGTAGGTGTGATGGCAGATTGTGTTGCATGTATTAATAATTTTATTTCCTATTTAACTACCCTTGAAATGCTTCACCTTCCATACATGCCCCAATATAAAGCCATGGGCCTATTTTGCCAATGAGAATGTTCCAAAGAAATAGTTTTTGGCTGACTTGAATATGTAAACTTTTGGAACTGTAGATGAAATGGTCAAATGTCTGCTTATAATATTAATTTAGTGGGGCTGGCCCTGTGGTATAGTGGTTAATTTTGGTGCACTCTTCTTTGGTGGCTCAGATCCCAGGTGCAGACCTATACCACTTGACAGCCATGCTGTGGAGGCGACCCACATATAAAGTAGAGGAAGATTCTCAGACTCAAAAAGAGTCTGAGAAAAGCTGACTTATAGCTGAGAAAAGGAAAAAAGTGCCAAGTCTCAATTATTATTAAGCATTAGTTTATGAAAGATTTTAAATATGGATGTATTACTGATTTTTTTTCCCCCTGAGGAAGATTTGCCTTGAGCTAACATCTGTTGCCAATCTTCCTCTGTTTTCCATGTGGGTTGCCACCAGAGCATGGCTGCTGGAGAGTGGTGTAGGTCCACACCCAGGAGCCTAACCCAGGCACCGAAGCAGAGCGCACCAACTTTAACACCGGACCATGCTGCCAGCCCATCCTCTTTTTTTTTTTTTAATTATGAGTTCTATTGGTCCTATGTAAGCATCCAAAACTAGCATTGATTGAAGTCAAATACTCATTCTTGTTCACAACAAAGTAATTTACAGAGTGCTGCACGACAGAAGCTTTGTAAGAGCTTGAATATAAGGCAACTTCTTCTTTTTCAGGGGAAAAAAACCTTGGCCTTGTGTGTGTGCATATATCATATGTTATATATTCTATAAAGGTTTTGCAACTTTAAGGAGTATTCAGCTACCAAATTTACATTCCCAAGATCTAAAATTGTTACAGGAAAGAAAAGAATTGCTGGACGGTGCATCTCTACTAGTTTCAGCAGTGTCCACTTGCATCGTGAGGGCATCCTACTGGGGCAGAGTCCTAGGCTGGAGAGGGACAGAAGTGACCTGGCAGCTCTCTTCCTATGGTGATGCCCCGCCAGCAGTGAGGTCCTCGCTGTGTCATGAGGCAGCCTGACCTACTTCCTGAGAGCTGTTTGTTGGCAGAGTCTTTCTTACACTTAACCTTGGCTCCCAGTTATGCTTTTTAGCATAAACCAAATCTACTTCTTTCTGTACCAGAAATCTCTTCAACTCTCTGAAAAGTGCTTTTGTGCCTTCCCTTATCCCAGCTAAGGTATCCCAGTCCTTTCAGTGGCTCCTTGGATAAAACATGCCCAGCAATTGGTGTGTCAGGTTTCAGTCAAGGGACACAGGTGGTTTGGGGGAGGGGCTTTGCCCTTCCTTGCAATTTACATCAACACCCCCAGCCCACTCCTGATGAACGAGGAGTCTAGGTAAAAACAGTATGGTCACTATGAAAATAGCTTCAAGAAAGGTCCACTACTTCCCTTTTCCAACCAGATTCCTGCCCTGGAAAAGGGGGTTCACTGAAAGGCTTCGGGGAGCCCCTAGGAGTCCAGTAGTAAGAAGCAGAGCCAGCCTTGTGGGAGCCAGGGACAGATGCCTCTGCCTCTGGGGCCGTGGGGTCTCATCTCTGCCATTTCTGTGTCTCTCTACTCTGCAGCCCAGCTTCTCTGCAAAGCCTGTAGTCTGCTTGCCCCAGAGCCCCACTGAGCCCATGGCTGGGGTCCCCTTCACACTGCCCCTGACTCTGAAGAGCCCACCACACTCTGCGTCCAGACCCTCTGTCTCGCAGACGAACTTCTCAGGACAGATCTGATTCACTCCTCTAACACATAAATTCGGTTCCCCTGGGGTCAAAGAGCCCAATCGCCTGTGTTGGAGATGCTTCTTGTAGGAAGAAAGCAGTGATTGGCATTTCTGGGGCCACTGGGAAAACAACGGGGATTAATCCAGGTTGCTCAACCCTTCCCTTTTAGTTTTTGAACTTGTGCTTACTCATTGTGTTAGTCTGATCCTTGTGTTAGTCTGAAGCTCTGTATTTACTCTGAGGGAGGACAAATTCCTGAAGAACAAGAGCCTGCATCCTTCTCAGCAAATAACACACAGCAGATGCTCATAAATGCTTTTAAACTACTTGCTGAATTTAATGCAAAGCTCCCACACTTCTGGTGGTTAGCCAGTAATATGCTATCAGGGATATTATTTGATGTAATTTTTGTTAGCTCTTTAAACAATACACGTTTGTCTTTAGTTCTCTTTCTTTTGGATTTATAGTCTGCAGAGTTGCTTAATTCCAAACTGCCTAGGTGGCAGGAAACCTGTGGTGATGCCACCAAAGTACCAGAGAAAATCATGAATATGATAGAAGAAATACAGACCCCACTCTCTACCCCAGTATCCGGAACGCCTCAGCCTTCACCAAGGATCGAGAGAAGCAACATGGTAGGAACTGGGTGTCTCTTTGAGATTTCAGTTGTGTATTTACTAATATGATTTGGGCCAAATTTGCACGAAGGACCAGGGTGCCTTCATCAGTGGAAATCTCAGGTCCTCCTCTGTTACTTCTAGTTCTTGGCCCTGCCTCTTCTCACTTTCATCCCTTACCTTTTGATTTGAGATTAGCTGTGCAAATGTTTTATACTATATTTAGCCTGTCATCTTTATTTTGAAAATTTTATTGTTACTGTTTTTAATTGTAATGATTCCAACTTTATACGTTCATTCCCAGTGAAGGAAGTATAGGTGTCTTAGAAAGTACATGAACAAAACTCTGATCCCATTCATCACAATAGAAAGCACTTCAGAAAAACACAGTCACCAGAGTATTCAAGGTAATGAATTTGAGCATTGTAGTTTGCTATTCTTTGAACCTGGGCTTTATTTTCACAAACACTTGGGGAGATTTGGATACAGCGGGTAGTTTGAACACATGAGTACACCCTACCTCTCTATCTAAAACCCTCTGAAATGACAGCAGAGATACTAAAGACCAGCCAGCAATCTACAGAATAGACCCATAACTGCATGGGAAAATAAGAGAAGGGGCTGTCAGTGGACCAGAAACACTGAAGGAGTCTCTAAAAGATCAGTCTATGCAGAATCAAAATAGAAGTAAACCTCAGCCCCAAGGATGTGCAGGGCAAAATTTCTGCAGAGGGTGGAGCAGTAAGCTCAGAGCCACTGGATACAAGAAGTGGGAGGGAACTTGGGGCATTTCCGTATGTAGTTGGTTGGGGAACTGATTCAGACCATCTAGGCTGCTCAGTCCCTTCCCCTTGTTCCACTTGTGGTGAAAAATGGGCAGCAGGAGCTTTTGTCTATGAGCCAAAACAATGTATTTGGACTGAAGAGATAGGGCACACTCCTGGAAGGGTGTGTTGCCTCGTCTGCATATCACCATGAGCAGTCTGTGACAATGAGAACAGGCAAATACAGACTATTGTATACAGTAAAAAAGAACAGGGACTGCCATACAATACAAAGATAGACAGACAACCAGCAATCACTAAACAGGTGACGAAAATGCAATATCATAAAAAAATATTTTACTGTCATAAAAAGTAAAAAACTGCAGTGACCAGTGTTGGAGGCAACAGAGCCAACAGGGCAGAGAAGAAATCTTTAGAAGGAGATGAAAGGATATTACATCCACAAAGAAGAATCAACTAGAGATCTTGGAAATTTAAAATTGGATTCTTATTTTTAGTTAAAATGGTATGTCTGAGATTTGCTTTAGAATAATCCAGGCATGGGGGAAGATGGATGGGGCACACATGAAACAAGATTGGCCATAAACTGATCATTGTTGAAGCTAGGTGGTGGGGACATGGAGATTTATTGTGCTATTCTCTCTACTTTTGTACCTGCTGATATTTTTCTAAAATAAAAGTTTTTGTTTTTCATTTCCTCCTCCCCCCTCAAAAGAAACAACAAACACAACAACAATAGATGGGTTCATTAGCAGAATGGAACTGCTTGAAAAATTGAGCCAAAGAACTCTCCAAAACACAGAGCAAACACAGGATTTTTTTTTAATCAGAAAGAGGATAAACATAACGTTAGAAAGTTTGAGACATGGGAGATATATCCAGCTGCCTACTCAACATCATCACCACGATGTTTAATGAGGATCTCAAATTTAACTTGTCCAAAACCAAGTGACTGATTTTTTCACTCTAAAGATGCTTCTCCATAGTCTTCCCCATCCAGTAAATGGCACCTTCCTCCTTCCCACAGCTCAGACACAAAACAGCAACTCCTCTCTCTCTCTCTCACGCCACGGTCAGTCCACGGGCGTACCTATTGTCTCCACCTTCAAAGCACGTCCCAAGGCCAGCCCCTTCCCACCCCTCCACTGCTCGGACTCTGGTCCGCGCAGCCAGAGTGAGCCTGGATGAATGGAAAAGACCAAAACCTCAAGAGACAGCAGAACGTCAGGGATAAAGAGAAAATTCTGAAAACCTCCAGGGTGCGAAAAAATAGGTTACTTACTAAAAAAAAAAGTTATTCCATTGGTGCCAGATTTCCTGTTAGCAAAACTAGATATTAGAAATTAATGGAGCAATGATTCAAAATTCTGTGGAAAAGATTTTTTAAATGTAGAATCCTATAGCCAAGTAGCGCTTAAGAGGGAGCCTAAAATCCATAGAGACATAAAGTAGATTAGTGGTTTCCAGGTAGTAGGGGAAAAGGGGGAGTAACTGCTTTAAAAAAAGACAAAAATAAAAAAAAGAATATGGTATTCTTGAAATAATTCAGAATGGGGCATTGCCCTACAACTAATAGAAACTTTGGGAAGAAAGGGGAATTTAATGTAAAAAAGCCTAGGAATCTCTATAATTCCGTTGCTGTGTTATATGAACTTTAAACTAATAAAGAATTTTTCACAGATTGGGAAAGAGTATGACACCCTTTCTAAACATTCACCAAAGATACCACCACCAGCTCCTTCAGCCAGAGCATATACCAGTCCTTTGATTGATTTGTTTAATAACCCAGCAACAGTTGCGCAGAATTCACAAAGGATAAATAATTCAACAGGTAAGATATTTAGTTTGATTTCTTTTTTTTTTTTAAACATTTCTTTTTTTTTTTTAAAGATTTTATTATTTCCTTTTTCTCCCCCGGTACATAGTTGTATATTCTTCGTTGTGGGTTCTTCTAGTTGTGGCATGTGGGACGCTGCCTCAGCGTGGTCTGATGAGCAGTGCCATGTCCGCGCCCAGGATTCGAACCAACGAAACACTGGGCCGCCTGCAGCGGAGCGCGCGAACTTAACCACTCGGCCATGGGGCCAGCCCCTAGTTTGATTTCTTTTAAAATGCCTTTTAAAATGTTTTAACTAAATATTTTGGATAAATGTATCATGAGGTAGTAAAAAATGTGGTAGCACACATCACATTGGCTCGGAGGAGCTCACACCACAAAGCAAGTAAGGGTCTGCGTTTATTCTAAGACTGGAAGACGTTTTGTAAGTGACACATTTCTTTGATTAACACTAATTCTATATACTGATTGATGTTTACATAGAGTAAACATACTATTGAAAGGTGTTATATTTAAAAATAAATGGGGTATAATATACAGAGCCTCACACTATGTTCCATATTTGCTGGCAATTATAATAAAATTTCTTTTTTCAATAAAACAAACTGTAGAAGTTCACATGGCAAAATTATGGTTATTAATCTTACCAGTAGGCTTAGTTTGAAGTATAGTCAGTATTTTTCATCAGCTCTAACAGAGCACTTTGTGCTTTCAGGAGCCTTAAGTTCTAACTGCTTAAATTTCTTAGTTCTGTTGATTCTGTTTCAAAACACTGGGACCAGTTATTGTGTGCAGACATTTCACGATGCTTTGGGTAGGTTCTCCTCTGCCTACCCAGTCTTTGGCAGCCAGGACTCTTGAAAGTACTGTGGTAGCTGACCCATGTCTCTGTGTGGGGTGTCTCACAGGCCCCCTCTGTATGAAAGTCATGGCAGTCAAGCTGTGTGCTAGAGAGAGTCCACAGACTATAGCACTTGTAGCTGTAGGAAAGAGATGAGCTTTTCAGAATGGCAACTGAGAAGATAACAGGCTGTAGTAATCTGCCTTGAAGGAAGGACTGTAAGTTTTATATAATATAAAGTTAAAATATATAATGCTGTGTGCAACCCAATCATTCAGATGGTTCTTTGATTCCTGCTGGTAAAAGCTAAAGGAAAATTGCTGGTGGATTCAATACTACTGAGGCAATTAGAGAGGAGAGCGTTAAGGAAACAGCTAAGTTCACATTGTAATTATTGAGAATTTGTAAGAATATGGGGCCAGCCCTGTGGCCTAGTGGTAAAGTTCAGCATGCTCTGCTTCAGCAGCCCAGGTTTGGTTCCCAGGTGTACACCTACACCACTCATTGGTGGCCGTGCTGTGGTGGCAACCCACATACAAAATAGAGAAAGATCAGCACAGATGTTAGCTCAGGGTGAATCTTCCTCAGCAAAAAGAAAACAAAACAAAGAATTTGCAAGAATAAAGCATAGAGATCTTGCATTGTTTTAAAATAAATACTAAGCGAGCAAAATTTGAGAGGAAAAACTATATAAAAAGAAAAAAAAAATCTTGATTCCACTTTTTTTTTGGAGTGGTAAATAGCCTGCATTTGAATCGAGACATAAAATGCACAGCGCAGTGCTGCTCATAGCACAGTACAGGCTGTGAAGCCAGGCCGCCTGCATCTGGCTCCTGGCTCGGCCACGTTCCAGCTGTGATCCTGGGCAAGTCACTGTGGGTGACAGCACCATCCTCAGAAGCTGTGAAGCACTGAGAGCATGGACTGGCATTTAGGGAGGGCTCGGTAAACGTGCTCATCCCCACCACATCCTTACCATGCTCACAGTTGAAAGAGGGTGACAAGAACATCACCTTTCCAGTTCTCTCCTGTTCTTTGAGGCCCAAGTCGTGGGCAGTGGGTTTAAGGTAATGCCTCACACTGCCTTTGGGACTCATTGGGAGAGCAGGGTAAGGAAGAGCAGCAGACCATTTGGTGGTGGAGCAGCTTGCCTCTCTGAGAGAGCCGTCCTGATTAATCAGAGTGGAAGATGCAGGCGAGGCTTGCATGCGCTGCTTCATCCTCCGTCTGGAAAGGAGCCTTCAGCCACAGAGCCTGCCCTGGGAGACCTCCGGCCATGGTTCTGCCTCTGGTCCTTGTAGTCCCTGTCCATCCAGGCAAAGATAAAGGGTGGAAACATAACATGAGTGGAGCTTCAGCAGAATGCGTACGCTGGCAAGACAGGAATGGGTGGTTTTCTGGGGCTTGCTCATTTGAACTTGCCTGATTATTTTTTGAAAAGCCATCACTGCTGTGTTCACTTTTAACAGATTCTGCAGATGATCCCAGTTTACAGCGATCGGTTTCCGTTGCAACTGGACTGAACATGATGAAAAAGCAGAAAGTAAAAACCATTTTCCCACATACCGCTGGCACTAACAAGACCTTACTTAGCTTCGCACAGGGAGATGTCATCACACTGCTCATCTCTGAGGAGAAGGATGGCTGGCTTTATGGAGAACACGACAACAGCAAAGTGTAAGTCTCAGAGTGGATGCCGTGCACACAGGAGTTGTCATGGCCCAGCACGGAAATGAGCTGCTGTCTCTCCTTTTAGGAGCAAGTTGTCTTTGTGGACATATTAGCATTCTAGCTAAAGTTAAGTTCATAATTTAATTATAGTTCTAGTTTAGTTAACTGGAGTTATTCTGTCCCAGGCTATTTTCTGTATGTACGTGCATATATAGAATAATTTAATGCACGAGTAGGTCATTAGATCATATGAAGTCACCTCTGCAAGTAGGTGTAAATAGTCTTGGGTTTTTTTAAAAAAAAAATGTGACTTCGGATTTCTCAAAGATAATCTGCATTTCAGATATATTTTGTTAAGATTTACCACATAAATAGTTTAAATGCCAGCATCATCATTTCAACCATGAATACGTGCACAAGCCTTACTATAAGTAGGTTAAGTCAGTTTTTCGTGTAGACTGTTCAGCTATTAAGTTAAACCAATATGGAAAAAAAGACAAAAGGGGAATCCAAATAAAACTAATGCTGTAAATAAAATATATATTGTGTAAGGTGGTGACATGGACAGTCTGCCCCTGAGTTGTCGAGTCATTCCCTAGTGAGTTTTTTGTTCACTTGTCTACTGCTGGTACCACAAACAGGTCTTTTTTCCTCATTCTTCATCTTTAGGAGGGGTTGGTTCCCGTCATCATACACAAAGTTGCTGGAAGAAGATGCAAAGGAGACAGTGAGTGTGCCCACGCCAAGGTAGGGCTTGACTGTGGCTCGGATTTCCCAGTGATGGAAACTTGCCTTCGACCCAGTGTTTTGAGGTGTATCAGAATTATATCGGGCTATGTGTGGAAGAGTAAGAAAGGGAAATTGCTACTCCATGCTTGTTTCTGTTGTGATTTCTGTTGTCCACGGGCTTTACTGCCTGCCTGCTGTGAGGAGACGCCCCCAGACCCTGCTCTTCGCCCTGGTCCGTCAGCCCTCTGGAACCCCTCCCCATCCCCCCACCCACTGGTTGCTAAATCCAAGCACACCTTGTCCCTCTTGATCTTACGTAGCAGCCTGTAACACTAGCAGGTACATTGTCTGAAATGTTCTCCTGCCTTGGTTTCTTGACCTTGCACTCTGTTTATTTTCCTTCCGCCTCACCAGCCATCCCTTTCAGCCTTTCAGGCCTCTCTTCTGCCCACTGCTTAAGCATAGCTGCTCCCCAGGATCCGTCCTCAGTCCTTTTTCATTTTCTGTGCTTCCTGGGCCATCTTGTCTACTCCTATGGCTTGAATCACACCGATGGGCTTCGGTTAGCACCTCCATGCTGACAACCCCCAGATGTGTATTCCCATCCAGATGATAATAACAGTAATAATCACACAGAAACTGTCCAAAGTGCCTTACATTGATTAGCTCAGTTAATTCTCACAACAGCCTTACGAGGTCGATCCCCACTTGAAAACTGAGGGAACTGAGGCACAGAAAAGTTTAATAACTTGGACATACAACTAGAAGTAGTGGAGCCAAGACTAGAACTGAGGAAGATCTTTCCCGGCCTAGACATAAATATTTCTGTGTGTGTTAGGCAGTTCTAGTTGGCTGTCCCATGGTCCTCAGAAATGACATACCCAAGCTGAACTCATGATCTTTACCCTGAGCCACCTCATCCTCAGTGTTTCCCGTCTCAAAGAACCCCTCCTAACCCATCCAGCTGTCCCGGCAGACCTTTGAACACCACACTTGATGCCCCCAACTCCTTCCATCATACTTGCTCAGTGTCGTCTGTGTATCTTCATCCCTAGCGGAATAGCTAAACTGCCACTGGGCCAAGAATAAAACTATCATTTTTAGGATGTTAAAATTCTGAAGTGTTTTTTTTTTTTAATCTGAAGTGCTCAATGCTTTTGCTAAGGCTTTTACTGTAGTCTTCATTTTCTTATTAATCTTTAATTAATCAAGAGCCAGCCCCTAATTCAGCCAGTTTTCCTCCTTTTCTTTTATCGTGTCTTTTAAGGAATTTCTTTTGAGTGTACGGTTATAAACCAGTAAAAACATTACAGTGTTTTATATATAAAGTGTGTATGTGTTATAATCTTCTCCTTCCTCATCCTTTTTGATTATTAATCTACTGTACTTCTGGCCGTAGGATATTTAGGATGTTTGGGATCCAGGTGGCAGGATCTTGTCTAACTTGTATTCTCTGGTCTTTGGTTGTTAGCCCAGCCCCTGTAAGAAGTATCAGCACGGTGGACTTATCGGAGAAAAGCAGTGTTGTCATCCCCCCAC
Organism: Equus quagga; assembly: GCF_021613505.1. Lineage (NCBI taxonomy): Eukaryota > Metazoa > Chordata > Mammalia > Perissodactyla > Equidae > Equus > Equus quagga. The sequence goes on along the minus strand of NC_060273.1, from coordinate 34,774,938 downwards.
CTGATTACTTGGAATGTTTATCCAGGGGAGCGGCTGCAGATAAGAAAGGAGATGTTCCTAAAAATACTTCCACCTTTAAAGCACCGGTGTCCAAAGCAGAAACCACATCTTCTGTGAGTAGAGCTGCAGCGTGGTGTCCTGTGTAACCAGATCCTGACTGGCGATGCTACCAGGAGGAATGGGTCGTTCCTCCTGGCGCAGTAGGAAGCTGGCGTCCCTTGGGCAGGGCAGCTCCTTCACCTCCTCCTCTACATTCCCTTCTCTGTGGACAGCCCTTCAGCTGCTTCACTTCAGTCTGCCTTTTGTTTTATTTTATCTGTAAAGGAGGATTTACACACAGTACATCTCATAGTTTGCCAGACTGTATCAGGTCTCAATCTCGCTTTGCCTTTAGTCATGGCTGCAGTCCTTTAGTCATTTAATCACCTTTTCCTGCATTTTCTTCAATTTGCATACTGTTTTCTGAAGGAGTGCTTAAGGTGAAACGTGGTAACTTCATCTTTACGTCTTCAGAAAGCGTTTACTTTATACTGGGGGCTGTGTCGACACTGTATGTACATTATCTTTACTCCTCAACAACCCTGTAAGAAAGAGTAGAGGATGCGGGCTCTGAGAGTCACTCCATTCATTCCTTCACCAACTGTGTCTGTTGAGTGCCAGGCCCTGGTGTGGGCTCTAGAGACACAAAGATGAACAAGACCAGTTCCTGGCTCTGCTGGAACTTAGGTTCTAGTAAGAGGAAGCAGACAGTAAGGAATAAACAAAAACATCGATGGTGGAAACTATGCAGAGAATTAAAACAAGGTGGGGTGATAGAGGGGTGGACAACTTGACTGTCACAGGTTGGGTTCACTGGGAAAGAGAGTCTGAGATTAGCGTGCAGGGTGCTTATTAGGGAGCACCCTGGGATCACATCTGTGAAAGAGAAAAGAAGGGAGAAGCCCTGGGCCAGGGGAGAAGCTGGACTGTGGTGCCTCCACCACTCCCACCAAGAGCTCCAGAGTTGAGAGGACCCTTGGAGCTGTCTGGATTTGGGACAGAGGAGCCAGGGCTTTATAAGGGGTCATCCAGGGGTGAGATCTTTAGCCAGGGAGATTCCTGAAGAGTACTGACAACCAAAGACCATCTGCCAGCAGCACTCCCTGCAGCCCGGAATCAGTCCCTCAGTCCTGATGGAGATCTGGGTGGCATCTGACAGTGTCTACAGCAGAGTACTTCTCTGAGGAAGTGACATCTAAGCTGAAACCTGAATGGCAAGGAGCCCATCGTGCAGGGGTCAAGGAGAGGAGGTGCCTAGACAGAAGGAGCAGAGAGTTTAAAACCCCTAAGGAGGGCATGTGCTTGACACGCTCAAGGAACAGAGAACAAAGGCGATGATTCCAGGATGACAGAGTCGAGAGGGGGTTCTTATTCTTATTTTTTTTCTAATATAGATTGTAATACAATATTCTCTATGTTACAATAGAGGATGAGGAAAGGATGGAGAAAAGGGAGAAGATTGAGAAGGCAGATGCACACGTGTGGAAGAGCCGGCCCCGGCCAGGAGCAGGGGCGCAGATGCACTGTAGCAAGCGAGAAGGCCAAGGTCCTGGGCATAGGTGCAGCTGGGCGGGCCAGCTAGGGAGTTCTGTTTGACAGTGTCTGTTGTCTCAGTGGTGAAGTAAGATCATCAGCAGACGGGAGTGGGCAGAGTGGTGGTGAGCAAGTCTGAAGAAAGAGAACCTGTAAAATAGGTGTTCTGAAGAATGAGAAAGTGAGCATGCTGCAGAAGAGCAGGAGGAATATGGGGTAATGCCAAATGCCCGTTTTACGATTTGGGGTCATGATTTCAAATGAAACCAGTCAACATGGTGGTTTCCCCAGCAACATGCCGCTGCTCCGGTTGAGACAAGAAGTAACTAAGTGGTTGGGTGTTACCAGGCTGGTGGTGCCGGGAGAGGAGGGAGCGATGGGTGTTTGTGAGGGCAGGGGGGTGGTGGCCCAGACCCTAGAATCCAGGCTGGGCCAGGAGGCAAGCAGGACCTGAAGGGGTGAAGGAGAGTGGGGAAGGGGCTAGCAGGTGGTGCTGGCAGTCCCCTCGAGGCCACAGAGCTGCTAGAGGGCAGAGAATGGGAAGGAGCCTAGGAGGGGAGGGTCAGAGAGTGGGTTGGACTTCCAGAGGCTGTGCGGCTGAGCTTGGTGCCCCAGGCTGCAGAAGGGCCAAGCGGCACCAAAGCCTGCCCAGCCTGCGCCGCTCCCACCTTCCTCCCAGGAACATCCCAGGGCACTACTGGTAGCCCACGTGCAGTCGGTGCCATAAGCCCGGGCCACTCTGACGCTCTGCTTTCTAATTATCTCTCAGTTATTGTGTGGTGCCTTCTGTAGTGCACGCAGAAGCTGTCTCCCTGCTTCTCACAGAGTGTGTGCCTCCACAGCTCTGCCCCCACTGTCACCACTACTAGTGGCCTTTGTTCAGCTGTGAATGATGCATGGGCAAAGTGTCTGGATTTCATGAAATGGGAACTCTCCTAAAAGTGTGCCCTGTGTTTTAGCGTGAGCCTTAAGGTATATGGGAACATACCTGCCTGACCATAGGCTGCAAAGGCAGGTTTTGGACGAGGAAATGCAAGGTTTTGAAATCTCATTCAAAAATGGCTTTGTCTGGCTTGTCTTCTTAGATAAGCATGCTGCATGATATACTGTTTGCACCTTTATCATTCCAAATTACTCCAAATATCTAACTCCAAAAATTATTTTCAAAAGAATGACACAAGGCTATTGAAAATGGAGCTTTTCCATTCCGTCGGCATGGGGGTAGATGTCAAAAACTGGAGAAACTGCTTGGAAGGGCAAAGATATCAAATGCTTTTTTTTTTTTTGAGGAAGATTAGCCCTGAGCTAACTGCTGCCAATCCTCCTCTTTTTCTGAGGAATACTGGCCCTGAGCTAACATCCGTGCTCATCTTCCTCTAGTTTATATGTGGGACGCCTACCACAGCATGGCTTGCCAAGCGGTGCCATGTCTGCACCAGGGATCTGAACCAGCGAACCCCGGGCCGCTGAAGCAGAACGTGCACACTTAACCACTGCGCCACCGGGCCAGCCCCTCAAATGCTATTTTTTTAAAGGTCCTAGCACATTTTAAAACAACATTCAAACTATTTGGATGTGATCTTAAGGCATTTCTAAAAGCATAAAAAATCATTTTGCTGAAAAAAAATTTTACAACTGCACGTCATAAAACTTAGGATCTAAGGCTACAAGGTACATTGTTTACTTGTGACCTGTCGGTTATAGTGCCTGCTCCTGTTTTTGTTTGATTTTCAACTTTTTCTTAGAGAAAACCTCAAACATACATAAAAGTAGAAAGACCAATTTAATGACCTGGTCCCCCCACCGCCAGCTTTAACAATTATCAAATTATCAGTTCATTTACCAATCTTGTTTCATCTCTCGCCCAACCACTCCCAGATCAATTTGAAGCTAATGCCAGACTTCATATCATTTCATCTGGAAATACCTTAAAGGTCCTTTTTTTTCTTATGTGACCACAATCTCAATTATTATATATTTCAAAACTGACAATAACTCCTGAATATCATTAACTAGTCACTTCAAGTTTCTGATTGTTTCATTAAAAATTTCTTGACACTACAGTTGTTTGGATCTGGATCCGGGTCAGCTCCATACATTGTAATCGGTCACTAAGTCTCATGACGAGACTTTTGTATCTACAGGTCCCCCCGTCTCTTTTTCCTTGTAATTTATCTGGAGAAGCAGCAGGTTACTGGTCCTGGTGTCCTCAGTCTGGATTTTGCTGATTACATCCACATGGTGTCCTTTTCCACATTCCCCTTTCTCCTGTATTTCCAGCGTTGATCAGTCTGTATCACTGTTTTGTCTGTTTGCCTGTCGTGTTGCTGCTAGAGCATTTCATCAGTGGCCATGGCTAGTCCATCAGGAGGCACACGTCTGGCTGTCTCTCTCTTTGTGGTATTAAGCAGCCATCGATAATGACTGCCTAGCTCCATTACTGTATTAAGGTTGTATAATGCCTTCAAAGGTAAAAGAATCTTGCCCAAAGATCATAGTTAGCACTGGAATTATGAATGAAAACACTGACATTTTTATCTAACACAGTCACCAATTTTAGAAAATAACGTTTTGAATTTCCGTATTTTTACCATGCAGATAAAGCTGGATGAAGAAAGCACTGATGCTATTCTTACTATACTGAATTGGATAAATTGGAAAATCCTGTTTTTAAATATCAATATTGTCAATAGTGATATTCATTATTTAGCGTTTGGCAGTTTCAATGAGGTCTAACTGTATTTTTAAACCTCTTTGTTGGCTGGATGATAAGAGACAGTCCCTGGTAAGGAGCTGCCTTGAAAAGTGCTGAGACTGTCCAGGAAACTAAAGGTTGTGAACAGTGCCCCACCTGTTCCTTCATTCCCACTTCCGTGAACAGCGGAGCTTTAAGCACAGAACCTTCTCTTACGGGCCGGAGTAGGGCTGCTGCAGGAGGGTGACCTGGTGCTCCGTGGCCACCTCCTCCATGGCAAACCCACGTGGAGCCGCTGCCCTTCCCCCCTTGACCCCGGGTGCAGGAGTCTGCAGCTCACACTCTTGGCTCACGCCCTGCATGCTCCCAGACCTGCCCAGGGCTGCCTCCAGGCAGAGCTCCAGACTGGAAGACGCCTCTCCCCACCACATACCATCTCCACCGAATCAGTAATCTAAAGTCTCCCAACAAAGCCCTCGACCTGATGGCTTCGCTGGTGAATTCTACCAAACAGTTAAAGAAGAACTAATGCCAATCATTCTCACACTTTTGCAAAAAATCAGAGAGGAGGGAACACTTGCTAACTGCTGCTGAGGCCAGCATCACCCCGATACAGTCAGACCTCCGCATCCTCGGATCGTGTTCTGTGTTGACAGAACCTCGGCGGTTCAATCCAAGGATGCGGAACCCACAGATACAGAGGGCCAACTAAGGGGCTTGAGGATCCCTGGATTTTGGGATCTGTGGGGGTCCTGAAACCAATCCCCTGTGGATACTGAGGGATGACCGTACTCTGATCAGGCCCCCTATTTCTGCCTTGCAGGCTAGAAGGCTTTCTTTAGTCTTTCATTTTAACAGCCTTTAATTTTTGTTCTCATATAACATTTAAAAACCCAAATATCTAATGAAATGCCCTCGTATAAGTTCCAATGATAATTTCACTTGTCATTGATTTTGCAATGATAAAATAATGAATGGTGATAAACTCTTTTCTTAATGATAACTGAAAGTTTCCATACAAAGACATGTTTAAGCACTTCAAATAGGTATAGAGTTGATACCCACAGTGAGGTCACATTTGTAACTTTGGCAACTAATATTTCTATGGCATCAGACTACTGTGACCAGCCAAACTTCTTTTTTAAACACAGTCAAGTGGCATGTGAGGGCAGGCTGCATGGACAGGATCTGTGGATCACGATGAGACCTGCACATTGAAATTCATCCATTGAGCATTTATGGATGAGCTTACAATGGTCCTGTGGTAGGCCCTGGGGACACAAAGAGGAAGACCAACCTAGGAGTTGAGTCCAGTGGACGATGTGTTTATTGGGGCTGTGTAAAAAGGTGCACAGGGTGAAGGGGTGACAGAGGAGGAGGGAAGGGCTCAGGCTCCTGGGAAGCATCGGAGGTGGCCTCTTGGAGGCAAGCATTGAGCCAAGTTCTGAAGGAAGAGCTCTGACAAAACACAAGGCCTTCTAGATGTGTGTTCTGGGAACTGCAATGGCTGGGTGTGGTCTGGGGCAGCAGCCAGAGAAACGGTGGGGCGGACAGGCCAGGAGTGAAGCAAACCTAGCCAGGGCGTCAGGAATGCACGCTGGCCTCCTTCCATCCTCCTGGGCAGTACCTGCAGGCAGCTCTGAGGGCGCGCTGGAGCCCACAGACGGGGCGGGAGGCTGTGCGGTCGTCCAGGGCGAGAGGACGGCAGGAGTCCAGTGTAGTAGAGATGGGAAGGGGTGACAAGAGGTAAAAGAGGTAAGAAGTGACAGAGCTAGTGACTGACTGTGCAGCCTGCATGGGAGAAACCACTGTTCTGTCTTACCTGTGGGAGCACGTCTGGTTTACTCATGTTGACATATTTTGGAGCTGTTTTGTTTTTCTGATAATTTATGTAATTTTGAGCTCCAGGTCTTTAAGATGCTAGCATTAAAAAGGAAAAACATTCTTTTTTAAATTAAGTTACACATTTAACTACTAGGGAAAAAATACAATTGTTTTAGAGGTTCTGAATAATTAAAAATAATCCGGATCCTATAAGTATGATTGTATTCATTAAAGATGAAGTTACTTATGATTTTTTAAAGTACCTACAATTTAAGAGACCCCTTTTCCCACTTTTGATAAACAGATAAAAGTTGTCTTTCATGGGGGTATTTATAAAATATTTTATGATTTTTTTTTTTTTAAGATTTTATTTTTTCCTTTTTCTCCCCAAAGCCCCCCGGTACATAGTTGTATATTCTTTGTTGTGGGTCCTTCTAGTTGTGGTATGTGGGACGCTGCCTCAGCGTGGTTTGATGAGCAGTGCCATGTCCGCGCCCAGGATTCGAACCAACGAAACACTGAGCCGCCTGCAGCGGAGTGCGCGAACTTAACCACTCGGCCATGGGGCCAGCCCAGAATATTTTATGATTTGACTACTATGTTAAACATAAAAAGAAATGGGTTTATGGTGAAAATTTTGTCTAAAATTCTACAAATAAATTGATACAGTTATCCCACTCTTGAGACAGATATATCAGTCCCATGCTACTTTAAGCAAACAAATGTATGTTTTAGTATTTTTTTTTTCACCTCAGATGTTGCCATTTGCTAGGTACATTAAACATATGCTGAAATGAGGTTTCCTTTTAATCTACTTTGCCGTCACAGCTACAGGTTTTCGTTAAAGAGCAAAGCCCAAGTTTGGTCAGGGTCCCTTTGTAAAAACTAAAACATCTAATCATTATGCCTTATTTAAAAAACTTTTAAAAGTCACTCTTTTTCTGCTTATAAAAATGACCCAGAGAATTTTTGTTTTGGTAGAAAATTTGGAAGACAAGGAATAAGTATTAAAAAGAAAAGTTTTAATTATCTATAATTTCACTTCCAAGACAACTACTGTTAACATTTCACTGCTTCTTTTGAGATAGACAGAGGTAAATATATTTAACTACATAGACAGGCGTTTTGCCCACACACAGTGGCAGCACAGCATTTTCTCCCATCAGGTTGAAAGCACTCGGGAGCGCCAGACAAGCCTCCGGCGCTGCTGCCTGTGATGTGGACGGTGCCGCCCAGCCCTTCTCATCCTCACGGTGCCTCCTGGGTATCGGCCCAGTTTTCCAGTATCCCAGGAGGCAGAGGGATTGTGGGGCCTTGTGAGATGGAGAACAGGGGAAACAGAAAAGATGACAGCAGCTTTCTAAGTCCCACCTCAGACTGAGAGAAACAATTCTAAAATCTCAACTAGCAGCCTGTTGGTGTCGCTCCACCAGAACACTCTACTGACCAGACAGTACCATTGTCATCTGTGTGCTGGGTGCTGTACTGTTTTTCTGACCTGGAGGACACTGGAAAATGCCACTTAATAAAGATCACAAGCAAAGATGAATTGGCTTTTTAACAAATCAGCAGAAGCCGCAAGGTTTGACAGCCTCCCTGCATGGGGAGCTGCCGGCCATGGTCGCAGGGGCCCCACCCCGGCCACCCTCTCCAGGACGTTCGCTTTTCCTCATCTGTAAAACAACAAAGTGCATCTGACCTGGAGTGAGGAGGGTAGTAGCCCAGAAGTAAGCACAGGGTGCTTCCAGATGCACAGTGAGGGTAATGATGGATTTATATTCCACTTCTATGACTAACATCTTTGAAGTAGTATTTCAAGATAGTACTTGAAATAATAGAAAATGCAAAAGAAAAAAAACACAGCTCTGTCACCAATATACAGCTCGTATGCTCCTCTGCTGACACTGTTCTATCAGACAAGCTGCTACATTTCGTCACTATCAAGTCAAGCCCAGAGTGCCCAGACCACAGCCGGGAAGCAGGCAGGCTGCGCAGGGCGGGCAGGAGAACCAGCTCTGCTCCAAGGAAACCGCCTCACGCGCCGGTGAAAAGGCCTGTTGTTAAAGGATGCCCAGTCGCCGTAGCCTCTTGCAATAGCAGCAGGAGGCACAGGATCTAATCTGTGTGTCAGGGCGTGGGGGAAAGACAAGAAGTGCTTCCATAAATGAAACCAGAGTTTCCAGATCAGACAGAAATGTTCCAGAACTGCTGCCCAGCACAGCAGCCACTGGGCAGAGGGGGCAGCCGAGCACTTGGAAAGTGGATAGTAAGCTAAGGAATCGAATTTTTAATTTTAATCTAAATAGTCATATATGGCTAGTGGCCACCATATTGGGTAGTCAGGTATAGATTTCACAGATAGAACAATGTTCCACTTAAAAACTTAATCCAGAGCACGATGGTCAAGAAGCACATGCCATGACCAAGGCCTGTGCAGGAGCCCTCAAGGGCAGGGACACAGTCCTGGAATTGTGTATCTCAAAAGTTCTTATGCCCAACTGGACTGAAGATAATTTACCTTTCCTAAACTAAAATGTTTAAATCAGCTAATGATGTTGGGGGAAAGTATGTTCTCTCTCAGCCAGACGCTGAGAGCCATGGCAGCTGGCAAAGCATAACACTTTTATACTTAGTTTTTACATACAAAAAACCATCAGTTACATGTAGCGTTTTACCGGATCCTTGGGCTAAAGTGTAATACCGAAGCCTGGGGGCCACCCACCATGGGGTAGAATGTTCCTAAACCCACTAACCTAGACAGTTCCCATGGCTGCCCTGTGATGTGGCATCTCGAAAGATCTGAGATGCAGTCTTCCTCAGCTCAGGAGAGTGGTCGTTGGGACTGAAGCTGGAGGGCCTGCCGGATGGTCATGTTGTTCTCTACTGTAGTTGCAGCAGAGTTTTTAAATAATCAGATAACTGGGCTTTTAAAAGCTATTGAAAAACTAAGCCCTCTGACACACACACTTTCCTTTCAAAGCGCGTGTCTGCTGACCTGTAAGAGCCAGAAGTGCCACCTTAGTGCAGGCCCCGTGAGCGGCTTTGTTTTCATCTGCTCTCCACTCCACAAAGTGGGCACCTTGGTTTCAGTAGAGTCCTGTGACCCACAGTTGGCTTTTCCCTGCCTGGGCTTTGGTGTCCCTGTTTTAGGAATAAAAGGGTTGAACTAGATCGGAGGTTGTGAATTGGGAGACAAGTCTGGCCCATAGCCGAGGACTGGCATTAGATGTTAACATTTAAAACTTCAGTTAGGGCTGCTGCTACTGCAGGTAACAGAGAGCTGACCTCCAGCTGGCCTCCAAGATGAAGGGAAATTCTGTTTCGTGGAAGTAGCAGTCCAGAGAGGCAGGCGCCAAGGACGCTCCCAGAGCCCTTCTCTCCTCACCAGCCCTGTCTTGTGTGATGTGGGCTCCACTGCACAAGGCGGCAAGCGGACAGCAGAGCGCTGCCCGGTCCACATTCTCAGCAGCACCCTGCCTTACCCTGACTGGCCACAGAGGCCCCTTGCCCATCTCTGAGTGTCTGCCTACAGCCAGGGAAACGGGCTGTGCTGGGTGGTCTGACCTGACCAGGACCACCCGTAAGCTGGGACCAAGTAGTGCCCTTCAAGGCACGTGGGCATGTGGTGGAGACCCAAGCCAAAATCCAGTATAGCAGGGAAGGGGGAGGTGCAGCAGACACCTGATGGTAGTCAGCAAATGCCCCCGCTCCAGTGGACTTGGGTTTTCGGGTTTCCAGTGGGGTGGGGTAGGGTGGGGGGTCGCAAGATGTGCCCCACTCGACCTGTTCTTGCTTGGCCACACTCAGCTGGTTGTGGGCTATCTTGCTGTCCAGTCCCAAAGCCTTCACTGCCCTTACTGTCTCGTGGAGCCTGTTCTCTTCTAATGACATGCCTGGCCCCTACTGGCACCTGATTTTCTGCCTTGATGGTCTCCTGTCTTGTTGAGTGCACTCTGGACCAGCACCATGCTGACTGTCAAGGGGGGCACAGAACATGTAACAAGCTGTGCCTGCAGGCCACGAGTGCTGGCCTAGCCAGAGGGACCAGTGCCTCAGAGTCATGCTTTGTAAAGTCTGAGGAAGAGCATTAAGATGGAACTGTGCCGCTGATGCAGAGCAAGGCCCATGACGTGTGTGAGGATGCATTTTTCCACCAGTTGGCTGTGGGACTTTGGGCAGCTTAGCTCCACAGATGTGTTCTGAGTACACGCTGTGTGCCCTTCACTGTGCGTGTACTGAGGGGAGAGACGAGAAGGAGGTTCTGGGCCTGCGGGAACCCTACCGAGACAGGTCAGGCCTGGCAACACAGGACCGAGGCTTCCAGGACCTTGGTGCTCCTGCAGGACAAGGCAGCATTTGCCAGATGGTGGAGGAGGGAGAGAGGGGATCAGGGAATGCAGACAAGGGGACCCCAAACCCAACGGCACGGCCAGAGGGAGACAGCAGAGGGACAAGCGCAGGTTGCAGCTTTCACAGGCGGCCACCAGTAAGAGGGATGGGGCTGTGCCCTCAAGTGAGGTGGGGAGGTTCCAAAGACACGGACCGTGCAGCTTGGCTCACTGGCTAAACAAAGGCAGTGCCGCTCTGGCCTGAAGAGGCCCTTCACTGAGTGGAAAGGGAACATGGGAAGGGGGCGGGTTTGGGGACTGTGGTCAGTTGTGACCGAAACACAACTCAGTGGGCTCAGTGGGAGATGTGTTAAAGGTTTCAGAAAGGGGAAAGCTTTCTGAAAATGTCCTGTAACACTGAAGAATACCATGTATCGAAAAGTACACGATGACTTTGTACAAAGTGACTATGTATAACCAGCACCAGACCAGGAGCTAGGACGTTACCAGCCCCTCGGCAGGCCCTCTCCTCACTGTCCCTTCTCAGTCTAGACTGCGCCAACTTCCCGCACTGGTCTGGTCTGGCCCTCCCACAGACAGACCCATGCAGCGTGTCCTCCTGTGTGTTCTGTTGCTGTGTGACGCTCTGCTGTCTGACAGAAGGCCGCTGTCCATTTGGGTGTTCGCAGTTTGGGTTGTTAGGACAGGGCTGCTCTGAGCATCCTGCAGGTGTCTTGGGGCCCGTGGGCTTGCCGAGGTGCGCACAGGACCTGGCTTTGCCCTGCCACTAAATGGCTTCAGGCTGTCTTCTTAAGAGTCAGTTTTGCCCTCCTCCCTCACAGCGCAGGTTACTTCTTGCCACTTTACTTCCAGGATGGACTGTGATACATCTCTTCTACTGTTTTTTTCTCTCAAACGTTGTGGGCTAAGCACCCAGGTAACACAGCGTGTTAAAACGTGGCCAACCTCCTTCTGAAGTTCATTTGGATCAGTCAGGGCCCAGGAGGCCCTCTGGGAACGAGCTCTGAGGCTTTTTGCCTTGAAGACAGTTGGGGGTAATCCCAGCTGCTGTTGCGTTTTTGGTTTCCAGTTTGGGATGCACAGAGAGCTGTCCTCAAACTTGAGGATACACATGGGCGATGTGGAATGTTGGCCCCAAGGAAAGGCAGAAAGAAGGGGGTTTCCAGTGAGTGTGGAGGAGGAGGAGGGCTGGGTGTACCTCTGGGGCCGAAGCAGCACCGGACGCGGACTCCCAGGCCTCCCCCGCCCTCGGGGTGCTCGCTGGGCCTTCTGCTCTAGGTGGGACGTTAACACCAGCACTCTAAGTGCGTGTGGGATTGCATGACAGGCATCCTGGTGTGTGTTTAAAATAAATCATAAATTAGCCCTTAATCATCACGTATGACGAATGTTACACCAGAAATGACTTACTCTGAGGTCCGCTGAGGAAGCTCAGCATGCCCTATTGGAAGAAAGCATTTTGCAACCATTTAAAGCTCTATTAGGATGTAGCAAGCAGGGCAGCTCCTTTGTGCTTAAGTAATGAAAAGCAGACACTGAATTTGGGCATCGGGCTGACTAGAGACTGCCTCCTGGTGCTGGGGCTCCCCATTAGGATCATCTTGCTGGCCTGCTGGCCCCAGAGTTCAAGGTCAAGGTGTGACATCCTCAGAGGCCTGGAGAGCGCAGGGGCAGGTCTGAAGTCGGCCTCGGCGCCCCCAGCCTGCAGCCTGCCTTCTGCCTTGAGTCTGTACGGCCAACACACAGTAGAGGCTGTCCCAAAGGAGCCCTGGCCTGGGCCTTCGCCTCCAGGGATGGCCTTCAACCCCTGGGGCTGGCAGCGGCAAGTGAGAGGGGCTCGTCTAATCAGTGTCCAGAGGTCTGAGCGCCCTGAGACTACAGGGAGTCCTGGAGCCTCCAGGACAGTGAGGTTCGCTCTGGCAGCCAGTTGGTCAGATGGCGTTACACTGCCCTCTCCTGGGCAGGCATCTGAGAATTCGCTCCAGAGCTCAGGCCAGTGACTTCTTAGAACAGCCAGAGCAGATCTAAAGCAGATTCTTAAAGCCCACAGGCTTCTTGGAATGAAGGAAAGAAGGCGCACGCGCACCTGGTCCCTGGCCACACTGGGAGTCCCGAGTCCTGGGAAGTGGAGGCGCAGGGCTCCATGAAGGCTGCCGGGCTCTGGCGGCTCCTGAAGGACAGTGTGTTTGCACCGTTCCATCTGCTCTTTGCCTCACTTTAGGGAACTTCCTACAAGATCTCGGGCTAGCAGTTGGCACCATCTGTGGGCACCAGAACCCAGCCAGGTTTTATTTTCACTGACTTTTTTTGTGGCATTGTTCAGGACTGGGCTCCCAGAAAGCCACCTGCACGTCACACCTGAAAGGTCGTGCGTGAGGAGCAGCGGGCCCCGCATCTTCCCTCCAAGTCTGAGATGGCCCTACACTTGGGAGGCTGCCTCCCTGCTTCCAGCATGTCTCCTGTTCTTGCCCTCCCTCTTCCCAGTGAACTTAGAGACCTCGATGGTCTCAAGGGAATGAGACGACAGGGCACTCTTTTAACAAGTACCTTTAAAGAGTCCCTTATGCTTTACCTTCAGGTCTATTAAAAATGCCCCCATTTCGTGAGCCTTCCCTAAACTTCATCTTTCTCTTCCTCACAGAATGCTGCAAATGGGACTGCGAAGCCTCCATTCCTCAGGTATGTCCAACTTTCTCCCTAAAGCCCTGCTGAACGGGAAGCTGCCTTCCCTGCTGCGCAGGGGCCTGCAGCGTCCCCCGGAAGGCCTGCCTTGGTTGCAGCCCAGGAGGCCCGACCCTGAGAAGGGGTCAGAGGAGAATGCAGTCATGTGGTCGCATCACAGTCTGCCAGGGAGCAGGGCCCCGAGGGCCCACCCGGCATCTGCCTAGATCCAGAAGGCGCGTCTCCTGGTCACATGCCACATCTGGCAGATTAATCCAGACCGTGCCATAGCTGGCTCTCCCACATAAGCCCCGTCCCCCGCCCCATAGAGGACAACAGAGGGGTGGGTTCTCCTATGTCAAGAATGTTTGAAAGTTTGGATAGTTCTGTAATGGGCAGCACGGAGAGAACTGCCACAGAGTGAAACTTTAATATTCAGAAAATGCTGTCTGGAATTTATATAAGCTGTATAATTTAGAGAGCAAGAACAAGAGTTATTAGCTCCTTTAAAACCAAATTCCCATCTTGTAGCATTTCTGCAGACATTTTTCTCTCTCCCCCGCAGTGGAGAAAACCCCTTTGCTACTGTGAAACTCCGGCCAACAGTGACAAATGATCGATCAGCACCAATCATTCGATGAAAAGATGGCCAAGGAATCCTCTGGTTCCGCTAATGCTATGCTCTCACTGCAAACGATAGGTGTATATGTGTGAGATGTGCTGTAACTGTCATAAAGCTTCACGAGAGGGTGCCTGATTTTAAATGTATTCTACTTGAGCAAATCAATGCATTTTCTCAATTTACCATAGTTGGGTTTACACATTTCTGTCTTTAAGAGGATAAATGAGTAATAGTTTAGTGACTAACTCAATCACTTAAAATACTGTCTCCTTATTCTTTCAAAACACAGTAAATTTGGTTCCAAATTGTTACCGTATCATTTTTTAAATACTCCATGATTATTTTTTTAATAGCCAGAATAAGGGATGGTCTGTGCTTTCATGACTGGCTTTCTGTACCTGAATGCAGATGAGACCACACTTTTGTTTTATAAAGCATGTGCTCTTAAATAGCATTACGTTTATCTAGAAAATACTGTATAAATTTGCATCTTAGCATGCAAATCATAATTTTAAGCAATATAAATTATGAGAATATTATAAAATTTTATTTTTTAATTTAAAATTTTTTAATTTTTGTTTAATCAAATGTAGAGCTATCAACGTAATACAAATGTAGATGGAGAAATCTCCAACTTTCCCACAGCTTAGAAATAGCTCTAGAGTGCTAAGACATTTTGCCCATCCCTTTCACAGCCATATTTAGTACCTGAAGAATTTCCAAGAGCTACGGAATTTGGTGGTTCTGAGTTACCAACTGGATCAACCCAGGAAAACACACCAGGCCACGCTGCATGTGGGCCTGGCTCATAGGGTAATAATACATTTGAGTGCATCTGAGGACTCCACACGTGTGGAAACCTGGGCCCTCTCCCTAAGCTAGCTGACCAAAGCTGCCTCCATCAGTCATTTACTCCGAAACCTCTTGGGGTCCAAGTTTCTCCACTTTTGAAATTTGCAGGTACTGACCTGCAAATAGCGCTTACAAAGCCAGGAGGACCTGTGAGCCTGAGTCTGGGTGAGGGAAGGGCTGGGTTCAGCTGACACCTGCCAGCAGGCACTGGGAACCTGCGCTTCTGTGGGAGGAGCTCTGAGCCAGTGGCCAAGTTCGTCACTGGCTGTCAGGGACGAGGCTCTGCTCTGGAGGAGTGGAGAATCAATTAAAACTCACACCCAGGCCATTCCCTGCATGCAGGCAGGGAAGCAGGGCTTGCTGCTTGTCACAGGTCTTTGATCTCACCATAAACAGCATTTTTCTATAAGCTGGAAACTGGTCAAGGTCAAATGCAGGTAAGCTGGTCTAAGTGTGTGACACTTCAGGTTCTTGGTCCTGTCCTCCTCCCGGATGGCTCAGCAAACCAGGCAACCCCACCGAGGGCTGCTGATGCAGGACCTTGGGAGGGCTCCCCCAGGGCTGGATCAGGCTAACTACAGTGTCAAGCAGCCCGCCTGTCTCAAGACGCTCCAGCCAGCAGAGAAAACAATCACATTTAGTTAAGTGGCCCCACCATCTAAGGAAGAGCAGGGTTCACGGAAGCCCACTATTTTCAACAGTGGGGAGGGAATGAGGGGTAGGTTTTGGAAGTGTGTTAATGAGAGGGTGGGGTGTCACGCCCTGGCCCTGGCCTCTAGAGTTCCACTCTGGGATCTTGTGGCTGTTACAGGGACACAAGAGGTCCCGGGATTATTAGATGCAATTTGCAGGCCCACCTGGCTCACCCAACCCCAGTCCACACCTTCACAGAAGGGACTACAGTGGTCACTTACCTGCCTCACACAGGCTGGGAGGGCTTGCCTTAGGTCCTTGGCACTGAGGTGCATGTTCTGTAAATGTCAAGGTATTATGTTTCATTATAATAATAAAAGAGAACTTGAAAACAAGCACATTTTCTTGAGCTGTAAATGCCTATCGAGGACTAACAGAAGGTCGAGATTGGCCATGAATACTGGGTAACGCTGAAGCTGCGCGATGCGTCTGTTACTCTGCTCTCTATTTCATGACAAAACTTTCTATCGTCAGAGGCAGTGTGCAGACACTGAATAAGCAGAACCAGGTAAACAATGGTATGAATCTCATTTATTTAAAACAGTATTTCTCACCTTTCTCAAATTGAAGACTGCAAAAAATAAAAGCAGTGCTTTATTGAGTTGTCATTAACCCTTGGAGCAGTGCTGCTGCGTGTCCACACTCCATGACCCCTGTGCCCGGGAAACCTTGGCTAGCACATGCCAAATCTGTCCCACCTCACTTTACAAAACAGTCCTGAAGCTTAATCAAATAAAGCTATTGTACACGACATTTACATTAGAAAAAGATAGCTGGATGTAGGAAAGCCAGGTGTGGTGTTCCCTTTAAGTAAAGTTGGCTCCACAGTTGGGGCATCTTCGCTTCCTCAAGGCAAAACAGCAGATGAACCCGAAGGGGAACAAGACGATGGCCAGGAAGATGCCCAGGAAGGTGAAGGAGTCCTCCAGAACCCCGACTCTGTGGAGAGAGAGAGGGGGCGCTGGGGTTAGGGCCTTCGGCGGAGCCCTGACCCAGAGGCCCCTCCCCACCTGGGGACGCCCCCCCCACCCACCACGAGGACGTCCGACAGCCGCCGACGCCACGGCCCCCCCCCCCCCCCCACGGTAGGCTTCACCTCTCCAGCAATAAACGCATCGGCCTTGAGAGCCACCAGAACTGTCTGCACGTGCCCACTTACCGAGGGCAAGCAACTACTGCTAGTCACCACATGGAACGCGTGATGAGGGGAAGATGAAGTCACCTGAAGGTACCATCACTCACTCATAAAGGCAAGAACGTTCAGTTGCCTTATAACCTGCCACGTGTTTCCTCTTACAAAAGGAAGAAGCAGCAAATGCTAACTTCTGTAAAAATTCTTGCATCTCTGAAAATACCAAGGAAACCACATCATTTTAGAGTTGAAAAGTTTTAGATTTATTTTTCCATTCCCTAGAGAGAAATTCCAAAGAAGTGATAGTTTGGAAGTTTGATTTTTATTGTTTGCGGGGAGGGGGACACAGGACAGATTTCAGTGAAGGACTAAAGTCAGCCATGTTCGTACAAATGTCTGGAAGGCCGTGTATCTTGAGAAATTTCATCTCAAAGCTTCCTCTTCAGAAAAAAGTCAAGTTGACCTTCCATGTGCATAATACATAATACCTAAGACATCGAGGGGCCAGCACCCAAATCAGGCCAATGGCTTAGTCACCACTCAGATTCAAGGGTCGTTTTTAAAAGGCCCCAAAGGTGGGAGGCAGGAGCCATGTGCTCAGCTCTGCCACTGCTCCTTAGGCTACTTCTAGAAATTCTGGACACAGAATTGAAATTAAAGAGAACTCCAATAGCCAGCTTAGCCCTAATGAGAAATGCTTCACACCCACCAGACAGCCCCAGGAGCCAGGAAAGCCAGTGGGAACTAGGTCCTCCCAGGTGGCCGGGGTGCCCGGGGCCACTCCAGCCCTCGACCACCACGCTGTGAGCTGAGGGCCTGTGGTGGGCGAGGCACTCCGCCAGAACAAAAGCGCCAAATCACGCCCGGCTGAGGACGGCGAAGGGAGAAATGGCAGAGGGGTTCAGGGAGGGCCTCCAGGAGGTGACACGTGAAGGGCTTGGCGGAGGCATGGGACGGGTCTGGCCTGCTGCTGGAAACGGGAAACGCTCCGTGAACGTGCCTTCGCAATGCTGAAGGAGGGACCACGTCACCCCCCACCCCATTCCCACACCTGCCCCCATTCATCCCACCTCCCTCGGTCTTCCTGAAGCCACTGTCACTGTCCACGCCTCAGCCCCATCGTCTTCAAATACTGCTAGGGAGCCTTTATGCCCACAGGGTTCTGGAAGCAGCTGCTCCTCGTTCTGCCACCTTGTGTGGAGAGGAAGGTGCAGCTTAATAAACGAGAGAGCAAACAAGTGTCGAGCCGAAGCGCCAAAACAGAGGGTGTCCTCAACTCAAGATGCCAAAGCTGCTGCTGCCGCCCCTTCTCAGGAAGTCACGGCCCATGTGGGGACACTACTGCTCACGGCATCCTGACCCCCAGGCCGGCGCCCACGCACTGACCTGAGCAGGATCCGGCACCGGCACACACACCCCAGCCCTGCAGAGCGGGCGCCAGGCCAAGCTCCAGGAATGAAAGCGGGACCTGCTCCCTGCTTCCTGCTTCGCGGGGATGGTGAAAACAGACCAGGCTAAGAGGAAGTCTGGTTCTCAACTCCCTTCAGAAAAAGTCAAACCCAATGCCCACCCCCCTCCTCCCACTCTAAATACACCTAAAGGACAGTACGTTCTAGCAGCAGTTTCCAAGGGGCTCATCCTGAAACACCAGTCCCCCTGATAACCCTGCAGAAAAGAAAAGGGGGGAGTCTTTGGCCAATTTTGGAAAACTGCCTCTTTCACTCTCCTGGAGTCACAATGCATGAGTGTAGGAAAGGCAGTGACAAGTCCTGCAGTAAAGACACCTGCAGAACTTTGTTTCACCAGTGTTTCCCAGACTCACTGGCACTGCCCGTTGTGCATGCGCGCTGACCAGCGGGAGTGGGCACAGGCGACACCCAAAGGAGGGGAGAGCTAATTGGGAGGCCTCAACTGCTGTCAGCAGCGTCACCGTTTCTTGTATAGACTTCTACAAAAGTCCTGTAACAGGAGCCCCGCTCTAAGTCCCACAAAGGCTGTCAGGTCATGCTGGTCCTCAGCCTGCCCGTGAGAGCCAGGTCACACCTGCCCCAGCTTCAGGGCCCTCAGACCAGGTGTCAGGGCGCACGGCATGAGACCCAGCTGAAAAAGCACCTGAGGCCACCCTGCCGAAGTAAGAGGTGGGGGCTTCAGGAAGGCCCCGAGCCACCGGCTGTGTCCCCACACACAGGTGGGCGTGACAGGCTGGAAACAGCCCTGCTCGTCCATGGTCATGGCCAACAGCTACAACTACTGATGCCAATCAGGCCACTTCCGCAGCAGCTGGAGGTGACCTTGGACCACTCCGGGAGCTATGGCCCCGCCCAGGCTCTACTCCGGCTTCCTCCTGGGTCTACACCACTGTTCTACCTAGAGCCAAAACCCTGAAAACCTCATCGGTTTGCATGTTTGGTTAGAATGTCCGAGGAAAAGGCAGAGGGCACAAGGGAACCCCACACCCCACAGCTGACTCACCTGCCCTAGCTGAGAACCTTCTAGAGAAGCCCAACCTCTAAAGGGGTTACCAGGGTACCTGGCCCACATCCCCTGCAGGGGCCAAGGAGGCTCGCGGACAGTGACCACCCGGCTGAGCACCTGCCGGGGCTGGACACTCCACATTATTCCACTTCAGGATCAAAGCTGTTAGGAGACAGAGCCTAGAACCCAGTGCGTCTGCTCAAAGACTTCAGAGATGCCCGGGAGGAGGTTGGGGCCGGGGCAGGTCCTGTCCTGCCGCCCTCAGTGCCCTGGAGGGAGTGTGCGAGCACCCAGCACCCCCCCACTGGAGAAGCCGTGGAGCGGAGCAGTCTCCCTGCAGTGGAGATGCCTGGAGACGGAGGCCTTCCCTGGGCCGCACAGTGTACCTGTCCACGTGAATTGTCCCGGCTGTGGGTTGCTGCTGTCCTCTGGGGTCCAACGTCAAAGGGCGGCAGTCCCCACCTGCCTCTTCCCTAATTCTCCAACTAGACCCCAATGCTGGTCTACACTGACTAAAGCTGGTGCAAGTGGAGGAAAGCTGGTTACTCTCTCATCCGGGCCCCCATGGCCATGAGGCCGGGAGACTGGCCCCACCTGAGCACTGAGAGTCCCAGCAGTGGCCAGACCAGCCCCGGGAGGCCCAGCATCTCAGCCTCCAGAGCTACTCTGGGAACTTAAAAGGCAGGCAGAGCAAAAGGCAGCCCGGGCTGACCCGGTCCACCTCGCGTCCCAGGCACGAGGAGCACCCTCCTCCCTCCCCACACCTGCAGTGCTTGCTGCCCAGGTCCGGCCCTTACTGCAGCCAGAGCAGAGTTGGCAGCTGGGCCCCCCAAGTCAGGAGTACGGGTCTGATACCTGCCAGACCCCTGCGCCCCCTCCCCAGCCCTGCCCACGCAGAGCAGAGCCCCCAGCTGGCTCTTAAAAAGATGGCCGGGCCAGGCCACCAGGCCACCGTGTCTCCAGGGAGAGAGAGGGCCTGAGGGGGCTGCGCAAAATCTTGTCCCTGCCGGCAAGTCTGTGATCCAGACCCAGACCAGCTTCCACTGAGAGCGACCACCCGGCCCAGCACACTGCTTCCGCGGACGAGGGACAGGAAAACAGCACCTGCCCACTCAGCGGGAGCCTCCGAGCAGGGGGTCAGTCAGTCCTCAGGCGCCACCCCTGCCACCCCAAGAACCTACAGCTCATACCCACAATTCAAAATGCCAAAAGGCTCTGAAAGCAGAACTTTTTTATAAGTTTGTAGCAAACTCACCTGGTAGCCACATATGACCTGATGTGTGGCCACTTGTAGTCTTAACTTATCCACTTAATGTATTTATTTGTGTCTTACTGTAAAAATATTAACGTTTTGACTAGGATTACTGCCCCAGACCTCAAAGGCAGTATTGGCATAATTTACAATTTTTTTAAATCCAAAATCTTCTCAATTGAGAGATTCAACTTGGTCTCTAGGCCAATCATGACTCGGGAACAGAGCAGCCCATCCCTGTGCGGGTCCCTGCCTCCTGCTGGCCCCTCCCACAGGCCTCACACTCCCCCGCCCCCTCTCCAAAGCCCCGGAAGAACCCAGTCAGTTCAGGATGAGTTCCACTCTTTATCAACCGGCTCAGAACCCAAACTACTAAGGGGCTCCAGCTGTGGCTGGAAGGGCCCTCCCTGATTCCTGAGCGACAGGTAGGGGGATGGGGGTCAGCGAAGGATATGGAAGCTGGAGAAGGTAGGGAACTGATTCTGAAAATGCTTATTTACCTCCTGATGCCAACCTTATGGAGAAAGCGGCCAGTCGATTCCACTGGCATCTGACTGCCCAGGGACCGGCTTGGGTGGGGCTCCAGGATGAGAAGATGGGAAAGGCCCTGCAGCCCACAGGCCCCGAGAGCATCCCAAGGCTGGGTACCCGACCAGTGAGAACCTCACCCTCGCCACCTCCTGTATTCCTCACAGCAACCCCCACGCACGTACCATCACTGCCCCCCTTCCCGGAAACTGGAGAGCCTTGTTCAGGAAATGAGTGGCGTGGCGGGGAATAATCCAGACTTCACCCAGAAGGGAGGAACCACCCTCTGAGCAACCCCCTCCCCACAAGGGCCAGTAAGTGCCACATGCTCCAGCAGTCCTCTTGGCTCATGCCCAATGACTCATGTCTGCTGAACAGAGGCTGGCCTCAAGCAGGATCCAGCCCTGGGAGCAACCCCCGGACCAGCCCTCACTGGAAGGACGAGCCTCTTCAGGAAGAGGGAGCCGAGGACTTCCTCCTGGGGGCCCCAAAGCACCCAGTCAGCCCCCTTCAGCGACCGGGTCATACCTCACCCCCTCACGCAGTGCATCTGCCCCGCCTCCGGTTGTCCCAGGGTCTTCACTTCGAACGGGCCTCCAATGGAGGTGAGGCGAGCCACCTCGTCAGGGGCAGTTTTCACGACGCCCACAGGACCACTGACCACTCCAGGGACAATTCTGAACAAGCCTGATCACCAAGCAGCCTCAAGCCTCCCCGAGCAGAAGACGAGAGGCCTGGCCAGGGCAGGTGCTAGAGGCCTTCTGTCACACCCCACGCCTGCAGCAGAGCTGAGCCCAAGGTCAGAGACTCCGGGAGGCTCCAAGGCGGCAGGGCCTGCCCAAGACACACTGTGGACCACCCAGGTTCAGTCCTGCGACAGCCAGGCTGAGGAGGCCACAAGCGCTGCCTGGAGGCCAGCGGGTGACAGCCAGCTCTGGGCCCCCACAGGTGGCACACCCTGCCCAGCGTGGCTCAGCGCCCGAGTCCTGGCTCATCTGTCTGCTGCTCCCCCTCAGGCCGGGAAGCCCGCAGCCTGTGAATGTGGGCAGGGCCCATCCTGGCAGCCTGTTTTCCAGCCAGCCCAGGCACATCCACCTCCCCAGGGCAAGGGTGGCACCCCAGCTTCGAGGGCACAGAGGGCAGGAGGAGCTGGTGCCCCGCTGACAGGGAGCAGCCCCTCCTGTGCCCACCCACGGCCCGCCGTCCAGAAGCCCAAGGCTCTGTCACAGGCCCCTACTCTCATGACCCCTCCACACACTCCACCTTGTCACCCCATGCCCTAGGTCATGCCCTTGTGGCCTGTCTCTACCCCCAGGGGCTCTCCCAGGGTCCAGCAGCTTCCACACAGACCATCCAACGCCACATCCTGGAGTGTATAACCCTGATGTCTGGGCAGCATCTGACCTTGACAGTTCTTCCCTGAGCCCCTCTCTTGCTTTCCAAGACCCGCTCGTTCCTGGACTTCCTCCTGCCTCTCTGGTCAGCCCCGAAACCAAACATCCAGTGACACCCAGCCAGCGCTGGCGGGGAGCCCAGGCCAGGCCAGGCCCTGTGCCTGCCGCTTTACACACCTTCCAGCCTCGGACCTGTGCTGCCCAGGGCGCCTTGTCCACAGGCCGCCCACTGCAGCCCAGGGCACACCCGGCCACGCCCACCCGGGCTCCCCGGCCACAGGTGCTGCCACCCCAGCCTGCATCTAGAGACAGCCCACACCCCCAGGGAAGACCAGCGTCCAAGAGGCCTGGGGGGCCTGGCGGGAGCCCCGTGTGGCCAAGGTGGTGCTTGGTCCACAGAGGCGGCAGGCAGGCCAGGGGTGAAGTGAGGAGCATGCTCGCTCATCTGTCAGGGTCGAAAGAAAGGCTCCTGTAGCCAGCTAAAAAGGGATGATGGAGTCAGGCTGCTTAAGGGAAGGCTCAGACGATGGCAAAGTGACAAGTGACAGAGGCCTCTCAGGTCTGGCCTCAGAGGGAATCACAGACGTGTGACTTCGGCAAATTCCTGCCAAGCTACCAGGGAGGGAAGGGGACAGAGCCTGGCAGGGATGCAAAGGGAGGAAATGTGGTCACATGAGCAGTGGCCTGTCTCCTGACCCTACGACGCCAGACAGACAGAGACCACACTGGACTGTGCCCAGGGGAACCTCTCCGTTTTCCCCAGAGAGGAGCCACCCCGGGGACCACGCACCACTCCCCAGACCACAGCAGAGCGTCCCTGGAGCGCCGGCCTCACCCTCCCTCCGGCTGCCCATCTCGTTGCCGCCCCCAGCCCGCTGCCTGGGCGCCGTGCCCCACATGCCACCAGGACAGTCACAGGCCTCTCGGGGCCAAGGGGCCACCTGCTCTCCAGCAGTGGAAGACGCTGCGAGCACAGGGCGGGGCAGGGACCCTCGTGCGTGAAGGACCCAAGTGCTCGGAGGGCCCTCAGCGCTGGCCCCCGTCCTTCGCAACCCACAGACAGGAGGGACCACGGGAGAGCATGCTGCAGGTGGAGTCAGAACGTTTGGTCCCAACTCGGTCCCCCAAACTTGTTCTCAGAGCCGCCCCCCTCACTGCCTGCCACCCACCACCCAGAGGCCGCAAGCATGGGGATCCCCACGGAAGAGGGAAGAAGCCTCTTCCCAAATGTGGGTGCCGACCCCCTCGGCCTCCAGACAGCCCCAAGCCCCTCCCCAGAGAAGCAGAGCACAGCCTGACCTTGATCCAGATTCTGTATGACTGGGGCCGCGGGGCCCCGGTTAGCAGAAGCCACAGGCCTCCGAAATGACACAGCTCCCACCCTAGGGAAAGACAGAGATCAGGAACAGGCTCCCCACGGAAGCGCCAGAGCCCGGGGCTACCTCAGCCTCCGCTGGCCAAGAGCCTCGCAGCCCAGCCCATCAGATGCCCCCACTTCCCAGACAACGAAACAGGATCCGAACCCAGCTCCTCCAGCAGGCGGGACACCGGCTGGGACATCCTGACACCCCCCCCCTTAAACTGGGGGGCTCACTCAAAGACTCCTCCCCACAAAGAACATGCCCTTGAAATCCTCCGGCTGGGCTAAGTGGGGACAGAGGCCCGTGCACCCAGCAGGGCTCTGAGCACCCAGGACCAGCCTCAAGGCAAAATACAGCCGGTTTCCCGCCACCCACCTCCTCGGACAACTTCCCAGAAGGATTCCCAGCGGCTCTCTCCACCGGGACCAAACCCTGAGCCTTGCCCCACCCAGCAGCATATGGCCAGCCTGCCAGTCCATGCCCCCTCTCCTCCAAGCCCACCCACCTGCCTTCGAACCCTCACAGCCCTGCCGCCCCAGGGGCCGCATGGAAAGTGGCCTTCAGGAGAGGCCCGTTGTGTGCCCTCCCTGCCCTCCCCCTTCACATTCTCCAAAGGCCAACGTTTCACCAGCTGTGTCAGAAGAGACACCCGTTTTGGGCTTTGCAAATGGGGTCCCCTGGCCAGCGCGCAGCCCACGGGCTCTCCCCAGCCCACAGCCCCCTTTACTAGGCACGGGGTTGGCTCCGGGGGTCCAGCCTCCTGCCCGCATCTCCAGGATGCCCTCCCTCTTCCCAAGCCCTCGTCTCCCACACCTTTGCCCCGGTGACTCTGAAGTTCTTAACTTCCCTTTGGTCCATCCTGGCCCTTCCCAATACACTTCTGAAAGGAAGCCTAAGCGTAAACTAGAGTTTCTCAATTCCAGCTCGGAGACTGCAACTTCCCCCTCCGAGACACTGAAAACTCAGTCTGAGCCAAGTCGGCTGACTTTCTAAACGGTCTGAGCACTCGAATCCAGCAAGGGCAGGGACCAAGTCTAACCCAAATTTGAATCCTCAGGACCCACACAGAGAAGCGTCTAGCTAACTGCATCTCGGGTCCAATAAAAACAGTCAGAAGATTCTGGAGGCCCCGGTTTGAGGATTTGAAAAATCGCTCCTGCCCCACATGGAGAACCATGGCCCTTCCAGCCTCATCCAGCTAACGGCCCTGCTGGGCATGAAGCAGCCCTTACAGGGGTTGCTCCCCTGGCCTTCTGGAGCCCCAGCTCCTCCAACACACTGGCCCTGTGGATCAGGGCTCTCCTGCCCCTGCACCTCCAACAGCCGCTTCAACCTTTTACCTTCAAGAATCAACCACACAGCAAACTGGAAATCCCAGAACCAGGGACTACAGGCTGTCAGTCCAACAGTTACCATTTCTGCATCCCGCACACTCAGGACTCAATGGCCCGAAAAGCACTCAAGTCCCCAGGAAAGGTAACCCATCCCGTGTGCCCTACAAAACGTGCTCAGACCCAAGGGCGACTGAACCCACTCTCCCTGACACCGCACATCAGCAGCTCGGCCCATGTGAAGCCCGAGCCGCTCCCCCCACATCCTGTCTTAGGAGCTTCTGGGTATGAGCGCTCTTAGAGGCTTTTTGGGGGGCCAGCCCCCAAGGCCTGTGACATACCTGCAGACTGGGCAGCCTCCAACGACAACGATGGAATTGGCAGGGTACCGGGTGACATTTCGACTGTGGATGTTGTAGACCCTGGGGTGGTGGGTGGGTATCCCTGCGGGCAGGAAGGCACATCAGAAGGGGCAGGCAGGAAAACGGGGGGGGGGGGGGGGGGGGGGGGCGGCGCCTGCCCTCCCCCCCCCCCCCACAGAAAACCCCCGTCCTTTCTAAGATCAAGACGACAGCTGCCTCCACTAAGCACCTACTACGGGCTTTATCAGGTGCTAATCTGCAGACGGCACCGCGTTCCCCAAGTTAATTTGAAAACGGGCTGTGATGCCGCCTGGGAACGGCGGGCCCGGGACGCGCGACCCCCAGGCAGGCGGAGGGCCCCGGGGCGGCGCCGGGACTCGGGGACCCGACGGCGGGTTCCCCCCCCTTCCCCCGGCCCCGCCCCCGCCCCTCGGCGCGGCCCCCGCCGCGGCCGGAGAAAACTTGATTTCGGGGTTAAGGGTCGCCCCGGGACTCGGCCCCAAGTTCGCTCCCGGCGCCCCGCCCCCGCCCGCGCCCCCCGCCCACCTGTGACGAGGTAGGGGTAGGGCGGCGGCGGGGGCGCGGTGGGGATGGCGCCGTAGCCGTGCGGGCCGCACGCGAAGTCGCCCTGGCCGGCCTCCAGGGTGTAGGCGGGCGGCCGCTCCTGCAGCAGGGGCTTGTGGTCCATGGCGGGCGGCGCCCCCCGCGCCCGGCCCGGCGCCCGCTCGATCCCGCCCGGCTCTGGCTCCGGCTCCGGCTCGGCCTCGCGGGGTCGCCCGGGCGGCGGCGGCGGCGGGGTGGCCCCTCGCGGAGGCGGAGGCGGCGGCGGGGTGGCCCTCCTCGGAGGCGGTGGTGGCGGCGGCGGCGGCGGGGCGGCCCCTCTCGGCGGCGGCGGGCTTCCCCCCGCGCCTCCCCCGCCAGTCACAAGACCGGTCACGTGGGGCGGCGCCCGGCGGGGGGGCGGGGACAGCGCGGGGCGGGGCCTGGAGGGGGCGTGGTCGGCGCGGGGCGGGGCCCGACGGCGTCTTAAAGGGGCCGAGGCGGCCCAAGTTGTTGGCCGCGGCTCCGCGTGGGTACTCACCTTGCAGCTGCGTCCCTGTATCTCCACCGCGAGGAGGGCCCCCCCAGACACGACGGCCCGGAGACGCCGCCCTGGGGTCGTGACCTTTATGGCCCGCGGACTCCCCTCTCCACCCCAGCGCCAGGGCCGGTCCCACCCATCTCCGACCCTGGCCAGGGGGCATCCGGAGGCTCAAGCCCACCCTTAACGGGGGCGGGCAGGGTCGGCCTGGAGGAGGGTCCTGGAGCGGCGAATCCCCAGGCCGCCCCCGGTCGTCACCGCCCGTGGGTGATGGCGTTGTGAGCGACCCGGCATCCCCATCAGCGCGACGGCCCGGGTCAGTGGAGGCGCAAACCCCTGCAGGAAGGGAGCGTCATGTGAACCGTGCCCGCTCACGCTCAGCTGCTGTTCATTCCCTCGGGGGTTTTCTTGACAAATTATATTAGGTAATTTATAGGGGCCGTGGCCACTGATTACGAATAACTCCCCCGCTGGGGACAACACCCTAAGTAGTGAGCACCCACTGCGTGACAGGCACTGTTGCACCTTTGTGCTTCGGTTTCTTAGCCTCGCAGCAACCCAGGAGGTGCTTTTTCTTTCCCCAGGTTACAGCCCGGGGACTGAGGCTCAGAAGAGGGGAGTGACCGAAACGTGACCGAAACGACCGCAAAGACCTGTCAGGCTCCCTGGCTGACGCATTTTCACTGTCACACGCCAGTGCTTAACGGGTTTGTAATAAAACTTTAAAAAGAAGGTTCTGCAAGCTTAAGGCCCCTTGCATTTGTCACTCCTCTGCACCCTTCCAGGGGCTTCTGTGGCCTTTGCTGTTTCTCGTCCTTTTTCGTGTGACTGCAGTTTGATCTGGCTCGGGGACTATAGCCCCTCTCGGACCCACCTTATTTTTAACTTTTCAGAAGAGACCATCCTATTTCTTTATCACAAGTTTAGCTCCGCAAAACCCATTCCCATCTCCCTTTTATCTGCTGTACTGGTCATGGTCCCAACCACCCGGGGGGGGAAGGCATGGAGGGGCCAGGTAAGGGCCTGGCTAGCATTAGGGAGACAGCCAGGTCAAGAATGGGGACTGGGGCCGGCCCGGTGGCGCAGCAGTTGAGTGTGCACGTTCCGCTTTGGTGTCCCGGGGTTCGCCGGTTCGGATCCTGGGTGCGAACCTGGCACCGCTTGGCAAGCCATGCTGTGGTAGGCGTCCCACATACAAAGCAGAGGAAGATGGGCACAGATGTTAGCTCAGGGCCAGTCTTCCTCAGCAAAAAGAGGGGGATTGGCAGCAGTTAGCTCAGGGCTAATCTTCCTCAAAAAAAAAAAATTGGGGGCTGACCCCGTGGCCGAGTGGTTAAGTTCACGCACTCCGCTGCAGGCGGCCCAGTGTTTCGTTGGTTCGAATCCTGGGCGCGGACATGGCACTGCTCATCAAACCACGCTGAGGCAGCGTCCCACATGCCACAACCAGAAGGACCCACAACGAAGAATATACAACTATGTACTGGGGGGCTTTGGGGAGAAAAAGGAAAAAGTAAAATCTTTAAAAAAAAAAAAAAGAATGGAGACTGTCGGAGGGCCAGGGCCTCAGGGCCAGCAGAGGTCCTAGCCTGCGGTGGAGAGGCCGTGCGCTCCTGGGGGCAGCTGTGAGAGATGGACCATAAGGTGAGTGCAGCTGAAATCAGGCTCATCAAAAACTAGGGTGCAACCCCATGCCCCATCACCCAGTGAGGAGAAGTGGGCTGGGGTCAGGCCTCCTAACCCCTGGGCAGCTGTGGGCACCCATATGGGGCCCGCCGTCCTTCCCCGCCTTGCAAACTGCTAGCATCAGCCACTGGGTGATGTCCTCTCCCATCAGACTAAAGGTAAATTGGCGGAGCTGGCCTGTCAATTTCATGGTTAATTTTCCCTTCCTCACGTGAAGTATTTGGTAATCAAACTCCACAAAATCCATAGCCTCTGGCTCCCTTCTCTTCCAATAATTGATTTCCACCCCAGCAGAGCCCCTAGCTGGGAAATCCGTATTTGTCAATGATAGAATGGGGCTTGGGGATTTCCCAACAACACTTTGATGAGTGTTGCTCACAGACACAAACCCGGTCCTGCCCTTTCATTCAAGCAGCAAGCCCAGTGTGATCTGCTATCCCATCTTCTGCCATGCAAGGCCTGGGGGGACAAAGATGATGGCAGGGGACACCAGACAGGAGCAGTCTGCTAGGGAGCCAGAGAGTAAAACTCGAAATGGCAGTGGGGTGGCGTCTGTGCTGTAAGAGGGTTAGAGGGACCAGTGAGCGCCCCCAGAGTGCCAGGGAGGAAGCCCCACCTGGAAGGCCAACAGTGACTTGGCCCGAGGAACCAGGGGACGAGCCATCCAGGCAGAATGAACTTCGGTCCCAGAGAGCGTGCAGCAGCCCAGTGCATGCCAAGACTCTAAGTCACTTGGTGTGGCCGGAGCCGGGGGAGGGTCTCCAGGAGGCAGCGCCCAGATACTGGAGGTGGGATCACATCCAGTTAAGAGCTTACTGCAGAACTGCACAGAGTTTAAGGATGGAGGTAGGAGCATCAGATTCGCATATTAGTAAAATGACTTTGGCAGCAGTATAAAAAGTAAGGGATGCAGGGCGATCAAGGATCAAGGGACAGCTGCGGAGATGGAGGTGGAGGTGTGAAAGACATTAAGAGCTCATTAAGACTTGATGACCTGGGTGGATATGGAAGACTCAGGATCTCAGCTTTCTGGCTCAGGTGACAGTGGTGCCAGAATCTGGATGTGGACCGGGAGAAGACGACTGGAAGGGAGGGTGGGGATGCTGAGCTTGCACAGGCTGGCTTGGTGCGTGCATATCCAAAGCGACAGCTAACCAAAGGCAGGCACGTGCGCGGAGGTATCTGGAAGGCTTATCCTTTTGATAAAGGTCTGATGATCTCAGTGGCTAACAGCCCTTCACCCACTGACGAGCATTTAGGGAGCACATATTCTGCCCCAGATGCAGTGAAACTGGCGACATCCTGCCTTGTGGAGCCCACACTCTAACAGGGTAGAGGCAGGGTAGGAAAGGGGTAAGTGCTACAGACAGAATGAGCAAGGTCAAGGGCACAGAAAGTGAGGCGGGCAAGGCGGTGCAGTGGTGTGCGATTTTACATCGGTGTTCAGAGTGGGCACATCGAGAAGGCGAGCAGAGTCAGGAAGGAAGTGAGACAGTCCACCTTGAGGCCAGAAGGACCAGCTTGCGTTTTAAGGGGACGGAAAGTAACGGCGTGTTTATAAATTGGTGGGAACAATCAGATGCGGAAGAGGGGGGATGCAGGAGAAAGGGCGGGGGAGAGGAAGGAGGTGAAAGGGGATGGGGGCCAGCGCCGGGCGGGACAGCCCCCCCAGGATCCCAGATGAGTCACCCACAGGAACTCGAGAAGGCAGAGCACATGGGCGCCCGAGCACGTGGGCACTGGACGGAGGGGGCGCTCTCTCCTGACTGCTTCTGTTTTCCATCTGAACAGGAAGCAGGGTCAGCAGCTGAGACCCAGGAGACAAGAGAAAGGGGTGACAGTCACGGAGGAGAATGGGCTATTGCCCAGGCCAGAGAGTCCGGAGCTGACTGCGGGGCAGCGTAAGAGCTGACGTGAGGTTAGTGATGCTGACTTCGAAGTGAGCCCGGGAATAATCTCACCTACGACCTACTTTCTATGGCAGTTCATCCCCGGGGCCATCCCATGGCTTGCGCACCGACATCACCCAGTTGCTTGATGAGGAAACCAAGGCACAGAGAGGGTCCGTAACTTTTCCCACGTCTCCCAACCAGGAAAGGTGGATCTTCAGACCCCAGATCCAGTGCATGACCCTGACCGTCACGCCCCCAGCCTCCACGCCAAGTGCCCAAGAAAAACCAACCACCGTTTGCCGATTTACCAGAAATACATTCTCACTGAAGAAGACTTGGAACATGCCTTTTTGTCTGTGCATCTTTCTCAGATAGCTGAAATCCTGCTTCTAATCCACTTTTATATCATGTATATTTTAAAAAATTTTTAGTATTGCCATTTCCATTTAAAAGTGAGTAAATATGATTTTATTTTTAAACATTGGCACCTGAGCTAACAACTGTTGCCAATCTTCTTTTTTTCTTCTTCTTCTCCCCAAAGCCCCCCAGTACATAGTTGTGTACTCTAGTTGTGAGCGCCTCAGGTTGTGCTATGTGGGACGCCACCTCAGTGTGGCCTGATGAGTGGTGCCATGTCCAAACCGGCGAAACCCTGGGCCGGTGAAGCGGAGCGCACAAACTTAACCTTTGCTCGGCCACAGGGCCAGCCCCAATAAATAGGATTTTAACTGCTATGCGTACATGTTGTCGCTGGGAGCACTCAGCAGGGGACCAGGTCAGGCAGTGGATGTGCTGGGCCCTGCCTGGGGGCTGGGGGAGGTGCCACTGTCCTCCAGACCTTGCCAGCCACCAAGGGCTCTCCTCGGATATAGCCAGAGGAAACCAGAACAGGAATCATGCCCTTTCTGGCAGGCTGTGAGAAGTGCTGATAACCCATCACATGAGCTTCTTGCACATTCAAGAAGCTAGTGTCTCACATGGTTGGGATTGTGGCAAAAAAAAAAAAGGAAGCAAAGATTTCAAAACCCAAGGCTGTAACCAATGACAAGTGCCTGGCTCAGAGAAAGCCCTCGCCAAATATTTGCTGAATATTTGCGAAATGTTTATCTTAGATAAACACTGAGTTTTCAGTTTTATGGTAAGCCTTACAATTCTATTAGGCACATATTTGTAAATATTTTATAAATTAAGCGCATTCGTTTCTACGTGACACAGACCGAAGTTTCATGTTGAGTCACACGGTAAATCTTGTCACAGATAAAATATATATTGCTATATTTGAATGCACAGTATGCCCTTCATTCTCCAAGAGGTGGTCCTCACTGAAGAATTCTGCTCAGTAGACTGCCCTTACTCGTGCAGTGAAACATAGAAAGCATCTCTTTAAGTCAAGATTTTTCTAGCAATTCTCACAAGAACAAAGAGTAAATTCTGGATAGCAAGTTTCTAGCTGAATAAGTTTCCAAGCAGCTGTACTCAAAACCCCTAAAACGCAGTGCCCTGTTAATAGATGTAACTGATGGGTCTGGACTAATAATACGCTAAAACGTGGAAATCAACACATTTGTGGCAACCACGCGCAGAACGAATTTAACGCCTTTCATCTCTGCCATATTCCAAGTGACAGAACGGGATGCTTTTCCAAGACTTGTTGACTGGGGGCAGAGGGAACCCAAGAAAACTTCAGCCGGATTTGGATGTTGAGGGAGGCACGTGGAGGAAGTGAGCTGTGGTGGGAAGCCCTGATCCCCACTTGGCCGGTTCTACAAACTGACTGTGCGACTTGAGCAAGTCCTGTCACCTCTTGAGCCAGCCTTTCTTCCTCCGAGTCTTCAGACATCCTTTCAGCGTTATAACAATGTCTCTTCTCTGGGGATGTTTTTGCCTCATCATCCTCCAGGATGACGGAATCGCCATTTCTAAAAGGGACCGAGAGGGAGGAACCCATACTTGTCACGCTCCTGTTGTGTGTTGGGCACTGTGTCATGATTCATCCTGCATATCAGGGCCATCATACTCATGCCATTACCCCCATTTACAGAGGAGGAAAGAGCCTGTCTCCCCTTGAGTCAGGGCCACGGAACCCCTTGTGGACCAGGAGAGGGTCTTATCTCTGTATCCCCAGGGCCCGGAACACAGTGGGTGCTGGGTAACTGTTGAATTGGACTCAAGGTCACGTGCCCACAATCATGTGGCTCATAATTGAGGATTCGAATCTAGGTCCTTCTGTCTCCAGAATTGAGCTCTGGCCCACAGGCCGTGAAGTGCATCCCCTCTCAGGCTAGAAATAGGTCTGGATCATTCCAGAAGGCCATTTCCAGTTTTAAAAAATCAGGAGTGCCCAGATAGCAGGGAAGATGCCCGTTGAGATGATTGACGCTCTTTGGGATGTCACTCGGCAGTGTCTTGTGACCACGGAGTATCATTCGGGGGAAGTGATGGCCCTCCGAAGCTTTTCTCCCCTCTATCCGTGAAAGTGAATTCAGATATACAGGCAGTATTTCCCTCTGAAACCTGGTACCCATTTCGTTTATGATGGTAGAGAGAAACCGAGGTGAACTTCAAATGAACTTGTTACCATTTGCCAGAGCACTGAATTTGGTGCCAACCAGGCACTTCTTTGGTTGGCGGGAAGCAAATGACCACACCCAAGTTGAGACAGAAAGGTCACTTCCTTAGGTCAGGAAGGGACTTGTGTGACCACGCCCAGATGGGGATTTGTACAAGGCCCTTGCAAGGCCTGTAAGGGTCCCGCCTCTCCTCTCGCCCATTACTCTGTTTGCCCAGCAGTACCCAGAACCCAGTCCTCCCACAGGCCAGGGGAAACCGAGGCTTTGAACTGGTGTGGCATGGAGCCTCAGCTTGTGAAACCAGTGGGCAGAGGACGGGAGTGGCCAGGGGTCCTCGGGAAGAAGAGAGGCCAGCTCTACCGCAGGAAGGCCCCCCACCTCTTCTCCCCGTCCCATCATCCCCTTCTCAGGTCCCTCCATCGTCTCCTCCGGCCAGGCCCACCCGCCCTCCCTCCCTGGCTCCTACCTGCTGCTTGCACTGTGGACATGGCTAACTTCAGCGAGACACCCCTGGGCCGTGGGAGGGAGCCAAGGACAGGGCTGGGAAAAGCCCCCTTACACTCCAGCAGAAGATGGACAGGGGCCGACATGAAGGAGTGATAAAGGAGAAGGCCACGGGGGAGGAGCCATCGCGGGCCGGGAGGCTGGGGAGGAACTGGGCAGGGCGGGGCCTCTGGGGGGCAAGGAATCCAGCCTCACAATCCCGCCTTGCCGCGAAGATTCTCAGGTTCTGAGCCCGGAGTCCTGCCACCAGGAAGAGGCTGCTGGTGGCACCGCCGACCGCATTTCGCCTCTGGGAGCTGGGACCGTCCGGGCAGAAGCCTGGCTAATACCACTGCCAAGGGCATCCTCGATAAAAACATGACTTATGAGAGATCATGACTGTAGAGCCAGCCAGGTGAGGACAAGATGTGACAGGCACCAGAGACAAAGGCCCAGTGTCAGGCTGCTTCCCGTGTCCCCAGAAAGGATCAGCAGAGGCAGGTGGGGTGAGGCTGGTAGCCACCAGTAGGCATGAACGGCCTCCTGCATCCCAAGATCAGGGTCCCCCTCAAGTGAGGCCAGCAGTCATTCGGTCATTTCCCTTACTTTCCTAGGACAAGTCCTTTCTGTGGCTCCAATGTGGACCTAAGCAAAAGGGAAATGTGCTTCTAGGCCTCTGCCAGGAGAATGGGGGTCCCCAGGGGCTGTGCAGAAAACCACTGTCATGGGGCTGACCCAGTGGCACAGCTGTTAAGTGCACACGTTCCGCTTCTCGGCGGCCCGGAGTTCACCGGTTGGGATCCCGGGTGCAGACATGGCACCGCTTGGCAAGCCACGCTGTGGCAGGCGTCCCACATATAAAGTAGAGGAAGATGGGCACGGATGTGAGCTCAGGGCCAGTCTTCCTCAGCAAAAAGAGGAGGATTGGCAGCAGATGTTAGCTCAGGGCTAATCTTCCTCAAAAACAAAAAAAGAAGAAGAAGAAAACCAGTGTCAGGACCCAGAAAAGCAACGGCTGGCAGGAGGGGCCCAGCAGGGTCCCCTCTGTCCGGGACGTTCCTGTGTTCACTGACTGGCAGTACTGGAGGCTGCAGGATGATTTTTGGGAAAACATATCCCCTTCCTCTATCTCTACTTGTGGGAACCAGGCCCCGGACTCTGCCCTTTTTTTAAAAAAGAAAACAGCCTTATTGAGGTGTAATTGTGCGCGCTTTCTTTTAAAGGCTACACAGTAGTCTTTTCCATCTTGTGACTGCTGGTCCCGGCCTGTGTCACCTACAAGCCTCCCTGGGGACTCCCAGCCTCCAGCCTCTCTGCACGCCCCTCACACCGACCATTGGGAGAATCATCCAGAAGAGCCACCGCTTAAACCCTCCAACGGCTCTCCACCGCCCACGGGATCCACTCTGGCACTTCAGCGTGTCCTCCGAGTCCTCCCCTTCCACACAGGCCAGCCTGTCTGTCCTCTGAGTTCCCGCCTCCCTCACTTGGCACATTTTCATGGGAACCTAGTTCACTGGTATTTCTATTGTTTTCGGAGCCATCCTCCTCCCCAGCTGGAGAGACGGCAAGGTGAGGGGTAGGGAGGGCCCCCCACAGCTTTCTGACTCCAGGAAGACAGGCTGTCTGGGTTCCAGTCCTGCATTTCCTTGACCTACTAACCAGGAGCCCACTGTGACTCAGTTTCCTCATCTGTAAAATGGGGCAATAACTGCACCTCCTTGGTTGGATTTTTGTGGGTGGTGTGACAGGCGGGTGTGGGGCACTGAGTGAGCGTCCGGCAGCGCTGTGTGGTTACTGCTTCTGAGCGCTAGGTGCTGCCTGGGGACCCTGCACGTGGCGTCAGCACATCAGGCGTTTACATCAGGACATGACAGTCCGCCTGCCCCTCCCCGCCAGGGATCACGCGGAAGGGGTTACAGTGGATCTTGCCGTCTTTTCACGTTAATTACATGTATATGTTATTTACTGGGTTGACTTTTTCCCCACGTGGGATCCCACTCCCAGGTTTTGTTGTGCAATTTGCTTTTCCCACGTGGAGAGCTTTGCAGGCCCATCAAGATCCCCGTGACCTCTGTCCTCTGTCTTATTACAACATATGGCCCTGTTGGTTGGAAAGCCAGGCCCTCCGCTCAGATTCCAGAACCCGGATCCCTTTCCCTTACTGATTTGGTTCCTAACTGTCCCCCAAGCGTCTGGCACGGAGAGACGTCTCCACTCCCCCTACTTTGTTTAATGCTCCATTTAAGCTCTTAGGTCTAATGACCCAAATTTTACCAATCTTTCCCTTTTTTTGCAAGTCTACACCACGATTACAAATATGTTAAAGTAATTCTCTTAAGTAACTAAACTTGCAGCTATAAATATGGTGCAATATTTTTGAATATTGCAAACACCTTAGAGAGCAAATCAAGCATATGCTAATGGAATGACTACATAACCAATTTCTTACCCTAAACATCTACATCGTGGATTCAACCAACGTCTTCATTATGTCCTTGAATTTTTTTAAAAAATACACCTTTTGGGTTATAGCTATATTTATTTTGATATTTTTCCAGGGTTGAAGGCCCCAGAGAAAAAGATGACCATCCCTAACCAGCCGAGTTAAGGCACTGCGGTTCGCGATGGGCTGACCCTTGCCTGGGGCCGGATCTAGATTGTTCTTCCCAAGGCAATTCAGACCAGGCTACAGGTCATCAGATTAAAGTTGCTTTTTATAAGTAAGTGTCATTTGCCGTATCAATCAGATCTGGAAAGCTCAAACTCTTCACTTAGGTTTTGGTTCTTTCCTAAAACTATGCATTTTTAAAATCATGCTTGGTGGCATTACATGACCCATCTTCGGGTTTTTATGACCTATGAACCTCATCCTGTCCTTATGAAATAGTGACTTGATCTGTTAGCATTGTTAAAAATGTATGTTTGCCTTATCGGTATTCTATAAAAATTAGCAAGGCCATCGAGAAATTCCATCGCCAAGAAATGAAGGACGGAACCTAGTGGTTGTGTCATCTCTTTAGGACATTTGGGTGATGTATCATCCATCTGGGAACACACCGCTGGTCCCGCCCTTTACCTGGCTTTAGTGTGTGAGCACCGGGCCTGGCACCTCCTGGTTCTCATGAGTAACCACGGTGCTGGCAGTTCCTGCTTTTTCTGGGGCCATTGGCTTTGTTCCTTGGTCCCAAGCATTTCCCTGTTTCATCTTAAACAGACAGAGACAAGTGTGCAGCATCACTTGATCATTAGGGGGAAAAACAACATGCCCACATTAGCGATCTCTGCTAGATTAGTTTTCCCTGCCGCATGATGAATACCACCAAGTTAGCAGCTCCAGACAGCGCACAGTGATTACCACCCGGTTTCCGTGGGTCAAGAGTCTGGGCACGCCTTAGCTGGTCTTCTGCTCAGATGTGAGCAATCCATGTGTGAGCCAGGCTGCGTTCTCATCTGGAAGCAGCAGTAGGGAAGAATCCGCCACCAGTCCCATTCGAGTCGTCGGCAGGTTTCATTTCCTCGCAGCTTCTTGCTGGTTATTGGCCGCCCTCAGATCCTAGAGGCCCCAAGTCCCCTGCCACGTGGCCCTCCCCAGAGGCCCTTCACAACACGGCTGTTTGCTCCTGCGAGGTCAGCAGGAGAGTTCCCAGCCTCAGAATGGGCCAAGTGCCTCTTAAAGGCTTTTACCTAATTCCACCAAGCTGACCCAGGATAATCTCCCTTTTGATTAACTCAGAATCAACTGATTTGGGACCTTAATTATGTCTGCAAAATCCTTTCCTCTTTGCACTATTCTACTAGCCAGAAGGAAGTCGTAGGTCAGTCAACAATCAAGGCAGGGGGTTATACCAGGAACAGAGATCGTGGGGGCCACCCTCGGGTCTGTCTGCCACGTTCACTTAATGAAATCAGTGCCAACAAAGTACAGTCTGTTACTCACCCCTCGTCTGCACTTACAACTACCCTCGTGTGCGCTTCTTAGAAACGCATCTCAGGAGTTTCGTTATGACTCATAGCTTTGCCGCAGCCCCAGAGGACCTCTCCCTTGGGGCGCTCTGAGCTCATCTACCACTCAGCCTCCCATCCCCGGGCTCCAGCCTCCCTGGCCTCCCGGCTGGTCCTGGCCCTTTGCACTCGTCGTTCCCTTTGTCCACTTCACTCTTTGGGAGAGACCCGTGTCCTCACGCCACTTTATTCAGGCCTCTGCTGACGTGTCGCCTCATCAGAGAAATCCTCAAAGCGCTCAGAGAGGCAGTCGGGATTCGGGATGCAAGCACAGGCTCTGGGGCCGACGGCCTGCACCCTGAATCCCAGCTGCCTCCTTCCCAGCCGTGGGACCTCCCACACCCCACCGTCATCCTTGGCCAGGTGAGGACTTGACTTCACTGGGCTTTCACAGCCGCCTGGGTCACGCACAGCCTCGTCCAACTCACTCCTTTCTATCTGGGAAGAAAAGGTGCCTCTCGCGTGGTTTCAGGGTGGGATTGCCGTCCTTCTCGGTGGTCCAGAGGCCCTGGGCAGGGATCCCACGCTGCCCCCGGTCCCTTCTCTGACCCTTTTTGCTTTCTGGTGAAATTTCCTTTATGAAGTTTTACTTAATTTTACTGTCTTTGGATCAGTAGACATTTTTCTTTGGCTGCCTTTAGAAGCACCCCCAAAGCTGAAGCAAATTCTCTCTCCCTCCCTCCCCGCTTCCTCTCTGCACCCCTATCTCTTGCCCTACTTTCTCAAGATCACCCACTCCCTGCCCCATCTCGGGCCATTCTCCAGCATTTATCCAGTACTGACAACGCTGAAAGAACTATACCAGGCACCAAAGTAGCTTGCCAAACC
Organism: Equus quagga; assembly: GCF_021613505.1. Lineage (NCBI taxonomy): Eukaryota > Metazoa > Chordata > Mammalia > Perissodactyla > Equidae > Equus > Equus quagga. Next base: position 34,737,290 of record NC_060273.1, on the reverse strand, counting down.
ATCCTGAAATTCACACCCCTAAAGCTTCCTTTAACTGGCGATCTTTATCATTTAGGGAGAAAGAAGACTGGCAATAACTGTCAAATGTAAATTGGGAAAAGAGATCTCGCATGGAGCACTTCACCCCTAAAACACCTACTCGGAAACGCAATGGGAGGCCAGAAAGAGGAATTCAGGCATTTTAAAGACATTACATTAAAGGTAGCAGTAAGATCCAGCTGATGTTTTTCAGAGATTAGACCACGAGCCCATTGACAACAGGAGCCTGGAGTATTTCTTTTTGTGCTCCTTGTAGCTATACCACCCTCACCCTGCTGATTATTGGCTTGAAAGTAACTGAAGGGCTGCCATTGGGACTTCTCTTGTGTGGGGTGAGCTCAGAAGCTTCCAGCACAGCAGTGCGAGCTTTCCATTCATGAGGGATCTGACCCTAGCAACTATGCAAGGGGGTCAGGACACTGCCACTGGTTACTGGTGTTCACCACCCATCTCAGTCCCCAGGTCCAAAGCAAGACAGAAGGGACAGTAGAAACTCATGTCGTCCCAGCCCTGCCACTGACTGGCTCTAAGGAACAACGACTGGAATTTTGACTGTTCAGAGTGTGAACTCCCTTCTGTCACCTGGGAATTCTGGGAGTCTTGGTAGGGACCCTAAAAGGTGAGATCCTTGCTCTGTCAAACCCCCAGTCCCTAAGACATGGGCAAAGGACTGGGTGTTGGCCCACTGGAGCGTAGGACTTCGGGTCTGCAGTGAGTGACAAAAAGAACAGACAGATTGGAACGCGTTCCACCTGTGGCAGCAGCACCCAGCATCCGGGGTCCAGAGCTGAGTGGAGACGGTGGCAATGAGGCGATGCCCAACAGCATCATTGCCCACATCCTGATCAGGCTGTTGCTATGGCAACAACTGAGCTGTGGTTCTGGCTCTCAGGTACCCTCGGCTCTTGCCTGTTTTCTCAGCCTGGCTTTCCAGACTTCTGTTGATTCTATAAGCTACACAACACCCGTGGCCATGGATTCCCTTTCGTGTTTTGGTTTGCTCCCCAAGACTTCTGACTAGCTGTGCGAACACTGGCAAATTACTTTCTTTCCCTGTACCTTAGCACTCTGTCATGGCGGGCTGGGTAACAGCTACTGGCACTGCCCGAACATGGAGAAGACTCTTCTGGAAAGAGGAAGAGAAACTCCCGCAAAAAATGTGGTCGACTTGGTCTCAACTTTTTGAGAATGAAAATGAAATGAATGTCTATTTATAATATTTATTAATTTGGTTTTATGTACATAATTCAAATCACATTTTATATGAAAATATTATCTTTAGAAAGTGTTCTTTGCCCTTACTTTTCTGGAAATGACTTTACTTAAACTTCTCTCCGTCTTTGACATTGGTGTCACTGTCACCCCAGAGCCCGCTCTGTGCCTCAGACAGATTTCCAGGGCACATAATCTTATCTTTTTTCTGGATTGTTTGAGATATGGCGTTCTAAAAAATCATGTGAGATGCCACTGCTGTTATCCCATTCATGCAAAACTAAGACAGTTGCTTTTACCATATGTTCTTTTTAAAAACCTTTTTCAATTGTAAAATGCACAGAGAAAAGTGTATAAGACGTAAACGTTGTGAATTATTATAATTCAGAACTTATGGAACCACCATCCAGGTCAAGAACTGAAACATTGGCAGCAATCCCAAAGCCTTAGTCTGTCCCTTTGGTGCCCAAAGGCATCCACATCCTGGTTGTTATGGTGACATTATGGTAATCACTTACTTGTCTTTATACTTTTACCACTAAACACACATCCTTAAACATTGTAATTGAGTTCTGCCTATTTTTGAATTTCACGTATAAAAGGGGTCATATATACTCTTTCGGATCTGGCTTTTTTCGCTCGGCCTATGTTCAAGATTCATCCATGTTGTTACATTTCGGTGTACTTCAACTTTTGTTACCAATAATATTCCATTTTATGACGATACCACATTTATTTATCCATTCCACTGCTGGACCCCTGGGGCCGTTACAGACAGTGCTGCTGATAATGATCTCGTGTGGGTCCCTGGTGTGTATATTATTTCAGGCATTGTTGACCCCAGGGCAGCCCTGTTAGATTGATTTCCCCAGTGAGGCCCCACTTGCACCTCCCCTTAGCCTATCTGGGAGGCCTCTCTTTGTAGGTTTAATTTTCGTTCCCCCACTCACTGCTGAGGTTGAGCACGTTTCCCTAAGTTTATTGGCCATTTGTCTTTCCTCTTTTTTCTCAAGTGTCTATGCAAGTTCTCTGCCTTTTTTCAATTTAGATGTTCATCTTTTTGTTACTGATGGGCAGGAGTTCTCTCTCTATTCTGGATCCTAGCCCTCTGTTGGTGCGCGTGTTGCCGAATTCTTCTCCTGCTCTGTGGCTCGCCTTTTTACCCACTTCACGGTGTCTTGATAAAGAGAAGTTCTTAAGTATTAAGGTAGTCGAATGTATCAATCTTTTCCTTTACAGTTGGTGCTTTTTACGTTTTTTTTTTTTTGTAGAAATCCTTCCTTATCTCAAATATTTAGGATGTTATCTTCAAGAAGGGAAGGTTCATTTTGTCTTTCACATTTAGATCTGTAACTAGAGTGGCCCTACGTCTAGGGTTATGCCTCTGGTCCTAGCATCTCTTCTTTAACTCCTAAAAGAGTCTGTTACATTTCCTCAAGCTTTTCTTCTTGCAAAAAGTTAGCAGCACTTCTTCATTAATTCTGTTTCCGGCCATTGTAGATTCCTGGCTTTTGGAGAGGAGCGGAAAAGCATAGCAGAATGTTGTGGAAGAGCTGGATCTGGGCCCAGCTTTCACCCCTACTGGCCGGGTGGCCTCCCTCTCAGGGCCCTGCCTGCCTGGGAGAGCTGTGGTGAGGTCAGCAGAGCGAGGCCAGGAACCGCTTCCTCAGTCCCTACCCAGCGGGTCCCACCTGTGGCGGCAGTCGGCGGAGCCCCACTCCTGCACTAGAAAGAGGGCTGATGGGGTTTGGGATAGGCAACGTCACCCTGGAGTAGGTTAATCATGAACTTCCTTTGTGTAAATGATTGTAAAACACAATGAAAGACATTTTAGGTGCAATCAGTTTGTCAGACAAATTCTATTTCTGGAGTCAAATAAACAGGATGCTCCTTTTACATACAGGTACGAGGCAGATGATGCCACTAGAGTTGATTGCCATTAGAAGCTCCTCAAACGACTGTCAACCAGTGGCTGTCACGTGGTGCGGTGCAGAACGATGCATAAAGCCAGTGGAAGGTGGTCCAGCCTGACAAGCTTCCGGCCCACCAGATAAATATAGAGACCACGTGCCTCGTGGTACGTACATGTCACGGACTGACAGTGCGAGTTTCATTTTGCCTCCTGGAACTTAGTTTATGTTAAGTAGCTTAACCTGGGCTTTCTTTCAGTCTCCTCCTGACCCTTGTACTTTGTCGTTGGTGCTGCTGAGTCAGTCTGACTCCTCGTGACCCTGTGCACAGCAGAGCGGAATCCTGCCCGGTCTTTTTGCACCACCCTCTCACCTTCCGGCGCTATGTCAGACAATGTTCCGCTGCTATTCATAGGGGTTTCATGGCCAATACTTGGGGAGTGGGTGGCCAGGTCTTTCTTCCTAGTCCATCTTAGTCTGGAAACTCTGCTGAAACCTGTCTGTCCACCATGGGTGACCCTGCTGGTATTTGAAATACCGATGGCATAGCTTTCAGCATCACAGCAACACGCTGCTGTCACAGCATTACAGACAGATGGGTGGCGTGGTTCCCTAACTGGGAAACGAACACTGGGCTACAGTGGTGAGGGCGCCGAATCTTAACCACTATCCAGTGGTTGGCTCCTTGTACTTTCCCACTAACCTTCTCAGTTCGCCTCCTTAACCCCTAATTAACCACCTGTATAATAAACACAATTTAAATAAACCCCTGTGGGTTTCAGTCTTGCCTGCCTTCTAAAGTATTTTTCTCTCCCCCATTGGACCTTGGCAACTCCAGGTGAAAAGGTCCCTTGGCCAGTTTGAATCCCCACGAGCGCTGGCACAGAAGCTGACACACAGCAAGCACTCCAAATATGTGTGTCAACGAACACTCGACTCGACCATGTTTGCATAACCGCGTGACCAGGCCAAGGTTGACAGCTGAGACAGCGACTATCACTGGCTTCCAGGTTTAGCCCATTGTTTGTTTGTCTGTTTGGGTTTTAGGTTTTGGAACTTTCGTAAGTTTTCTCTTAGAAAGAAAAACATCACTTCTTTACTTCAAGGCATTGTTGCCTGTATCTAGATATGTGAATCTGGACATGCACATGAACTTTGAGTTGCACTTTTCTCTCTTTCTTTTTTTTTTTTTTGAGGAAGATTAGCCCTTCCTCTTTTTGCTGAGGAAGACTGGCCCTGAGCTAACATCCGTGCCCATCTTCCTCTACTTTACATGTGGGACACCCACCACAGCATGGCTTGCCAAGCAGTGCCATGTCCGCACCCGGGATCTGAACCAGCAAACCCCAGGCCACCAAAGCGGAACGTGCAAACTTAACCGCTGTGCCACTGGGCCGGCCCCTTTGTTGAACTTTTCTACAGACAGTTTCTGCAAGGTTTCCTCTTCCAGAGACGGGGGAAACACCACATTTTTAGCTGCTTCATCGAGCATCTTAAATATCGCAAAGAAGAACAAAAGTGTTGAAATTCATTTAATTAGCAGAGTGTGAAGGAAGTGGCTGGGTACAGTGTGGGTTACCCCGGGAGCTGGGCACTACCGGCTGAGCGGTGAGAAGGGGAAACTGAAGCCAAGGAACGAGGCTATCCGGGGTCCCGCCTCAGGAGTACCAGGCTCACTGCCAGACATTTGACTCAGTGGCTTTACAAAGGGAGGAGTGACTTAAGAAGAATTAAAAGTAAAAACACTGCGAGCCACTTGCGATGGAGAGTTTACTCCCAGCAAATAATAGTTTCCACTGAAAAATCAAACAGTGGTTAACAAAGAGATATGCCGTCAGAAAGAGCTAGAACAACTTAACCCCCTCCGCTTAACACATGGAGAGCCTACCTGAAGCAGTGTTAGGAGAGGCCCAAGCTAGTGCATACGTTACTGGTAGAGGTGGGGGATGAAACAGAGAAAGAGAGAGAGAGATGTGTGCGGGCCTGTTCTGCTAATCTCTGCCCTTTTTGCTCAGCCTCTTCCAACATTTTTCAATGCATGACTTACCCATTTTCTGGGGGATTAAGGGAAGAATATTCATTCTGTTAATAAAAATTGAGTACCTATTATGTGTTAGGCAATTATTAAGCCCTGGAAATTCCAATACAGATAAGAAAGTCACTCCCATGTATATCTCACCATGTGGTCAGGGAGACGGGAAAACAAACAATCATAGTACAATACGTGAAGGGTTAGAATGGAGAATGGACAAAGTATGAAGCCACGATAACCCAGGTCTGCTTTCCCTTGGGTTCAGTAAGAGTTGACCTTTGATCCCTTTGATCTGAGATGTAAGGCTGAATGAGAATGGACAACGGAAGAAGGAAGGTGGGTAGGACATGTGGGACAGTGGGGGCCCTGTGGGGGAAGCCTAGAGGTCTGACAGAGTCAGAGAGGGCTTGCCATAGTGAATTCTGCCAAGGCTGAAGCTTAAAGGTTCACAGGAGCTTCAGTAGAAACGAGGCTACCATGGAAGGTGGAGTCGGGTGGGGAAAAGCCATCGGGAAGAGCCTGAGCTCTCTCCTGTACCTGATGGGCAACCATTGGGGATGTTTAGCAAGCCCAGCCTGGCATCAGTCCAGCCATCCCTCCCTGGTCCATATACCAGAAATATATACCGTGATGTCTGACATCCTGAAAGCAGGCCTCTATCAATCATTTGGAATGCTGCTGAAACAAGTGTTGTTTCTAAAGTGTTTCTGGAACTCTCACTAAGCAGGGATGCCAATGGCCACGTGCCCCAAACCTGAATACACACAGAGTATAATAGTAACACTAGGAATACGTGAGCGCTCGCTGGAGGCCAGGCACCGTTTAAGTGCTTTACACGCACCTTCTCACTGGCTGTGTTATTCCCGTTTTACAGATGGGGACACAGGCTCGGAGGCTGAGTGACTCACACAGAGAGGGATGGAGCTGGGATTTGAACCCACTGTGTCCGGCCCAGGAGACAAGTGGCAAGGTTAGAAAAGAAACCAAGGAAGAAATGAAGGTTGAAATGAAAAAGCAGAAATGAGAATGAGAATTACCAGTTGCGGTGAGGGCGGGAAAACGCAGACCTCCTGACAGTAAGTGAAGAGAGTCAGCTCTGCAGAGGCTGAAAGGACTCGGCGAGGAGGGTTGGGAGGAGGGAGGAACATGGGTCCCCAGAAGGGCTGCTGTGTCCGATCCTGAATTCAGGAAAACTGGTACTGAACTCCATCACAGCACATGAGCACCACAAGGACCATGGAGAGCTCCTAATTCAATGCCTTTTTTTAATGCGGAAACTGAGGCCAGAGAGGAGAAATGGCTACAAAGGGTCATAGACAGAACAGAATCCAGGTTTCCCTACTTCCAGACTATTATTTCTGTAGTCTAGCAGCCACTCATCCTCCTGCCAACAGGACTCTAATTTTCCTCTGAGGATCCATCCCTTTCGTCTAGCTGAGCCCTCACGCTGTGCATCTTAGGTGGCTTGGGCTGCCATAGCAAAAATACCATAGACTAGGCAGCTTAAAAAAAGAGACATTGATTTCTCACAGTTCTGGAAGCTGGAATTCCAAGCTCAAGGCACCAGCAGACCTGGTGTCTGGTGACAGCTTGCTTCCTGGCCTGTAGACAGCTACTCTCTCACCATATCCTCACAAGGGGAGGGCACATGAACTCTTTTATAGCAGCACTATTTTCATGAGAGCTCCACCTGCATGACCTAATTACCTCCCAAAGAACCCACCTCCAAATACCATCCCATTTGGGATTAGAGTTTGAATGTATGAATTTCGGGGGGATACAAACATACAGTCGGTAACAACCCACATCTCCAGACTAAGCCAGTCCACAAATGCCATTCCCTCACGTGCAAGCTAGGGTCAAGGTTACACACAGGACTCCACAAAGCCATCCAGGGTGAATTGGAGGCTTTTGCCTTTTTTCCCACTGGAACCCGCCCACGTGGGGCTTCTCCAGCCATCATGACCAGGGAAAAGCCGGTCTGCATCCTCCGAAAGGAGCAAGAACCAGGCAGAGGGAAACTAAGTCCAAGTGACATTGTTTCAGCCTCTAGGCCTATAAGTGCCTGGCCTTTCATCAATCACATCTTCCTTTGTTTTGTTTTTCTTTCTCCATCCTAACTTTGGGAATAACACCACACCTCCCTCTCTGGGTTGTCGGGGGGGTTGGGGGGGGGACGAAATGAGAGGGTGCACAGATGGCACTTCCATCAGCGCCTGGCACCCCGCAAGCACTCACATATTAGCGACCTCAAATTATCTTTTCTCTCACCGGCCACACAAGAGTCTGAACGAAACAGTGACCTGTTACTGCTACCACGCCATGCTGTATTCACAAAATTACAGGTTTCAAGGATTTCTCCCAAGAAAGTTAAAGCTGTGCGTTTGTGGGCGACGTTTCAGTTAGATGGAAACCAGCTGGACACCTGTCTGGATGTCCCCGGCTGAGCGCCCACTCGCCGGCTCTCCTCTCTCCTCCGGTCTCTGCAGCGCTGCGCACCCGGGCACTGTCCAGACCCGCCCCCTCTCCTCGCCTGCGCCCCGAGAACACACCGCCTGCTCCGGCGGGCAGGTCCGAGGGGCACGGCGCGCCGGGTTCTGGAGATCGACGAGCCGGGTCCCGACGGAGGGCGGTCCTGGTGGGGGCGGCAGGTGGGCTGCGGGTCCGCTTTGCTCCCGGGAGCGCGCGGAAAGCTCGCCCCACGAGCCTCCAGCAGCACGCACTTCTCCGCGACCCCGGAAGTGGGCGTGACGCAACACGTCTCAGCCAATCATGAGCTCCCGGCCTTCGCGTCACCGCGAAGCCGGCCAATGGGCGCGGGCCTGGCCGCCGCTTCCTGCCCGCCCGTTCGGCCGGCCCGCGGGGGAGGGCCGGCTAGGTTTCCCCGCCGCGGAGGAGCAATCGCCGCGACCGGGCCGCTAGACGCCGGCCGAGGTGAGTGCAGCGGCGGGTCCCGGGCGTGCGACCGCCGCCACGGTCGCTCTGGACAGGTCGGGGGGCGGCAGAGGGCAGCGGCGCCTCCTCTTGTGGCGGCTGCGTTTGCCCCGACACTCGCGGGGAGGGCGGGAGGGGCTGTGCTCGTGCTCTTTCCTGCACGGTTGGCGGAGCGCCGCTGCCATTCCTCGGGAACGCAGCGACAGGTGACGCTCCCACCCCAGCCTTTGCTCTGGAGTGATTTGGGAATCGGGCTGCTGGAGCCTGAAGGGTTTAGAGGATGGAGCTTCTGGTCCTTCTCTGGGCAATGATGGGGGCAAATCTGCTTGTCGCGGGATTAGCGCTGGCAGATGGTCAGGGCCGGGCGCCGACAATGCTGCTGGTGGCAGAGAAGGAGCCCGCCTTGTCGCCCAAGTGCGTGGAACCGGAATGAAACTAGGCTGACCGGCCCGCGATGATGGCGGGCAGGGGGCTCCTCTTCAGGGCTGCTCCCTCAGGGCACCTTCTGCTCTTCAGGAAGGGTTTTACTACCATGCATGTCCTGCTGTTTCCTCTCACCTCTTTGGAGCCTGATGTCGTCTTTCAACAGCCCCCGCAATTGGCAGACAGTAAGAGAGACCTTAGCAGCCGGGGCTCACTCTGTTTGCACAGGTGGTGGGAATGACAGGGTGTAATAGAAAAACAAACCAGCAGGAAACCTTTCAGGAAGGCGTCCTAAGGAAGATTCCAGGAAATAAATGCTTCAGGAGCTCCCTTGGGACTGCGTTGCACCGTCTACCATACCCCCACCCCCACCTTCCCTTGGGGACCTTTTGGTCTCTGAAGAGATCTGTTAATAAGCCCATGCAGAAAGGCAAATGGTTCTGAGGGCGGTGCGCTGGCCTTCTTAGTGGAATGACTGAAGGTCCAACTGGAATTCATTGTGCAAAAGTTCTTGGTGAATCGGAGGTTGCTTTCTTGGAAGATGTTCCCTCTGTCCTTTCACCCCTACAAAACAAAGAAATCCCAGGATCCTAGAATCATGGACTCAATGCTCCAACCCTCCTTTTGAGAGTCCTCCGACCCAGTGACCCGGTGTCCCTGGACAGGTTACCTGATCATCCCACAGCTGGAAAGAGGCATGCGAGGAGTTGGGGCGGCCTTCTGGCAGAGGTGGGAAGGAGGTGCAGCTGCCCAAGGATGTTCACCCTGTGTCATCTTTAGCTAGGAAATGACTGGTGCCCAGTCACTCTGAAGGGAGTATGCAAACATAACGCCAACCTCATCCTTCCTCTGCAGCAGAGTCTTTCGTTAGCTGCCCAGAAGTTTCAATTATGTCTATTACTGCTTAGTCATTTCTCTGAAGGAACGTCTATCACATACAAGTCAAAGTCACTATTCATTGAGCTCAAGCTGCAGACAGCATGAGTTAACTGTTTGCTTATGTGGTGAACTGTGAGCTGAGATCTGTCTTTGAAGATTCGATTCATATTAATATGACACTGTAGGAAATGACATCCCCCCCCCAAAAAAAAACCTTTACTTTTTCCGTAGCAATTTATGATGAGGATTTTCAAACATGCAACCAAGTTGAAAGAATTATACGGTAAACACATACCCACCACCAAGATTTTTACTATGCTTGCTGTATCACACAGCTATCCACCTGTTATGACCTTACTTCTAACCTTAAGTCATTGATGACTTTGGCTTCCCTGGAGCAGCATTTCCATCTCAGCTCAGGGAGTTGGCAGTATGGTGGATGTAGGTCGTGGTGATTATCTGTAAACTTTAGTTGAACACCTACTATGTGCAGAACACTGTTCGGGGCTGAGGAAATGAAGAGACTGAAGACTCAGGCTGAACAGGAGGGGACTTTATTTTTTTGTTGTTTTCGAAGAGACAGAAGATAAGTGGGAGTTTGTGGTATTACCGGCCAAGTAATAAAATGACATCAGTAACACTCATTGAGTTCTTGCTAGGTAGAACTTTATTATAAGCTCTGTTCCTGTATTATCTCATTTAATTCTCACAGCAACTATCTAAGTCAGTCAGTATTCCGTCCTACCTTTTACAGATTAGGAAATCAAGACACAGAGGGGTTACCTGGCCTTTGGCGGTGCTAGAAAGTGGTGGAGGCAGGACCTGAATTCCAGCAGTGACTGTGGGCACCCTTCGTCACAGTATAGATGCCAGAGGGCGATAGTGGACACTCATCCCTGACCAGGGAGAAGCAAAAGGATATCAGGGGGTTACCACAGCTCTTCCGGGGGTTCCAGCTCAGGCACCTGGACGCAGATGCCAGTTTTCAAATGGCTTCAGAAGGCTAGTGTTCTGACTTCCCCTGTGGTTGACTGGGCCTTGGTGTTCCGAGGTTCTGTGGCAGGCCCCCTGGCGCTTGCTCCGCTCCGCTGGTCAGGCTCCCTCCTGTCATCTCTCTTCCTGTTCTGGGTGTTTCCCAATGCTTGCCTCCTGCTGCTTCCGCTACCCTTCTTTCTGTTCCTTGTCCTTCGGTCACTTCCTTCCCAGCCCGCACTCTTTCTTCTTGGTGTTTGTAAGACATGCTTTGTTCTGAAAGAGCCTGTTTGTCCATGGCAGATGCTCCTGTTTTCAGACACATTTCATCCGTGTGCTCATTCCAGTCTCCATGCCTTCTGAAGTGCCCACGTGCCTCTGGCATGCCGCAAGAGTGGAATAGCAGGGCAACAGCCTCCAGGCACCCAGAGTTGCTCTGTCTCTTGGTCGCTCCAGTTTCCAAACCAGACTGGTGGTGTCCTCACCTTTAGCCTCTTCCCTCGATCCTGGCCCCAGGGCAGTGTTTGGTCTCGGATGTGGGAGGTGCCCTGTGAGGCAGAGCTCCTCACTGCTGTTCCACTGCCGCCCTTGTCCAGCTGCTCTGTTTTACTGCCGTGGGTCTGACCATGTGGCCCTGACACCAGCAGGAAGCTTGTCCCTTCCAGAAGCCAGGGCTCCAGGAGTGACACCCAGGGAGCAGCCTGGGGGATGAGGGGTTCACTGGTAGAGCTTATCTTTACTAGTTCATTGAAGAGCTTATCAGTCACCACGGCCATCCCCTACATAACAGGAAGGAAGAGGAGAGAAGAAGGAACAGGAATGGAGACTGACAGAAGAGTGAGATTGGGGCAGAGAGAGAGGTGGTCACACAAGGAGGGTGAAGATAGGACCCTCACATCTCCACCATCCAGCCTCAGGGCTCCCGTAGGACCACACAAGACTCTGGCTGGGGTGCCAGGCACGTGTGGATGTCCCCACCACACCCATACAGGAAGGTCACATGGGCAGCAAGATGTGTGTATATTTGGGACTCAGCTAAATCTATGGCTTTTCATTCATTCTTTTGACAGGAAAGATGACCGAATAATAATATTCACTAAATTTGGGGCGGTGGATACTTTGACGTTATATTTTTTTCTCTGTGCTTTTTTGTATGTTTGAAAAATATCCCCATAATTAGAGGAAAGGAAAGGCAATGATGAAAAAGGGCCCTAGACTGGGAGCCTGGGGCCGCGGACACTGACTCTGGCCCTCCTGTCACCAGCTGTCCCCCAGCTGCCACCGCCATGCCTGACTCGGTGCTCTGGGCGGTGGATCTCTTCGGGAGGGTGTACATGCTCTCCACGGCTGGGCAGTACTGGGAACTGTGCAAGGACACCCAGCTGGAGTTCAAGCGGGTCAGCGCGGCCACTCAGTGCTGCTGGGGCATCGCGTGCGACAACCAGGTCTATGTGTACGTGTGCGCCAGCGACGTCCCCATCCGCCGCCGGGAGGAGGCCTATGAGAATCAGGTGGGGTCTCGTGTGTTTGGGTTGCTGAGTTGGTTGGTTTGTTGGGAGATAAAGCCCCCACACCCGACTCCTGGCCAGTTCCCAAATCTTTCATCCTATTTAAAATCTGAGTGGTATAGAATCCAGGGTCTTTGGGACCAGAGTGCCTGTTGTGTCTTTACCAAGGCAGGCTGGCCAGATCTGCAAAAGGATGGGCTCCAGGCATTTCCCAGGGGCCCAGGATGGAGCCATGCCCTCCACTGTCCGCCCCTCGGGGCACTGTGGCTGGCCAGGTCTCTGCCCTTTGGGGCCGCGTGCTGGCTCATGTGAAGAGTCCTGGGAGTTGCTGATCCCTGAGTTCCAGGCAGGCCCTCTGCTCACTTCCCACCCTGGACACAACCAGGAGGGCCTGCTGGCAGGGTGCTACGTTCCCCGAGAGACCGCTGCTGTCCCAGGCCAGCTGCAGGCCTAAGGCCCGTCTCTGCCTCTGGCCCTCAGCGCTGGAACCCCGTGGGTGGCTTCTGTGAGAAGCTCCTGCCGAGTGACCGCTGGCCGTGGAGTGACGTGAGTGGGCTCCAGCACCGGCCGCTGGATGGGGTGGCGCTGCCCTCGCTGCACTGGGAGTGGGAGTCAGACTGGTACGTGGATGAGAATTTTGGAGGGGAACCCACCGAGAAAGGGGTAGGTGAACTCGCTTCCCTCCGTGCCTCCCCGTGGGGAGGGAGCGTCTTGGGCTCTGCTCCGTCCATCCCCCAGTGCTGTCCCCACTGCCCTGTGGCTGCCGACCTCAGTCTGCGCCCTGCCACTCCCCGCATGTTGCCCAGGGTTGCTGGGGATGGTGCTTTGGGCCATGTCGCTGTCCCCTCCCTCTCTTCCAGCCTGCCCCCCACCTTCCTCAGCTTTCTTCCCCAAGAGACCCTACAGAGCCCCCTTGGTATTTCAGGGGTGGACGTATGCCATCGACTTCCCTGCCACCTACACCAGGGACAAGAAGTGGAATTCTTGCGTGCGGAGGCGGCGGTGGATCCGGTACAGGAGATACAAGTCCCGCGACTCCTGGGCCAAGGTCGAGCCTGCGGGGTGGGCTGGGGGCAGGGCGGGGCCCAGAAGGCAGTCACAGGGAGCCTCCCCTGCCCTCCTCACCACGCCTACCCTGAGACCTTGCCTTGAGTCCTCTCCTGCCCTGGGAACACTGCAGTGCTGCGTGTCCCTTCATTTGGGAGATGGCAACATGAGGAGCTGGGACAGCACAGGACTTGTCCTGACCGGGGTCTCCGCTGCCCGGTCCCAGACTGAGACTCAGTCTGTGCCCTTCCTCCCCTCACCCCCATGGATGCCACTCTGGCTCTCACATTGTTCCCGTGACCCGGAAAAACCTCCCAACTTAGGGACACGAGGCCTGGACCCGGGTCCTCCACGGCCTTGAATGAGAGGAAGGCCTCGGGCCCTCACCAGACCTCTCCGGAGGGTCAGGGCCGTGAGGTGGGGCTGGGAGCAGCCCAGAGAGCGAGGTGACAGCCGGTGTCATGCAGGGCTCACAGGACAGGGCTGTGTCCGCTCCCTTCTAGACGGGGCTGGAGTCACAGTCAGTCACTGCAAAGCACAGAGCCGAGACCTTATATGTGCGTCTGCCTTCCACTCTGGAGCAGCAGTGACCACTCGGGGACAGCAGCCCAGGCCTGGTGGCTGATAGAGGATGGGGCAGAGGAGATTTAGGGCAGACGCCTCTGTCCTCGTGTGCCTGCTCTGTGAGGTCAGGTGGTGCGCTGAGCTGGAGAATGGAACGCAGCGTGCTGGAGGCTGCAGGGGGCGTGTGGGGGCCGTGGTGCAGGACCAGGCGCCCACCAGGAGGGGAGCAGTGCCCTCTACTGGCCAAGGTGCCCACAGGTCCTGACTGCCACTGCCTCACACCTCATTTCAGATCCCTTCGAAGGATGACCCCAAGCAACTGCCCGACCCCTTCAATGACATCTCTGTGGGGGGATGGGAAATCACAGATGAGCCCGTGGGCCGCCTGTCTGTGTGGGCCGTGTCTCTGCAGGGAAAGGTGAGGCCATGCCCCCCTGTACCTTGGATGGGAGGTGGCTGAGGGAAGTCGGCCACAGGCGGGAGAGAAGCTGGCCTTTTGGGTGGAGGGTGGGAGGTGGAGGAGTAAGGAAGCCTGCCCCTGAGACCGTCTCCTCACCTCCCGTCCCAAAGCCGGGGCTTCCCCGAGCAGGCAGCGTGTTACCTGGCTCCCACAACCCCCGTCCTGTGACTCCTGCTGTCCTGTGGACCCACTGGGACCTGCCCCTCCCAGGAGCCTCTGACGCCCCACTCCATGCCTGGTCCTGGCCTGTCCTTCCTCTGAGCCCCCGGAGCACTGATCAGTGCCCACCATGAACTCAGATGCCATCAATATTGTCTCCTCAGATAGATTCTGAGCTCTCTGCCTGCTCCCTTCTGCTGCCTCCCACACAGCAGTCTCTGGGAGTATGGCAGATGGATGGGTGGGTAGGTGGATGGGTAGGTGGGTATAAGATGGATGGATCGATAGATGGATGAGTGATGGTGGGTGGGTGGATGGGGGGATGGGTGGATGAGTGGGTGGACATATGGATGGACGGATGGACAGGTGGATGGGTGG